>NC_053501.1:110882830-111235330 GCF_905171775.1 Rana temporaria
CGCCGTTTTATTCTCTAGGATGTTAGAAAAAAATATATATAATGTTTGGGGGTTCTAAGTAATTTTCTAGCAAAAAAATAAAAATTTTAAACACCGAGTCTGAAAAACAGGCCCGGTCCTTAAGTGGTTATAGAGGAGTGACATCACCGCTCTCCAGATATAAATGATATTTGATGGTGATGTAGCACCTAAAGGAAAGGTATAAGTCTGTAGAGATTAGGACGTGGGTGCGTCCATTGCATACAGGCGATTTATAAGACACCTAAACCCGCACAGACATGGCAGACGCGTGTATTTATATCGGTGTGTGGGCTCAGAGGACCCGACTAATCCTTCTTCCTGTAAAGTTGCTATTTGTATAACGTCTCATTTTCCGCCTTCCAGTCTCAAAATGGAAATCCAGCCGCGAGATGATTTATAAAGTGGTTTATTATCGGAGAAGGTAAAATAGGTGCTTCTATCAACTCGCCGTCCTGCGTCTTCCTCCTGACAAGAGAAGTTTATTTATTTTATGTCTTTTCTTCCATAATTCACCTTTTTGCACTCAACCGACGCAGAAGAATACTAATCTGTGTCTCCTCTCTGGGGGGGGTAATGTGCGTCTCCTCCCTGGGGGGGTAATCTGTGTCTCCTCCCTGGGGGGGTAATCTGCGTCTCCTCCCTGGGGGGTAATCTGCGTCTCCTCCCTGGGGGGGTAATCTGTGTCTCCTCCCTGGGGGAGTAATCTGAGTCTCCTCCCTGGAGGGTAATCTGCGTCTCCTCCCTGAGGGTAATCTGCGTCTCCTCCCTGGGGGGGTAATCTGTGTCTCCTCCCTGGGGGAGTAATCTGAGTCTCCTCCCTGGAGGGTAATCTGCGTCTCCTCCCTGGAGGGTAATCTGCGTCTCCTCCCTGGGGGGTAATCTGTGTCTCCTCCCTGGGGGGGTAATCTGCGTCTCCTCCCTGGAGGGTAATCTGCGTCTCCTCCCTGGGGGGTAATCTGCGTCTCCTCCCTGGGGGGTAATCTGTGTCTCCTCCCTGGGGGGGTAATCTGCGTCTCCTCCCTGGAGGGTAATCTGCGTCTCCTCCCTGGAGGGTAATCTGTGTCTCCTCCCTGGGGGAGTAATCTGAGTCTCCTCCCTGGAGGGTAATCTGCGTCTCCTCCCTGGAGGGTAATCTGCGTCTCCTCCCTGGAGGGTAATCTGTGTCTCCTCCCTGGGGGGTAATCTGCGTCTCCTCCCTGAAGAGTATCTTTTTCTTTTAGTTTTTACACTTTCTTTTCTTTTTTTCTTTTTTTGTTCCTTTTCCTCTATTCTCTTCTTTTTCTTTGTCTTCATTTTTTGTGTTTCTTTTTACTTTTCTTGTCTTTCTATCTTTCTTTTTTCTTTTCCTTCTTTCCATTCTTCCTTTCATTCATTTTCTATTTCTTTCCCTTCCTTCCTCCCTTCTTACCTACCCCAACCTTCCTTCCTTCTTTCCTCCCTCATCTTCCTCCCTTCCTTCTGCTTTTTTTATCTCTCTCTTTTCTCTATTTCTTTCTTATTACCTCCTCTACCTGCCTCATAATTTACTCCTCTTCTTATATTCCTTCTGTCCTCTGTTCTTCTCCTTCATTCCTTCCTTCCTTCCTTACTTTCTTTCTCTTTTCCTTTCTCTTCCCTCTGTTTTCATTTTATTTTTATTTTTTTTGTGGTTCCTTTCTGTTTTATTTTCCCTTTTCATTTGTTTTCTTCTTTGTTTCTTTTTCTTGTGTTTTTTTTTTCTTTTACCTTTTTCTTTTTTCCTCTTCCCTTCCTTTCTTTCTTTTTCTCTTTCTCTCTCTCTCTTTCTTTCTTTCTTTCCTTCCCTCTCTTTCTCTTCCTTCAGTTCTATTTTTTTGTTTGCGTTTCTTTTCTGTTTTCTTTTCCCTTTTCATTTGTTTTCTTCTTTGTTTCTTTTTCTTGTGTTTTTTTCTTTTTCCTTTTTCTTTTTTCCTCTTCCCTTCCTTTCTTTCCTTTTCTCTTTCTCTCTCATTCTTTTTTGTCTTTCCTTTCTCTTCCTTGAGTTCTAATTTTCCTTTTCTTTTTCTTTTCTTTACTGTTTTCGTTTTCCTTTTTTTTTGTTTGTTTGTTTATTTTTCTTGTGTTTTCTTTTCTTTTTTTTCTCTTTTTCCTCTCCCTTCCCTTACTTTCTTTTCTCTTTCTTTATTTCTCTTTGTTCTTGTTCTGTTCCTTTTGTTATCTTTTTTTTTTCATTTTTCCTTTTTCTTGTCCGTTTTCTTTCTTTTTGTTTTGTCCCCCCCCATTTTCTTTTCTTTGTTTGTAATTCTTTCCTCTCCCTTCTTCTCCTCTCTTCTCTTCTTCCTATGAGCAGCATCAGCACAAGGTCCTTCAGCCCTGAAGACAAGAATTCTGATCTGTGATGGGGAGGAAAAGTAAATGGCGGTATGACGTTTCTTAGATGTGGGCATTCAAGTTCCCCTGTACTAGATTCTGCGCAGGAAGCTGCGGATCCCTCTCAACTAACGTATCCTGGCTGAACTTCAACTAAGCCACCCTAGGCCTACAATAAGAATAAGTTAATTTATTTTCATTGAGCAATGTTTTTTTTTTTTTTGAGCAATGTTTTTTTTTTTTTTTTTTTTTGAGCAATGTTTTTTTTTTAACAATGTTTTTTTTTTAGCAATGTTTTTTTTTAAATACCAGGGACACTTTCTTGGACAGTAAATTTTAACACAAAGGTGAATTATTCCTTTAAGAGCAGAGATCAATCAGCAGCAAGGTCACACAAAGTGCTCCAGTTGTGGACAATTAAGCCGCACTACCTACTTATCACGAAGCAGTCATTAACCGCTCTTAGGGCTCGATCATACATGTGGCTTTACGGCCAACCCCTCTGGAAAGCGATCCGCGGTGGATCGATATGTCACTTCCTCACCGCCTGCTTTAACTCTCAAAGTGCTGACCCCGCCGCGCCTATTCATTTAAATGGGTTGCAGTTGGTGGTGGTACCGCCTGCCTGAATAAGACACGCTGTTTCATTTTTTTGCCGCAAAGGATTGATTCAAGGTATCACCACCGGATGGTGCTATGGATACCAAAACATGGTCTAAATATGTGCCACGTCCCTTAACCACTTCAGCCCCGGACCATTTTGCTGGTCAATGACCGGGCCACTTTTTGCGAATCAGCACTGCGTCGCTTTAACTGACAATTGCGCGGTCGTGCGACGTGTCTCCCAAACAAAATTGGCGTACTTTTTCCCCCACAAATAGAGCTTTCTTTTGGTGGTATTTGATCACCTCTGCGTTTTTTATTTTTTGCGCTATAAACAAAAAAAGAGTGACAATTTTGAAAAAAAATCAATATTTTTAACTTTTTGCTGTAATAAATATCCCCCCAAAAAAATATATATATAAAAAAATAAACATTTTTTTCCTCAGTTTAGGCCGATACGTATTCTTCTACATATATGTGTTAAAAAAAAAAAAATCACAATAAGCGTTTATCGATTGGTTTCCGCAAAAGTTATAGAGCCAAATCCACAAAAGAGATACTCCGGCGTAAGCCGTCGTATCTCTGGTTCTAACTTTGGAACTGATCCTCAGAAGCAGTTTTCCTAAGTTAGGCAGAAGATCCGACATCTGTAAGGGACTTACACTGCCGGATCTTAGGATGCAGTACCGCATCCGCCACTGGGGGCATTTCGAGTCGAAATGCCGTTTCTAGTATGCAAATTAGCACTTAGGGCGATCCTCAAAGCTTTTGTGCTTCGTTTTTTCGCCGTAAGTTTTAGTTTGCCAAGTGTAAAACTAGGGCTGCTTTTACAAAGTGTAAAGTTAGTCACACCTTGTAAAGGCCCATTCAAGCGACGGCATTTGGTATTCCCGAGGGAGCACTCCACGGCAATTTGTAAAATCCAAACCGGCATGGGTTCCCCCCCCAGGAGCATACCAGGCCCTTAGGTCTGTTATGGGTTGTAAGGAGACCCCCCCTCCGCCGAAAAATCGACGTAGGGGGTCCCCCTACAATCCATACCAGACCCGTATCCAAAGCACGCTACCCGGCCGGTCAGGAAGGGAGTGGGGACGAGCGAGCGCCCCCCCCCCCTCCTGAGCCGTGCCAGGCCGCATGCCCTCAACATGGGGGGGTTGGGTGCTCTGGGGCAGGGGGGCGCACTGCGGGCACCCCCACCCCAGAGCACCCTGTCCCCATGTTGATGAGGACAGGACCTCTTCCCGACAACCCTTGCCATTGGTTGTCGGGGTCTGCGGGCGGGGGGCTTATCGGAATCTGGGAGTCCCCTTTAATAAGGGGGTCCCCAGATACCGGCCCCCCACCCTAAGTGAATGGATATGGGGTACATCGTACCCCTATCCATTCACCTGGAGGCAAAAAGTAAAAGTAAACACACAACACAAGGGTTTTTAAAATAATTTATTATTCTGCTCCGGAGGCCCCCCCTGTCTTCTTTATTAGCTCTATTAGCAGGGGGGGCTTCTTCTTCCACTCTCCGGGGGTCTTCTCCGCTCTCCGGGGGTCTTCTTCTATCTTCTCCCCTCTTCCGCTGTTGACTCGGCGAACCCCGGTTCTTCTGCAGATGTCCGGTGCCTTCTTCTTCAGCGCTGGCTGCCTGCTATCTGCCTGCTATCTTTGTGTGTTAGCTCAATTTCTTCCATTGGAAAGATTTTCTTCACTTCCTGTCTTGGAGACCAACACCAATAGCTACAGATGTCCAATAAGAACCCAATTGAGGTTTTAACTCTTCAACTCAAGATCCAATGGATGACCATCTTGTTGAACTCCAGATCCAAAGGATGACTATTTGTATAGGTTCAAACCATGCTTCTGGTAGGACTGGAAACGTTGGTGTGGTTAAGGCCAATTTTTTTTTTTTACTACCTGTGCATCCATTGGAAAGATTTTCTTCACTTCCTGTCTTGGAGACCAACACCTATAGCTACAGATGTCCAATAAGAACCCAATTGAGGTTTTAACTCTTCAACTCAAGATCCAATGGATGACCATCTTGTTGAACTCAAGATCCAAAAGACGACTATCTGTAGCGGTTCAAACCATGCTTCTGGTAGGACTGGAAACGTTGGTGTGGTTAAGGCCATTTTTTTTTTTTTTTTACGACCTGTGCTTCCATTGGAAAGATTTTCTTCACTTCCTGTCTCGATGACCACACAGGAAGAGAAGCAAAATCTCCCTAATAACTAGAGGAACTAAAAAAATAACCCAAATGGAGGTTCCAACCCTTCCCCAATCTGTCCAAAACTTAAAAAAAAAAAAGTTTGTCTGGAGTTGTGCCTTAACGTCTCCATTTGTTTTAGTGTGTGATTAGCGGCAGATTTGGCGAAGGACGGGTTAATGCGGACAGGCCCGACGTTCTCCGGCGTGACATGCGCCTCCCCCCCCCCCCCTTTGCAGTAAATTCATATATTGTTGCAGAGAGCAAACACTGAAGGGAATTGTGGGGAGAGCTGCAGTAATTGAACAGCTGTGTCACTGTGCAGCTCGCTCAGCTTCTCTCCATGCCGGGAGATGAGAAGGATGGGGGGGGGGGGGGCAGGATGAGGAGCCGGCTGGATAGTGGCGGCTGGTTATCAGCAAACAATGGATTTAACAGAACGCGGTGGGTGACACCTACACAGGACAGCGCCAACCGCAATACCCTACCAAGAGGCGCCGCGTACAGCACTATGGCATATGTCAGTGCTATATAAATATATAATAATAGTGTGTGACTGGGGGGGGGGCATTAGAGTGTAAGCTCCTCTGGTTCAGACTGATGTGTTGGCTCAATGGCACCCAGGGCCATCTTAATGCAAGGGCACTCCTGGGAACTGCCCAGTGGCCCCAGGTACATGGGGGGGCCCCACAATAATCTTGCATTACATCATACTTGCCAACTGCCCCGGATTTGTATAATAATAGTGTGTGACTGTGGGGGGGGGGGGGGACATTAGAGTGTAAGCTCCTCCAGTGAATGGATTAGTGTTCTCAGTACATCACTGCAGTATATGGCAGAGCTATATAAATAATAGTGTGTGACTGTGGGAGGATATTGGAGTGTAAATTTTTGTTTATTAAAAATATAACAAACATAATAAAAACATATTTACATATATACAAAATAAATAAAAAAAACATAAACAAAAATAGCTTACATCAGCATAGCAAAAACATAAAGAAAACTAAATCTACCAACCTAAACAAAGCCATAACCTCCAACTAAAACACCCTCAGGCTAAGAAACCATTACACATGTAACCCATGCATGAAGCCTTTTTCCAAAAAATACAATCTTATATACAGGGGACGTGAAAGGACTGAAAGAAAGCCGCACACCCAGAGACTGACAAACAGCAGCGACAGAGACCTGACATTCCTCGACGCCTTTGTCCAGGGCCCCCGGCCGCCACCTGTCCTTCTTCCCAATCTCACCCAGAATGTCATGCACCACCACCTCGACAGGAAGGACTTTTTTCCGAATGGAAACCTGACACTGTGCATTCCATGTGAAGAAACGGACTATTAAGCTAACTAGAAAAAGTGTCTCAAAATCAAAATCCCGATGTGTCTCAAAGGCCCCGTACGACCACTCCGCATAACTCAATCGTAAGGCCTCGTACAGACGAGGGAACATGTCCGATGAAAACAGTCCGTGGGCCGTTTTCATCGGACATATCCGCTCGGAGATTTCGGTCTGATGGCTGTACACACCATCAAACCGAAATCCCCGCGGACAGAGAACGCGGTGACGTAGACAACACCGCCGTTCTCTATCGCGCAAGTTCAATACTTCCACGCATGCGTCGAATCAATTCGACGCATGCGCGGGATTTCGGTCCGCTGGTTAGACGTACTAACCAGCGGACATGTCCGACGGACAGCTCTCCAGCGGACAAGTTTCTTAGCATGTTAAGAAACTTTAGTCCGCTGGAAATCTGTCCGCTAGCCTGTACACACGATCGGATCTGTCCTCTGAAACTGGTACGCGGACCAGTTTCAGCGGACATGTCCGGTCGTGTGTACGAGGCCTAAAAGGAAAGGCATACCCAAAGCCCCACCCAAGGACTTTTTTTCCTGAATGGCAACCTGACACTGTGCATTCCTTGTCAAGAAATGGACTACTAAGCCAACTAGAAAAAGTGTCTCAAAATCAAAATTCCGATGTGTCTCAAAGGCCCCATACGACCACTCCGTATAACTCAAGCGGAAAAGGAAGGGGACAACAAGAGCCCCACCCACCCGCTTGTAGACTTCTATATAGAAGGGGCACTGAAGCAAGAAGAGGTCCATTTTCTTCTCCACCCCACCACATTCCACTCTTGGAGAACCATGGTTCTCCGCAGAGCGATGCTTCAGGTTGCCCTTCACATTGAGTCTGCCATGAAACGAGCGCCAGGCCAAATCCCGAAACTGTAAAGGGATTCTCTCTAGATTAAGCAAAAACGCAGACCCTCGCTCATAACAGGGCCTGGGCAATCCCTCAAGGCCAGTGGCTCGCTAAAGGCAGATTCAACACTCCTCCTCTCCAGGTCCTTCCTAACCTCCACCTAAAACACCCTCAGACTAAGAAGCCATTACACATTTAACCCATGCATGCAGCCTTTTTTCAAAAAATAAAATCTTATAAAAAGCTAGGGGATGTGAAAAGACAGAAAGAAAGCCACACACCCAAAGACTGACAGGCAGCAGCTATGAGGACCTGACATTCCTCCATGCCTATCTCCAGGCACCCAGCCACCACCTGTCCTTCCCAAGACCCCCAAATCTACCCAAACTCACCCAAAATGTCATGCACCACCACCTTGACAGGAAGGCATTTTTTCCGAATGAAAACCTGACACGTGCATTCCATGTGAAGAAACTAACTACTAAGCTAACTAGAAAAAGTGTCTCAAAATCTAAATCCCGATGTGTCTCAAAGGCCCCGTATGACCACTCTGCATAACTCAAGCGGGAAAGGAAAGGCATACCCAAAGCCCCACCCAAGGACTTTTTTTCCGAATGGAAACATGACACCGTGCATTCCATGTCAAGAAACGGACTTCTAAGCCAACTAGAAAAAGTGTCTCAAAATCAAAATCCCGATGTGTCTCAAAGGCCCCATACGACCACTCCGCATAACTTAAGCCGAAAAGGAAAGGGACAACAAGAGCCCCACCCACCCGCTTGTAGACTTCTATATAGAAGGGGCACTGAAGCAAGAAGAGGTCCATTTTCTCCTCCACCCCACCACATTCCACTCTTGGAGAACCATGATTCTCCGCAGAGCGATGCTTCAGGTTGCCCTTCACATTGAGTCTGCCATGGAACGAGCACCAGGCCAAATCCCGAAACTGTAAAGGGATTCTCTCTAGATTAAGCAAAAACGCAGACCCTCGCTCATAACAGGGCCTGGGCAATCCCTCAAGACCAGTGGCTCGCTAAAGGCAGATTCAACACTCCTCCTCTCCAGGTCCTTCCTAACCTCCACCTAAAACACCCTCAGACTAAGAAGCCACTACACATTTAACCCATGCATGCAGCCTTTTTTCAAAAAATACAATCTTTTAAAAAGCTAGGGGATGTGAAAAGACGGAAAGCCACACACCCAAAGACTGACAGACAGCAGCTATGAGGACCTGACATTCCTCCATGCCTATCTCCAGGCACCCAGCCACCACCTGTCCTTCCCAAGACCCCCAAATCTACCCAAACTCACCCAAAATGTCATGCACCACCACCTTGACAGGAAGGCATTTTTTCCGAATGAAAACCTGACACGTGCATTCCATGTGAAGAAACTAACTACTAAGCTAACTAGAAAAAGTGTCTCAAAATCTAAATCCCGATGTGTCTCAAAGGCCCCGTATGACCACTCTGCATAACTCAAGCGGGAAAGGAAAGGCATACCCAAAGCCCCACCCAAGGACTTTTTTTCCGAATGGAAACATGACACCGTGCATTCCATGTCAAGAAACGGACTTCTAAGCCAACTAGAAAAAGTGTCTCAAAATCAAAATCCCGATGTGTCTCAAAGGCCCCATACGACCACTCCGCATAACTTAAGCGGAAAAGGAAAGGGACAACAAGAGCCCCACCCACCCGCTTGTAGACTTCTATATAGAAGGGGCACTGAAGCAAGAAGAGGTCCATTTTCTTCTCCACCCCACCACATTCCACTCTTGGAGAACCATGGTTCTCCGCAGAGCGATGCTTCAGGTTGCCCTTCACATTGAGTCTGCCATGGAACGAGCGCCAGGCCAAATCCCGAAACTGTAAAGGGATTCTCTCTAGATTAAGCAAAAACGCAGACCCTCGCTCATAACAGGGCCTGGGCAATCCCTCAAGGCCAGTGGCTCGCTAAAGGCAGATTCAACACTCCTCCTCTCCAGGTCCTTCCTAACCTCCACCTAAAACACCCTCAGACTAAGAAGCCATTACACATTTAACCCATGCATGCAGCCTTTTTTCAAAAAATAAAATCTTTTAAAAAGCTAGGGGATGTGAAAAGACGGAAAGCCACACACCCAAAGACTGACAGGCAGCAGCTATGAGGACCTGACATTCCTCCATGCCTATCTCCAGGCACCCAGCCACCACCTGTCCTTCCCAAGACCCCCAAATCTACCCAAACTCACCCAAAATGTCATGCACCACCACCTTGACAGGAAGGCATTTTTTCCGAATGAAAACCTGACACGTGCATTCCATGTGAAGAAACTAACTACTAAGCTAACTAGAAAAAGTGTCTCAAAATCTAAATCCCGATGTGTCTCAAAGGCCCCGTATGACCACTCTGCATAACTCAAGCGGGAAAGGAAAGGCATACCCAAAGCCCCACCCAAGGACTTTTTTTCCGAATGGAAACATGACACCGTGCATTCCATGTCAAGAAACGGACTTCTAAGCCAACTAGAAAAAGTGTCTCAAAATCAAAATCCCGATGTGTCTCAAAGGCCCCATACGACCACTCCGCATAACTTAAGCGGAAAAGGAAAGGGACAACAAGAGCCCCACCCACCCGCTTGTAGACTTCTATATAGAAGGGGCACTGAAGCAAGAAGAGGTCCATTTTCTCCTCCACCCCACCACATTCCACTCTTGGAGAACCATGGTTCTCCGCAGAGCGATGCTTTAGGTTGCCCTGCACATTGAGTCTGCCATGGAACGAGCACCAGGCCAAATCCCAAAACTGTAAAGGGATTCTCTCTAGATTAAGCAAAAACGCAGACCCTCGCTCATAACAGGGCCTGGGCAATCCCTCAAGACCAGTGGCTCGCTAAAGGCAGATTCAACACTCCTCCTCTCCAGGTCCTTCCTAACCTCCACCTAAAACACCCTCAGACTAAGAAGCCACTACACATTTAACCCATGCATGCAGCCTTTTTTCAAAAAATACAATCTTTTAAAAAGCTAGGGGATGTGAAAAGACGGAAAGCCACACACCCAAAGACTGACAGACAGCAGCTATGAGGACCTGACATTTCTCCATGCCCTTTTCCAGGCCCCCAGCCACCACCTGTCCTTCCCAAGACCCCCAAATCTACCCAAACTCACCCAAAATGTCATGCACCACCACCTCGACAGGAAGGACTTTTTTTCCGAATGAAAACCTGACACTGTGCATTCCATGTCAAGAAACAGACTACTAAGCTAACTAGAAAAAGTGTCTCAAAATCTAAATCCCGATGTGTCTCAAAGGCCCCGTATGACCACTCTGCATAACTCAAGCGGGAAAGGAAAGGGATACCCAAAATCCCACCCAAGGACTTTTTTTCCCGAATGGAAACCTGACACCGTGCATTCCATGTCAAGAAACGGACTACTAAGCTAACTAGAAAAAGTGTCTCAAAATCAAAATCTCGATGTGTCCCAAAGGCCCCGTACGACCACTCCGCTTAACTCAAGCGGGAAAGGAAAGGGATACCCAGAGCCCCACCCACCCGCTTGTAGACTTCTATATTGAAGGGGCACTGAAGCAAAAAGTGGTCCATTGTCTCATGCACCCCACCACATTCCACTCTTGGAGAACCACAGTGACCTCTGGTACATAGGCTGATGTGACTGGCTCAGTGTTCTCTGTACAGCGCTGCGGTATATGTCAGAGCTATATACATGTATAATAATAGTGTATGGCTGTGAAGGGACATTAGAGTGTAAGCTCCTCTGGCGAATTGTTCAGTGTTCTCTGTACAGCACTGTAGTATATGTTAGAGCTATAGAAATGTATAATAATATTAGTGTGTGACTGTGGGGGGACATTAGAGTGTAAGCTCTTCTGGTGAACGGTTCAGTACTGCAGTATATGTTTGTTATACAAATGTATGATAATAATAGTGATTGCCTAGATGGGCTTTCACCTTCTCACCCCTGGGCCCATGGCGGTCCTCATAGTTCATCGCCCCACTATTGTCCGCACTTGCGCCGTAGCCCGCGTTCCCTTTTAATAACACGAGACATGAGCAGACGGAACACAAGAGCCATACAAACATCACCGTGCTTGTTACTGATACACAACGAGGGAACACAATGCGAAATGGGATTTCGGTGAAATCGGGAGCCAGCGGCCCCGCTCGCGGCGCGGCGCTGAGCGTGCACGCAGATGTTTATTACTTTCTATTTATAGGACTTCTCCCCTAAATCCACAAACGAGCGGTAGAAATTACATGCCGGCATCGTTATTATTATGCTGCCAGTGATAAAAAAGAAAGTGATTGGGAAGGAGAGGAGGGACGGAGGAGAGCGTAAGTACAGTACAGAATACATGTCTATTGCAAAGATAAAGAGAACCTGTTACCAGCACTGCTCTATTGAAGTCAATGGGAATTTGCTGACTTGCACTTGTCGTGAGTTTGCAATGCGGGAAAACAACTCCTGTCTACATCAATGTTTCTCAACTCCAGTCCTCAAGTACCCCTGACAGGTCATGTTTTCAGACCTTCCATTATTTTGCACAGGTGATTTGATCAGTTTCACTGTCTTAGACTCTTAGTACTTACCACAGCCGTTTCATCTGAAGGAAATGCTGAAAACATGACCTGTTGTGGGTATTTGAGCACTGGAGTTGAGAAACATTGGTCTACATCAGTGGTTCTCAACCTCAGTCCTCAAGTATCCTCAACAGGCCGTGTTTGCATGTTTTCCTTTATCTTGCACAGGTGCTTTAAATCAGAGTCAATGGTTTAGTATTTTGAACAGCTGTTTTATCTAAGAGAAATTCCCAAAACATGGCCTGTTGGGGGTACTTGAGGACAAGGTTGAGGGAAGAGTGAGAAGGGGTTGAACAATAATTTAGCTTGAGAAATTAAATGTTGAACATCTTTATATCTGTGATTATTTTTATGAGAGCTCCTCCCCTGTATGAAGCCCGATTTGTGGTGTCCTGTACTTTACCCCCTTTACTGTCTGTGCTTTGAGCGCGCCTACATCATAATTATTCATCTGATGGTCTACAGCAGTGGTTCTCAACCTTGGTCCTCGAGTACCCCCAACGGGCCATGTTTTGGGAATTTCTCTTGGATAAAACAGCTGTCCAAAATACCAAACCATTGACTCTGATTTAAAGCACCATCCCTGTGCTGAGTTCCCCGGTCTTGTACACCTGCTGTGCCCATTATGAGGGGTTCCCACCATCCCTGTGCTGAGTTCCCGGGTCTGTACACCTGCTGTGCCCATTATGAGGGGTTCCCACCATCCCCGTGCTGAGTTCCCAGGTCTGTACACCTGCTGTGCCCATTATGAGGGGTTCCCACCATCCCTGTGCTGAGTTCCCGGGTCTGTACACCTGCTGTGCCCATTATGAGGGGTTCCCACCATCCCTGTGCTGAGTTTCCGGGTCTGTACAACTGCTGTGCCCATTATGAGGGGTTCCCACCATCCCTGTGCTGAGTTCCCGGGTCTGTACACCCGCTGTGCCCATTATGAAGAGTTCCCACCATCCCTGTGCCGAGTTCCCGGGTCTGTACACCCGCTGTGCCCATTATGAGGGGTTCCCACCATCCTTGTGCTGAGTTCCCGGATCTGTACAACTGCTGTGCCCATTATGAGGGGTTCCTACCATCCCTGTGCTGAGTTCCCGGGTCTGTACACCCGCTGTGCCCATTATGAAGAGTTCCCACCATCCCTGTGCCGAGTTCCCGGGTCTGTACACCCGCTGTGCCCATTATGAGGGGTTCCCACCATCCCTGTGCTGAGTTCCCGGGTCTGTACACCTACTGCGCCTATTATGAGGGGTTCCCACCATCCCCGCTGGGAATGTTATATAATTAAGAATGTCATAGGAGGAACTGAAATAAAAAAAGGTGGAAAAGGAATTAAGATTTCACTTTTGGGTGGACTTTTACTGTTTGCAATGTAAGCAAACCAAGGCCACCATGAAGAGGACAGGTGTATGGCTGCGGTGGAGGAGCACTGTGCGTCCTCCATAAATAATGCACGATGGCTGACCCAGCGAAAGTCACCCCTCCCCTGGGAGTAGATTGCAATGTATAGAATTTCTGATGATCCCTCCTGTATATCTCACAACTGCAATTAGTGAGACCGACCACCCGTGTCATTCGCTCTGGGGTGGGGGGGGGGGGGGGGACATATCACCGAAATATTCATATTTATTTAATATGAGTACAAATGTGACAATTACTACATGAGAAGAGTCGCAGGGCCGGATTCAGAAAGAGATACGCCGTCGTATCTCTGAGTGCGCTCGGTCGTATCTATGCGACTGATTCAGAGAATCAGTTACGCATAGATATCCCTAAGATCCGACAGGTGTAAGTGTCTTACTCCGTCGGATCTTAGGCTGCAATTCCAGGCTGGCCGCTAGGTGGCGCTTCCGTATTTTTACGCGAGGAATATACAAATGAGGATTTACGCCGATTCAGAAACTAACGACCGCCCGGCGTTTTTTTTTTACGTTGTTCGGCTTTTTCCGGCGTATAGTTACCCCTGCTATATGAGGGGTAGCTAATGTTAAGTATGGCCGTCGTTCCCGCGCCGAGTTTTGAAATTTTACGTCGTTTGCGTAAGTCGTTCGCGAATACGGCTGGACGTCATTTACGTTCGCGTCCAAAGCAATGACGTCCTTGCGACGTCATTTAGAGCAATGCACACTGGGATATTTTACGGACGGCGCATGCGCCGTTCAGATAATACGTCAAAAACGCGGGGTCAAGTTAGATTTGAATAATACACGCCCCCAACATCCCCATTTGAATTACGCGGCCTTACGCCGCAACACACACGTTACGCCGCCGTAACTAAGGGCGCAAGTTCTTTCTGAATAAAGAACTTGCGCCCAAAGTTAGAGCGACGTAACGTATCGGGCCGGACAGATACGCCATTGTATCTGAATCCGGCCCACAGTGCCCTCATCTATAGGAAGGAATATCCTTTTATTCTGTATGTACGGACTCTGCACAGTACTACTTCTCTCGTCTTGTATGTCGGGTGTAATTCTCGGTATCTGTCCTTATTCTGTATGTATGGACTCGGCACAGTACTACTTCTCTCGTCTTGTATGTCGGGTGTAATTCTCAGTATCTGTTCTTATTCTCTATGTATGGACTCTGCACAGTACTACTTCTCTCGTCTTGTATGTCGGGTGTAATTCTCAGTATCTCTTCTTATTCTGTATGTATGGACTCTGCACAGTACTACTTCTCTCGTCTTGTATGTCGGGTGTAATTCTCGGTATCTGTCCTTATTCTGTATGTATGGACTCGGCACAGTACTACTTCTCTCGTCTTGTATGTCGGGTGTAATTCTCCGTATCTGTTCTTATTCTCTATGTATGGACTCTGCACAGTACTACTTCTCTCGTCTTGTATGTCGGGTGTAATTCTCAGTATCTCTTCTTATTCTGTATGTATGGATATTTTTATTTATAAAAACAGACAAGATACACATCAATACACAACAATCACAGACATGTTCCGGTCAATATCTAGCAATTAAAAACAAGCATCATAGGAGAATAAAAAGTCCATAAAAATGTCCCAATGTTACAAAAACACCCCTTCCCATAAATCTGAACTCCTACAACACTTCCCAATCTCCAGACATTTGATCCATCGCAATTCGGATATCACCAACCCTGCGATTTTTCTGGAGTTAAACTGCTCATTATGCATGGCCACTCTGGCCCTTGCATGCCATTGATAGTATTTGACTATGGTAATGATCATGTACGTTGTCCCTCTGTCTACACCCTGTACTGTTGGGGAAACACCATAAAGTCTGTCTGAGCAACTCAGGTTTTCCAACCCTGGGATCCCAACTCCGGCAGCTACTTCCTTCCAGACTTCACGGCCTACCCAACAATCCACCAAGAAGTGCTCCATGGACTCCTCCTGACCACATCCCAAAGGGCAGGTCCTTTCAGATGCAGCCAGACCCTTCATGTTCCCCCTCACATACATTCTCCCATGGAAGGACAGCCAGGCAATGTCATGAAACTTCAAGGGTAATCTGGGACTATTCAGCAACTTTAAGCTTTCCTCCATAACAGCCGTAGTGCAGTCTCTGAGTACAAGTGGAGAACAGAAGAAGGTCCTACAGATCCTCTGGTATAAAAATTTCCTTGAACTATTTTCAAGGTAGGACTTCTCAATCCCCCACCTCCTCAGAGACTTCAGAGCTGAGTCCAGATATGGTGGGAGATAACCCTGAGTACATCTCTTCCTCTTGAGAGAACCGTTGCCCTGCATCCAGGACTCTGCACGGGGCAATATCCAGGCCCTAACACTGTTTACCCACGGAGGGCCCACACTGGAGTCCAAGCACCCAAAATTTACTTTAAAAAAGAGAGAATCAAAAAACACCTTTGGGTTTATCATATTTAACCCACCCTCCTTCTTCTGCAGGTAAGTAACCCCTCTTTTTATTGGATTTAATCTATTACCCCAGAAGAGCTGAAAAAACAAACTAAAGAGCCTTGCAGAAAAAGATTCCGGCAACGGAAAAACCATAGAGACATACAGAAAAATAGGAATTAAATAAGTTTTCAACATTGTGACCCTTTCTCTGTAAGTCAGCTTGCAATTCTTCCATCGCTGAACCTTTGCATTCCCAGCATCCAACTTCTCCTCCCAATTTAGCCTGGCGTTATCTTCCCTTCCAAACTTAACCCCTAAGATCTTGAGACAACTTGAGGCTATTGCAAACTGGGGCAGATCAAAATCTGGATCACCCTGCAGTGTCCAGAGGGCTTCACTCTTCTCAAAGTTGACAAGAGACCCAGAGGCCTCAGAGTAAGCTCCAATGGAAGCTCCTAGCAACTGGGCCTCCTGGGAGGCAGACACCACTACAGTGACATCATCCGCATAAGCGAATACGGATAGGGCCGAGGCATGGGGCACGGGTACCCCCTGAAATCCACATCCCTGCAGTGATCTCAAAAAAGGATCAATGGCAAAAACATATAAGAGGGGACTCAAAGGGCAACCCTGCCTCACCCCAGCCTCAACCCCAAAAGTACCACCCTGCCACCCATTAATAAGTGGAAAGCTCTCAGCCTTCCAGTATAAAGCTCTCAGCCAATCAACAAATAACCTTGGGATGCCATACTTTAACAGGGTTGCCCACAGGTACCCATGGTCAACCCTGTCAAAAGCTTTAGCTTGGTCTAAACTCACCATATATTTCCCATGCCTAAGAACCTTACACCTCTCAAAAGCTTCCCTTAAGGAAATGAGAGCACCAAAAATATTCCGCCCTTCTACCGTACCATACTGACAGTCTGTCAATAGTGCTGAAGAAAAACTCTTCAACCTAGAAAACAATATTTTTGCCAGAATTTTCCGGTCTACATTCAAGAGGGATATAGGCCTCCAGTTCTTGATGTCATTTGGTTCTCTACCCTTGAACAGCAGAACTAAGGATGATACTCTCATGGATGGAGGCATCAGGCGTTTCTCCAAACAACTTTTAAACACATCCACCAGAATCGGAGCCAGGGACTCTTTAAACTTCTTATAAAATTCGGCTGTAATGCCATCGGGTCCTGGTGCCTTCTTTTGACGTAATTTGTCAATAGCCTCCCTAACTTCTTCCACCGTTATGTCTGCTGTCAAGGGAGAAAAGTCCAAATTATCAACAACAGGACCTGGAACTGCCTCTAAAAACTGTGCCATCTTCTCCTTATCCAGACCCTTCTCCCGAAACAAGTCAGCATAGTATGATCTTACCACTCCCAGAATACCCTCCCGGGACTCCTGCAAAATCCCCTGGGAATCCTTCAGACCCGTTATTAATTTTTTAGCCACCTTGTCCCTACAATTCTCAAAGGGATCAGGTGTCCCCAGGGATCCATAGTCCCGTTCAAATACTAGGGAGTTGTATCTGCTATATTGGTATTGACTTAGCTCGGATTTTACTTGATCAATTTTCCTCCCTGCCTCCAACCCGCCTGAATAAAGCAGCTCCAGCTCTTTCCGCAGCCTGAGATAACGGCTATATCTACTTTTCCCCATTCTAGCTGACGATTTCCTCAAGAGAGAAGAGATGTCCTTTTTAACGTCCTCCCACCAATCCGCAGTGCAGTCATAGAAGTCTAGTCTCTCTGCATGGTGTTGTAAGAGGTTCTGCACTTGTTGCTGAACAGACACATCTTCTAAAAGACTAGAGTTGAGCCTCCATAGCCCCCTGCCCATGTCAGGATGCTTACAGGTTCCCAGACAAAAGTAGAGGGCCGCATGATCTGAGTAAGGTACCAGCTTCTCACTCATATTGGTCACCAGTTCCGTAGGACTTACCAGTGCCATATCTAGTCTGCTTTTTATATTACCGCGAAAGAAGGTGAAGCCCGGCTTCCTGCCATTTTGTGCAAAAACATCATTTAAACCGGTCTGCGAAATAATATGATTAAGGACTTTGGAGTCACTACCCAACACCCTACCAGAAGAACGGTCACTTAGTGTCCTGGTGACATTAAAGTCTCCTACCATGACCACAGGGACTGATGTAAAGAGATATGGCTTCACATCATTAAATAACCCGATTCTACCTGATATTGTTTGAGGCCCATATATGTTAATTAATCGGAGTCTCCTGCCATGAATTGTTACTTCCAGTATAAGACATCTTCCCATGGACACCTCAGTGAGCCTGTGCACCGTCACATCCTTAGTATTAAAAAGGATGGCAACACCCGCATAAGACTCCACGGCCAAGGACCAAAATGAGGGTCCCGTGTGCCACTCCCTCTCTGCCTCCCGCATGAGTCCCACAGATGTTAGATGTGTCTCTTGTAAAAAATAGACATCAGCATCCAGGTACCTGAGGTGTTCAAAAACTGCATGCCTTGTCCTCCTGTTTTTAATACTGTTCACATTGCTGGAGACAATGTTTAGAGAAAAACCTGCCATCACAGCAAAGAGGAGAAAGAATAAGATCCCCATCATCATAAGTCAGAATCGGAGTCACTCTGCCGACTACCAGTTTCCATATCAGATTCTACGTATACAGGATCAGGGGGCGGACGCCTTTTAGTGGGCGGGTCATCCTCTGAGCCAGTCGCATACTCCCTCTCCACTCTTTTTAGTTCCTGCTCCAGTTCATGGGCCTCGAGAGAATAGGAATCGGCATCCGAATCTGATAATGCTTCGTACCTATTGGTAGAAACTACCGTACCCACTTCTGGTGCCCCTTTCACTCTTTTAGCTGACTTCTGCACTAATGTCCAGTCACCTTCGGGTTTACGGGTGGTTTTATCTTTTTTATTCCTCCTCTTCTGACCAATGATCTTCACAGAGACAGGAACAGAAGAAGAGTGTGCGGCCGGCTGCTCCTCAACCTGCTGGACACTGTCCGCCCGTCCGGGGGTTGTCTCCTGAACCTCTGGGCCCACCTCCTCCCTAGTCAATGTGGCCCCGTTTATTAAGGCCTCCTCCTCTAGTTGTTCTGCTGCAGCCAACAATTCATTGTCCGCAGATTCCTCACCCATATTATGGAAGGCCTCCGGGCAATTCCTGTGGAAGTGGCCGAGCTTTCCACATAGATTGCACTTAACCGTCTCACAGGTAGAACTGACATGGCCGACCTCCCCACAAAGATTACACTTCAAGATGGTGCAAACGCTCGCCACATGGCCGGACTTGCCACATTTGAAACATAACCTGGGCTGACCTGCATAGAAGCAAACCCCTCTCTCCCGCCCAATGAAAAAGGAGTTTGGCAGGTGATGGGTAACATTGTTAGATTGCCTCAACTTGACAAGAACCCTCCAACCCCCTGTCCAGATCTCATCACTATCTTTAGTTTTTGTCAACTCAGAAACCATTTCACAATGTCTTCTAAGCCAGATGATAATGTCCTGGGGGGGCACAGACTCATTCCAGAAAATGATGTTAACAGTTGCTGTGTCAGGTTTGGAGATGGGAATAAGGATAAAATCCCTCCATCCCTCTTTGTCCCGCAAACCACTGAAGCTGGCCCAGAATTTGTCCAAGTCACACATGAGCTTAAAGCTGACATCATAACCTTGTCTGTCAGGGAGATTGATGACTGCCAGTATGTTTGCAGGCGCAAACCCCATCTGCTGACACAGCAACTCCCTTACTACAAACTTCCTATCAGGGAGCTCCTCTCTGGAACCCCTATGCTTGAATCTAACCACGTTCCTTCTTTTAAAAGCCTGACCAGTGTAATTATTACCAGTGGAAAATGAAGGGGCCCCGCGGCTCCAGGCATTCCGAGGAGGAACATGACTAGATGGACCAGCATTCCCTTGGGGAGCAGGTGGTGGGTCCACCAAAGGGGGGAAGTCCTGAGGGTTGTTCTGAACTGACTCCTCCATCACTATATTCTCAGAGCTCTCTGACTGCTGATGACCCCAATCAGATACCCCGGTACTAATATCAACACCATCAGAATTATTCACCACATCATCACTGCACATAATGTCATTGCTAGCAGCATCATTACTTGTCACCCCAGTATCACCCCCACCCTGAACCCCAGTCCCCTCAGCATGGCTCCCATCAGGGGAGGGCTGGCAGCCTTAGGCCTGGGGGGCAAGTCCAGTCAAGAGGCCCTTTGAACCACCGAATAAGCTCACCATCCCCAGTGCCCATCAGCGCAGCCTCACCAGTGCCCAACAGCGCAGCCTCACCAGTGCATGGGGATTAGAGAGGAGAGCAGCCGGATTACACAGAGCGGAGATCTCCCACTTACCCAGCGTGGCTGCTCCCGTGATGGACATCATCAGTGTGCTTTCTATCATAGGAGCCAGTCCAAGAGGCAGGACTTCGTATGACAGTGGCCGCCAGGTAAGTGGGAGATCCCCGCTCTGTGAAATCTGGTGGCGCTCCCCCTCCGAGGCAGCCCAATGCACACAGACACTGGGCACCCTCCCACTGCCCCATCTCTCGGTGCACCTGCTCCCAATTGGCCCTGCAAAGCAGGGACAAAATGGGGACAGACTTGGTCCAGGGACAGTGTCCTCAGTCCGGGGACATCTGGTCACCCTAGGCTAGTGGCCAGCAGGACCCACAGGTCAGTGGCCAGCTCCCAGCATGACCCACACAAGTGGATCCTGCTGGGAGCTGCCTGTGCACCTGGGGGTCCTGCTGGCTACGGACTTGTGTGTCCTGCTGGCCGCTGGCCATGGCCTGTGGGTCCTGCTGGCCATGGCCATCTCCCAGCAGGACCCACAGTGTTTATGGCGATTTTTAGGTTACTGGGTGAGCACTGGCCTGGGGCAGGGTAAATAGGGTGTATGGGGGGTAGATGGGATGTGGGGTTCAGCTGCGGGTGTCAGGGTCTGTCACCTCAGTGATGGCAGCTGCCCTTGCCAGTGCCAGCTCAGCGGGTCCTTGCATTGCCTCCTCCGATCCTGGGGGTGTGAAGTGATGCTCCTGTCCTGGGGTCAAGGAAACTTGCAGCCCAAGCCAGTCATGTGGGTCCCAACTCCCTGGCACGCCTTGCTTCTCAGGGGTGGACTGACAACACCCAGGGCCTCCAGACCAAATAAAGCAAGGGCCCCCTGTCAGGCCCTGCCCATGACCCATTCCTGGCCCTATCATGACCCACCCCTGGCCCCGCCACTTCAATTTGTACAAAGTACTACCTTTTAAAAAAAAAAACACTGTTTAACAACAGAGTCTAATGGGACCTGGAGGGGGGACTTTTTCTAACAGTGTCCCATGGACAGTCTGTTAGAAAGTGTCCCCTCCATGCCCCATTAGAGACTACAACAGAGTCTAATGGGAACCCCTCTTTGTGCCATGACTCTCACCCCTGCCCCTACCTCTCACAAAGTTGAAATAAAATTGTAGCTGTAGCTGGCTTCTGCATCCTCTGTGGCTGGCTGGCTCCCGCGTCCTCTGTGGCTGGTTTCTGTGGGTGGCTAGCTGGCACCTGTTTGGTGGCTGGCCCACACCCTGCTTTGGCTGGCTGAATCCCTGGTGTGGGTGGGTCACCGTGGGTGGTTTGCTCCTGTGGGTGGCTGGCTGGCTCCCTGCTGTAGGTGGGTCACTGTGGCTGGCTGGCTCTTGTGGGTGGTTGGCTGGCACCCTGTTGTGGCTGGCTGGTTTCCTCGTGTGGGTGGGTCACCGTGGGTGGCTGGCTGGCACCCTGGCCCTGCTGTGGATGGGTCACCGTGGGTGGCTGGCTGCCTGGCACCCTGCTGTTGGTGGCTGGCCTGGCTCTCTGCCGTGGGTCAGTGGGTGGGTTGGTGGCTGGCTGACATGGTGCAGCCTGCTGTGGGTGACTGGCCTGGCTCCCTGCTGTGGTTCAGTGGGTGGGTCAGTGGCTGGCTCGCACTGTGCACCCTGCTGTGGGTGACTGGCCTGGCTCCCTGCTGTGGGTCAGTGGGTGGCTGGCTGGCACAGTGCACCCTGCTGTTGGTGGCTGGCCTGGCTCCCTGCTGTGGGTCAGTGGCTGGCTTGCACGGTGCATCCTGCTGTGGGTGGCTGGCCTGGCTCCCTGCTGTGGGTCAGTGGCTGGCTTGCACGGTGCACCCTGCTGTGGGTGGGTGGCTGGCCTGGCTCCCTGCTGTGGGTCAGTGAGTGAGTGGCTGGCTGCCACAATGCACCCTGCTGCAGGTGGCTGGCCTGGCTCCCTGCTGTGGCTGACAGAAAGGGGGTGGGCTGACAGAGGTGGATGGGCTGATAAAGGAGGGGTGGGCTGACAGAGAAGAGGTGGGCTGACAGAGAGGGGTGGGCTGACAGAGAGGGGGTGGGCTTAGAAGGAGGTGAACTGACAAAGGAGGAATGGGCTGAGAGGGGGTGTGGGCTGACAGAGGAGTGGGCTGAATAGGGGGTGGGCTGACGGAGGAGGAGTGGGCTGAGAAGGGGGTGGGCTGACAGAGGAGGAGTGGGCTGAGAGGGGGTGTGGGCTGACAGAGGAGGAGTGGGCTGAGAGGGAGTGGGCTGACAGAGAGGGGGTGGGCTGACAGAGGAGTGGGTGGGGGCTGACAGAGGGGAACTGACAGAGGGGGGGTGGGCTGACAGAGGGGGGGTAGGCTGACAGAGAGAAGGTGGGTTGACAAAGGGGGGGGTGGGCTGACAATGAGGAGGTGGGTTGACAGAGTAGGATGGCTGGGGGAGGGGCGCTGACAGAGAGGGGGGTAGATGAGACTGAGAAACACACAGCGCGCCAGGCAGAGGCTGGACTCCAGCAAGTGGTCACGACCAGCCGCGCTTGGCCGCATCCACACGTGACCAGCTCCGCCTCCGTCGATCTATTTGCAGGGCGCTCGCAAGTTAGGTGAGGTGTGCTGACAGCTAATTAATGGGCACACATTAACACGTGCATTTATATATGCACTGCAAGGTTATGAAGTCACTGCTGCCTTGAAACTAATAATTTACTAAAGTAATTAAGAGTTTTCACTCTCTATAATTCTTTCTACATTAATGGGTAGTCAAAGTGGACATAGCTTTACCTTATTCACTTTGGTGAACATTCTTTACTCCTAGAGTAAATCAACTTAATATATGTGAACTCTACCAGCCAGAAGATTAAGTTATTCTGTTAAACCAGTCTCATAATACAGACATTACTGCCAAACAGCACAGCGAGGTCCTGCACATCCTGAGATCTCTCTGCAGACTACACTATAGGTAAACTTTCAAGACTGGTCTAGTTACCCATTTCAGCCTGTGATGTGACAGTGAAGGAGCAGCAGCACACTCTGCTCTCTCCTGCTCCTGCAAAGCAGCGGGGTGTTATTGGTGCTTGCTCCATCCTGCTTCCATCCATGCTTCCAGTGCTGTTATCCAGGGAATTACAGCAACACAAATGCCCTGTGATTGGCCGAACAGGGTCATGTGCGGCCGCTCGCTGTGCAATTCTGGGACCTGCAGTCATGATGCAAGTCTCACATCATGACTACAATTCCCAGAATTCCACAGCGTGCAGCTGCACATGACCCTGTTCGGCCAATCACATGGCGTTTGTGTGGCCTGCCACCTACTGTTCAAGTCCTGGAAAGTGCATCTGGCCGACTTCATTAAAAAAAAAAAAAAAAAAACGGCAGCGCGGGTGTTTTGCATACAAGTCGGGACGGCCTGGGGGGAAGTGTCCACCTTGCATCCCGGCCCAGTCCGCCCCTGGCTCCCATCATGAGTACTAGTGGCAGCAGCACTGTTACCACAGTCCATTTGCTGGGAGTCCACTACGTCACTCATCTGCGTCTCCTGAACTGTAAATGTCTGCTGGGTTATACCGATGATCCCGCCATCCTCCAGGGCTGGAAGTCCAGCAGGAGAACCTGCTCCAATCTGATGTTGCTCCTTACTGTCCTCCAGAGGATGCACAGACTTCCCCACAGGAGACACGTTTGGTGGCTGTATACGCTGACCTGGTTCCCCAGAGTCTGACTCTGTTGAAGATTCAATCCCCACACTTAATGCTGCCTCAAATCGATCGCGATTGCGATATACCTCACCCGCCGGTCCCAGTTCTTCCAGGGTAGCGTCAATGTCTTTTGATACACCGGCCAGTTCAATGCCCAAGGAGTTCAGCCTGTTGTCGTATAATGTTTCTCTCTTGGGATTGGCAGCTTTAAGTCTGTATACAGAGTCGATCTGCGTCTGGATCCTAGTCTTAGCTTTTCTTAGGGAGTCCATTCGTTTCACCAGGGAAGGCATTCTATCAGCCAGGTGCAGCGCAGGTTCAGGCTTCTTTTTCTTCTTCTTTGCAGCTGCAGGGCGCTTGAAATTTTTATCCTCCTTCCCATTACTAGTACTGGCCTGAGGGTCTTTACTGGGTGTGGGTGGTATCACTGGGCCAGATTGTGGATTGTTACCACCCTCCTCTTCAATCTGCTGCTTAGAGCGCAATGACCGTCCCTGGCTGCTACTGACCATCACACGCTGCTGCAAGTTCTCACTGATTGTCTTCTGTTCCAAGGAGGTTCTGGAATATTTACGGGGCGTACTGGGAGAAGCCAATGTCTCTGCTCCACTCTGAGCTGCACTGTGCTGGGCTTGATGTGGCTGTGATGGCTGACTGTCCCGAATCATACTTCCAGAGACTGGACTGGACTGGGTGGCATTGCTATGTGGCTGGACTACATGTGCCCCACTCTGCAGGGTTTGCTTTGTCTGGCTGGGTTGGGCTGTACTTGCAGAGCTTGAACTGCGCTGAACAGACTGGGCTGCACTGCGCTGGGCTTGCTGGGCCTGCAATGGCTGACTGGACTTAGAACTTTTTTGTGGAATAACATTCCCAAACTTCTTCTTATCGGTAACATTGGTACTCTTCACACAAACATTTTCACTTTTACTTACAGTCTCTGTAACTGTCTTTCCGTTTCCAGAGCTCCGTCCTCCATCCTCACCACCAACCACAGCTTCACCTTGTGTAGGCCGGGAAGCTTGGGACTCTCCTGGGAGAGATCCCAGCCCAGGGGAGCCCAACCCTGGGCTTGCACCAGACATCAGAGCAGCTCAGCACACACAGGCTTCAGCTGCTCCACAAGCAGCCACACCCTCTGCACAGTACTACTTCTCTTGTCCTGTATGCCGGGTGTAATTCTCGGTATCTGTTCTTATTCTCTATGTATGGACTCTGCACAGTACTACTTCTCTTGTCCTGTATGCCGGGTGTAATTCTCGGTATCTGTTCTTATTCTCTATGTATGGACTCTGCACAGTACTACTTCTCTTGTCCTGTATGCCGGGTGTAATTCTCGGTATCTCTCCTTATTCTGTATGTATGGAATTTTTTCCAGTAAATCCTTGTATGGAGATGTTCATTCGTTTCCTGGCTGTTCAGTATCTGGTGATGACATTCGGTTTCTCGTTTTTCCATTCTCTGGATAATGTCAGTTCTTTGATTCCTGTCCGGATTTTATTTCCGGAGTCTTTCTTTAGGTCTCCCGCGATATACAGTAAAGCACGCTTGTTATTCTCACTGTGGAACCCAAGGGGTTAATCCTCTGCACTGTGTAAAAAAGGCTGTTCGATCCTATCTTCTCTGATCCTCCTCTTCTTCCACTGTCCCCAATCTATCTGCTGATAGTACAGGGGGTAGGGGGACAAGCTGCATATGCTCAGTTTGGTGCGTTTGTTATACAAGCTGTACACTCACTACACAACATTGTAGATACAAAGTGTCATTTCTTCAGTGTTGTCACATGAAAAGATAGAAGAAAAGATTTACACAAATGGGAGGGGTGTACTTACTCTTGTGAGATACTGTGTGTGTGTGTGTGTGTATATATATTTTATCATTTATTTATTATTTTTATTATTTTTTATTTTATTATTATTTTTTATTTAAGAAATCCAGTTTAATGTTTTTTACTGAAATGTAGCAGTTTTGACTCTCCCTCTCTCTCTCTCTCTCTCTAGCTCTCTGTCTCTCTGTCTCTCTGTCTCTCTCTCTTTCTCTCTCTCTCTCTCTCTCTCTCTCTCTCTCTCTCTCTCTCTCTCTCTCTCTGTCTCTAGCTCTCTGTCTCTCTGTCTCTCTCTCTCTCTCTCTCTCTCTCTCTCTCTCTCTCTCTCTCTCTCTCTCTCTCTCTCCGGTGTGGAATGTAGAGGTGTGTTGCGTTGTGTGTACATACCTCTGAGCCCCAGGCACGTCTATACACGACCGGTGAACTTTCCATGGCGGTGGCGTGGCGTGCCGCGGCGCATGCCGCTCAGCTCTCCGCTATGTTTGCTCAATCCCATCGTGCCGGTTCTTGTCCGGGGCTCTTCTATGGAGTGACACCTCACAGATCAGCTTCTTATCAGTCGTGTTTATGATAGAGCACCCTTTCTCCATGTGATAGAGAAGTCCCTTCTGTAAAGGAGTCCCCCCATCTGTTGTAGAGCACCCCTTTCTTTGCTAGAACACCCCTTTTGTGATAGGACACCCTTTGTTATGATAGTTCCCCCGCCCCCCCTTCCCATTTGTTGTAGAGCACCCTTTCCCCCTTCCTTTGCTAGAGCACTTCTCTCTATGCGGGAGCACCCCGCTCTGTAAAAAAAGCACTCCGTCCCCTGTGATAGCACACCCCTTCCCCTGTGATAGCACACCCCTTCCCCTGTGATAGCACACCCCTTCCCCTGTGATAGCACACCCCTTCCCCTGTAATAGAAAACCGCTTCCCCCTACAATCAAGAACTCCTTCCCCTGTGATAGAGCGCCCCTTCCCCTGCAATAGAGCACCCCCTCCCCTGTGATAGAGAACCCCTTCCCCTGCAATAGAGCACCCCCTCCCCTGTGATAGAGAACCCCTTCCCCTGCAATAGAGCACCCCCTCCCCTGTGATAGAGCACCGCCATCTGCATGAGCGCACCCCACTCTGTAATAAAGCGCCCCTTCCACCATGATAGCGCACTCCTTCTCCCTTGTGATAGAGCACCTCCCTTTGTGTGAGAGCAAACCACTCTTTAATCGAACACCCTTCCCCCTATGATATAGTGCCCCTTCCCCCATGATAGAGTGCCCCTTTCCCTATGATAGAGTGCCCCTTCCCCTATGATAGAGTGCCCCTTCCCTCTTTTATAGAGCATCCCTTCCCCCTATGATAGAGCACCCCTTCCCCCTGTGATAGATCACCCCCCTCTGT
The DNA here is from genome assembly GCF_905171775.1 of Rana temporaria. NCBI lineage: Eukaryota > Metazoa > Chordata > Amphibia > Anura > Ranidae > Rana > Rana temporaria. The sequence continues at coordinate 110,909,784 of NC_053501.1, forward strand.
AATGCAGTACCCTTTCCCCTTGTAACAGATCACCCCTCTGTAATAGAGACACTGGCCCGGATTCAGAAAGAATTGCGCTCTATTTGCGGAGGCGCAGGGCAACGATTTTGCCCTGCGCCCCCGCAAATATTTTGCGCTGCCGGCGTAAGCGCGCGCAATGTAAATGATCCCGCCGGGGGCGGGAATCATTTAAATTAGGCCGCGCCGAGCGTAGAGCGCATGCTCCGTCGGGAAACTTTCCCGACGTGCATTGCGGCAAATGACGTCGCAAGGACGTCATTTGCTTCAAAGTGAATGTGAATGGCGTCCAGCGCCATTCACGATTCACTTACGCAAACAACGTAAAATTCGATTGTCGCAACGCGGGAAGGCCGGGTATAGTTTAGCATTGGCTGCCCCTGCTATTATAAGGGGCAGCCTTACGCTAAACACGCCGTACGGAAACGACGTAACTTGCGTACGCAGGGGGCGCGCAACATTGTGAATCGGCGTAAGTATGCAATTTGCATACTATACGCTGACCACAATGGGAACGCCCCCTAGCGGTCATCGCAAGAATGCAGCCTAAAATCTGCGTGGCATAAGAGCCTTATGCCATGCAGATTTTAGGCTGCAGTCGGCGTAACGAGTTCTCTGAATCAGGAGAACGCGTTACGCCGGCGCAAGTCAGCAATTGCGCTGCGTAACTATGGTTACGCAGGCGCAATTGCTTACTGAATCTGGGCCACTATTCCTTCCACTGACACCAATGGTGGGACACTATTCCTCCCACTGATACCAATGATGGGACACTATTCCTCCCACTGATACCAATGATGGGACACTATTCCTCCCACTGATACCAATGATGGGACACTATTCCTCCCACTGATACCAATGATGGGACACTATTCCTTCCACTGACACCAATGATGGGACACTATTCCTCCCACTGATACCAATGATGGGACACTATTCCTCCCACTGATACCAATGATGGGACACTATTCCTCCCACTGATACCAATGATGGGACACTATTCCGCCCACTGATACCAATGATGGGACACTATTCCTCCCACTGATACCAATGATGGGACACTATTCCTCCCACTGATACCAATGATGGGACACTATTCCTCCCACTGATACCAATGATGGGACACTATTCCTTCCACTGATACCAATGATGGGACACTATTCCTCCCACTGATACCAATGATGGGACACTATTCCTCCCACTGATACCAATGATGGGACACTATTCCTCCCACTGATACCAATCTACCCCTCAAAGTGTTCGCTATTAAAGGGGACATAATGATGGAGGTACCGGACACGGAACCCTACCTTCCTCTTCTCCATAAACTTTGGAACATCTGACCAAGTTTGGAAAGACCTCTATAAAACCATGTTGGCGATCATGCCAAATTTCCGCCCATACAGAAGCAGATCCCCCCTCCCCTCCCCCCCCCCCACGGTTCCATGTACAAAGACAGCCGCCCTTGTCATGCCAGTGACATGTTAATTACACAATCATGTCTCCGCATACGCCGCGTGTGACGGCTGATGCCTACAGAATTCTCATTAAACATTCCTGAAATGTATCCGCGCTCTCGGTGCCCGCCCACTCACTCGAATGTATTAACCGGCTATTTTCATGTCATTGAGGCTGATCCCTTTATACGGCGCTCGCCACGGGGCAAATTCTTCTTTTAAAACCTTTTTAAAGCACCAGAAACATCTTAAAACGGTGAAAATTGTGTGTCAAAAATTCACGAATTCGAATGTACGACCCTTTCCGCCTACACAGGAATTGTTAACATTTATAGGAGGTAACACTGCTCTCTATGTTATCTGCCATTCTAAAAGAGAAGTCCTGCCCAATGGTGACAACGCTTCTCTATATATGAAGTACAGCAAGTGAGTGTTGTCACCCGAAGACAGGAAGTGCCTCGTTGGTACAAGTACAACTTACAGTATTTTTGAAAACAGAAAACAAACACTCCTGAGCACGAGTGGATTACCGGACAGTCTATATTTCGTAAAAGGTACATGTCACTGGCCTTGCTGCCCTTCAAGGATAGGGGTATCCTAGCAATAAACGAGAAAAAGAAAGAAAGGGCGCACCAGCCTAGTGCATTATCCTTTTGGATAAATATTTATTAAAAGAGATAAATAAAACCGCTCACAAGTGTAGCTAAAAGGTTCACAATGTAACACATTCCCACAAGTGTCGACAATAGGTCGAGCCCAAACGCACTACAGATAATCTTATGGGATGTGATAAGGGCCAATGCCGGCTTCGCTTTCGAAGTGTGTATAGGGACTGCATGGGGAAGAAACACAGCTGAGCTCTGATGAAGAAGGTCGTCCTTCGAAACGCGTAAGCCGGCATTGGCCCTCATCACATCCCATATGATTATCTGGCGTGCGTTTGGGCTCGATCTATTGTCGCCACTTGTGGGAATTTGTTACATTGTGAACCTTTTAGCTACACATGTGAGTAGTTGTATTTATCGGGGTATACCGCACGCCGGCGTATAACGCGCACCCAAAGCTTAGAATGGAAGTTTAGGAAAAAACTTACATTTTGGATGCTCATCCTTGACGATGTCCGTCTGCTGTCGGCGTCCATCGGCGGCCTTGTCCGGCGTCCGTCTGCGGCCTTGCCTGGGGTCCGTCCAGCCTTGTCGGTGTCCGTCGGCTGTCTTGCCTGGCGTCCATCAGCGGCCTTGTCCGGCGTCCGCCTGCGGCCTTGCGTGGGGTCCGTCCAGCCTTGTCGGTGTCCGTCTGCTGTCTTGCCCGGCGTCCAACGGCGGCCTTGTCCGGCGTCCATCTGCGGCCTTGCGTGGGGTCCGTCCAGCCTTGTCGGTGTCCGTCGCTTCCGTCTGCCGGTCCGTCCAGCCTTGTCGGTGTCCGTCGCGTCCGTCTGCCGTTTGAGTTTGTCGCCTCGGTTGAGCTGTGCAGAGACGGATTTCCGGTGTGTTCGGCTCCTCTCGGCTTCTCTTGGCTCCTCTCGCGTGGCGAGCGTGGCCGAGCCTAGCCGAGCCTAGCCGAGTGCGCAGTACACTCGGCTCGGTCTTTGACGGCGTCGCTCAGAGACAGCGGGGATCGGCGTATAACGCGCACCCACGTTTTTCCCCTGATTTTAAGGGGAAATAAGGGCACGTTATACGCCGATAAATACGGTATCTTTTTTAATAAATATTTATCCAAAGGATAATGCACGAGGCTGGTGCGCCCTTTCTTTCTTTTTCTTTTTCACAACTTACAGTATGTATGAGTATTTGTTTTATCTCCGTGTATAACCTGTGGCCAGTCACATCACTGGGTATAAGGAAGGGCTTACAACCACTTTAAATAGAATCTATCCGACGGTCAACTCGAAAAGTCTACATTTCAATGTTTGCAGAGCAAAAGCACTGGATAGGACAGCGTTCTCTCTTATGTAGGCTCTCTACATGTTTCAGGCCCTGGGTCTCATGTCTACAAGCGTCCAATAGGAAGGCTTCCCATGTCTGAGTGTGCGATACAGAGAGACGTGGAAAGCCTGAGCTCGGTAAATTCAGGTCGGGCACCGGGAAGCGTTTCCGAAGGGATTATTCAGCCTCGTCTTTTGTCCTGCGGTGACTTGACTGTACTTGTCGGAAGAACAAATAAAACCCACTCAATGGATTCCGAAAAATAGTAATAATAGAAACCTGTTTATTCTTCTCACGGAGGAGGATTCTGCTCGGTGTGGCGCAGAGGTCAGTCACCCTCCCCACCCAAGACAGTGGGACTCTACAACTTCTCCAGATGGAAGGTGAGAGACAACTAAAATAGGAACAAAAGCGGAGTTCAGGATACTGTGCTTCCTTCATTCAGTTAGAGACAGAGAGAGTGTTAGGGTTACAGGGAGGGTTAGTGTTGGGGTTGCAGGGACGATTAGTGTTGGGGTTACAGGGAGGGTTAGTGTTGGGGTTGCAGGGACGATTAGTGTTGGGGTTACAGGGAGGGTTAGTGTTGGGATTTTAAAGACGTTGAGTGTTAGGATTACAGGGAGTGTTAGTGTTAGGGTTGCATGGATGATTAGTGTTGGGGTTACATGGAGGGTTAATGTTAGGGTTACAGGGAGGGTTAGAGTTAGGATTACAGGGACGATTAGTGTTGGGGTTACAGGGAGGGTTAGTGTTAGGATTTTAAGGACGGTGAGTGTTAGGATTACAGGGAGAATTAGTGTTAGGGTTGCATGGATGATTAGTGTTATGGTTACAGGGAGGGATAGTGTTGAGATTACAGGCAGGATTAGTGTTTGGGGTACAGGGAGGGTTAGTGTTACAGGGAGGGTTAGTGTTACAGGTAGGGTTAGTGTTGGGTTACAAAAGAGGTTAGTGTTAGGGTTACAGGAAGGGTTATTATTGAGGTCATAAGTATGGCCAGTGTAGTGTTACAGGGAGGGTTAGTTTTAAGGTGATAGGGATAGCCAGTGTTAGGGTTACAGGAAGGGTTAGTGTTAGGGTTATAGGGATAACAAGTGTAAGATTTACAGGCGTTAAGTGTTGGGATTATAGGGAGGGCCAGTGTTAGGGTTACAGGGAGGGTTAGTGTTAGGGTTACAGGCAGTATTAGTGTTATGTTTACAGGGAGGGTTAGTGTTAGGGTTACAAGGAGGATTAGTTTTAGGGTTACAGGGAGGAATAGTGTTAGGGTTACAGGGAGGGTTAGTGATGGGTTACAGGGAGGATGTTAGGGTTACAGGGAGGGTTAGTGTTTGGGTTATAGGGATGGCCAATGTAAGATTTACAGTCAGTAAGTGTTGGGGTTATAGGGATGGCCAGTGTAGGGTTACAAGGAGGGTTTGTTTTTAAGGTTATAGGAATAGCCAGTGTTAGGGTTACAGGGGGGGTTAGTGTTATGGTTATAGGGATGGTCAGTTTTAGGGTTACAGGGAGTATTAGTGTTGGGGTTACAGGGAAGGTTAGTGTTACTGTTTCAGAAAGGGTTGCTGTTAGAGTTACAGGGAGTGTTAGTGTTGAGGTTACAGGCAGGGTTAGATTTGGGGTCATAATGGTGGTCAGTGTAATGTTACAGGGAGGGTTAGTTTTAAGGTTATAGGGTTAGTGTTAGGGATAGAGGGAGGGTGTTTGGGTTCCAGTAAGGGTTAGTGTTGGGGTTATAGTACGGGCCTGTGTTAAGGTTAAAGGGAGGGTTAGTATTAGGGTCATATGGTTAGCTAGTGTAGGGTTACAAGGAGGGTTAGTTTTAAGGTTATAGGGTTAGCCAGTGTTAGGGTTACAGGGAGCGTGTTTTGGTTACAGGAAGGGTTAGTATTGGGGTTATAGGAAATGCCCAGTGTTAGGGTTACAGGGAGGATTAATGTTAGGGTTACGGTGAGGGTAAGTGATAATTTTTTTAGAGAGGGTTGCTGTTAGAATTACAGGGAGGGTTAGTGTTAGGGTTACAGGGAGGGTTTGTTTTGGGGTTACAGGAAGGAATAGCGTTAAGGTTACAGGGTGAGTTAGGGAACCAGGTAAAATTCGTGTTACAGGGAGGGTTGGGGTTAAGGTTATAGAAAGGGTTAGTGTTAGGGTTATGCGGATGGTGAGTATTAAGGAATAATTTGGAGTTCACAAAGATCTCCCATAGGACAGTGATGGGTGCTGATTGGCCTATCCTCAAGCCCCGGTCACATGATCTGATCCCCATTCCAGGCAATTCCATTCACGGACAACATGGACAACACACTGCTTCGCTTTTAGAGTGGTGTTAACACCCTTTTAATTTATTTACTTCTTATCGGAAGTCACCCCGCGGCTATTATGCCACAAACGCGCCGCGCAGTGACCACGCAGCTACTCTAACTAATCACTAATATAACTTTTCTCAAACTAAAAGCCGGCCTTAGCAGTCACACTTTAGCTTGTGATTATTAAACTTATAATTAATTTGCTGTTTATCGGAGGTCAACCGACGGTCAGTCCAACCCCGAGCGCGCCACGCATTGACCGAACCACTAACCATATAAATGTTTAAAATCTGAAAATCGGCCTCGGCAGTCACGGTTTTGTTAGGAATTAATAATCTTTTAATTATTCTGATGTTGGCTACAAGTTAAAGAGTTTTAATTAAAATATGGAGGCCAAGGAAATGTAGCTCTTGTAGGGAACAGTATTCGAATATCATTAATATTTGGATAGTTAATTAGTAGCGTGCAGAGTTTTTCCCATAAGATTTAGTGGGAATTTTTCTGTTTTTTTGTTTTTTTAACCCAGAGATTTGGGAATCAACTTTGTATCCTAAGCAGGGCCTATTGACCTGTGCGCCACCAAGACAAGTTCATGTAGTGCTCAGGGCAAGGATGCAGAACTGCACCCCCTCCTCCACTGTTAACGAATGCCGTAGAATGGGTTTACTGTATTTTGTCCATTCTCTGCCCACTTGCTCTACTGTGCCCAGGACAGCTGTCCCTCCTGCCCACCCATTCTTCCGGCCCTGGACCTGGTGAAGCTTGAACCCTTTCTGTAGGTCCTGCAACGGGCTGACCATGAATAGCGCTAAAAGTCTAAACCCATGTTGCTCTTATCTTGTTAGTGGTGACATCACGGCCAGCATCAACTACCCTAGAACGCAACTGTACAAATCCCAGAAGAGTCTACGGTTGGGGTGAGGTCAAAGGCCATCCTTGAAAATGGCCCTACTGGTAGAAAACACACCTGAGGGTATAAATGGAAGGCTGGAGCACCTGCCTGTGGATCATGATGGAGAATTTGACATAAAAGAGGACCTAACGCGGAAAGCTGAAGAGTTTACTGAAGAGGAGGTACCTAGGACTACCGAAATACCAGATTTCTTAAAAAAATTCTCGTCTACAAGTAGTCCAGAACACTGCAGCCAGACTGGTAACAGGAAAAAAAACCTTGGGAACCAATCACCCCGGTCCTGAGGACCATTCACTGGCTAGCTGTAAAGGATTGGGTGACCCATCTCTTCTGAAGGTTTCTGGACGACAACATTGTATACAGCGCCTTGAGGCGATTTAGTTTGCATTTGTAGCGCTATACAAGTTACTCACTCACTCACTCATTCACTCAGTTTGACTCAAGATGAGCACCAGAGGAACCCTCGTTCAAGTATTTTATTGAGAATAATACAGGACAAAGTATCAGTCAATAACATTTGTAAGCCAGAGGAACCCAAATGGAATTGGGAAAGATGTGTCAGTAGAATAAACCATCAAGGAACAAGACTCTTCTTAAAAAGAGTTTGGCCAGGGTCAGGCCTAAGGTCATATCCAGGAGAAGACATTGCTCTGTGTGTGCTTGGCCATGGCCCAATATGTAGAAAACACAATTGAGGGTACAAATAGAGAGCTAAAGCACATGCCTATGAACCATCAAGGAGAATCTGGACCAAGGAAGGACCAAAAGAGCAGTTATACTCAAGATGGGCACCAGAGGAATCCAAACAGAACTTAGGGAGATACAGTATGTCAGTAGAATAAGCCATCTAGGAACAAGATTGTTCTTAAAACAGTTTGGTCAGGGGCAGCCCTAAGGTCGTATCCAGGTGGAGACAGTGCTGAACGGTGAAGTTAGGGAGAGCAGCCTAAGTTCAATGCCAGAGGTAAAATAAGAAGCAATTCATAGGAAAGAAAAGGGGTCAGGGCAGGTGGGGTTCAAGCAAGGTTTGGACAAGCGAGTCAGCAACTTTGGTCAACCTTCAATCACAAGCTAGCAAAACTCTATGAAGGGAATTTTGATGGTGTAACAAGTTGCTGGAAGTTGGAACACTGGGGCACATGCTGTGAACCCACAAAGGAGAATGTGGAGTGAAGGAGGACCTAGCAGGGAAAGTCGAAGAGCAGTTAGACTCAAGATGAGCACCAGAGGAACCAAAAGGAATTTAGGGAGCCAAGTCAGTAGGATAAGCCATTGAAGGCTAAGACTCCTCTTGAAAAAGTTTGGTTGTGGTAAACCCTAGGGTTATATCCAGGGGGAGGCAGTGCTGAACATTGAGACAGAAATGTAGTTAGGGAGTATAGTCAAAGTTTAATGCCAGAGCTAAAACAGGAACAATTCATAGGAAAGACAGAAGTTCAGGGCAGGTGGGGTTCAAGCGAGATTTGGACAAGTGAGGTCAACAACTTCAGTCAAATGTCCCTCATGAGCTTCCAAAACTCTATAAATGGAATTTTGATAGAGTCATAAGCTGCCCATAAAAAGGAAGCTGAACTAATTTTAGCATGTGCTCGGTGCGCTTTGCCATGACCCTACAGGTAGGAAACACACCTGAGGGTATATGGAACTCTGGCACACATGCTGTTAACCACAAAGAAGAATCTGGAGTGAAGAAAGACCTAGGAAGCTGAAGAGTAGTTAGACTCAACATGAGCACCAGAGGAATCCAAAAGGAATTGAGAGAGGCATTTCAGTAGAATAAGACTCCTATTGAAAAATGTTGGTCAGGGTTAGCCCTAGGGTCATATCTAGGATCAAGACAGTCTTGAACAGTGAGACAGAAATGTAGTTAGGGAGTGTAGCCTAAGTTCTATGCCAGAGGTAAAAAAGGAAGCAATTCATAGGAAAGAAATAAGACCAGGGAAGGCGGGGTTCAAGCAAGGTTTGGACAAGCGAGGCCAACAATTTCAGTCAAACATTACTCACAAGCTTGTGCTGGATGCGCTTGGCCATGACCTTACAGGTAGAAAATAAACCTCAGGGTATATGGAATGCTGGCACACATGCTGTGAACCATGAAGGAGAATCTGGAGTGAAGAAAGACCTAGCAGTGGAAGCTGAAGAATACTTAGACTCAAGAGGAGCACCAGAGGAACCCAAAAGGAATTGAGGGAGGCATTTCAGTAGGATAAGACTTCAGGGACCGAGACTCCTATTGAAAACGTTTGGTCTTGGTCAACCCTAGGGTCATATCCAGGATGAGACAGTGTTAAACAGTGAGACAGAAATGTAGTTAGGGAGTGTAACCCAAGTTCTATGTCAGAGGTAAAGCAGGAAGCAATTCATAGGAAAGAAAGAAGACCAGGGAAGGTGGGGTTCAAGCAATGTTCGGAACAAGCAAGGTCAACAATGTCAGTCAAACTGCACTCATGAGCTTCCAAAACTCTATAAATGGAATTTTGATAGAGTCACAAGTTGCCTATAAAAAGGAAGCTGAACTAATTTGAGCATGTGCTGGATGCGCTTGGCCATGACCCTGCAGTTAGGAAACACACCCAAGGGTATATGGAATGCTGGCACACATACTGTCAACCATGAAGGAGAATCTGGAGTGAAGAAAGACCTAGCAGTGGAAGCTGAAGAATAGTTAGACTCAAGAGGAGCACCAGGGGAATTGAGGGAGGCATTTCAGTAGGATAAGACTTCAGGGGCCGAGACTCCTATTGATAAGTTTGGTCAGGGTCAGCCCTAGGGTCATATCCAGGGCTGGACTGGGACAAAAATTTGGCCCTGGACTTCATCCAGACTGGCCCACTTTGACAGGTCTCTCCCATGGTGGCAGGACAACTCCCGCACCCCCCCCCGGCCACCCAAGCCCCCTCTTCCCCTTCACTAGCCACTAGCCACTAGCTGTTCTACTTTATTAGAGTAGAACGGCTGGTACTGGTACTCTTATAGGCAGTACCAGTGGGGAAGCTAGACATTATTTCACCCGGGGCAAAGAATCAGTTTGGTGCCCCTCCTTATGGGACCAGATTAGGCAGAAGTGAGAAACTCCAAGGCCATAGCTGTTGAGTCAGCTGTCTGTCCCCTCCCCCCTGCTCCTCTGGTCCTCCCTCTGCTTCTTTGTTCCCCCCAGGTGAGCGCTGCGGGGAGGGAGAGGAGGTGAATGCTGCAGGAAGGGAAAGACAGAGGAGCGGAGGAGGGCGGCGGTCCGCTGTCACTGAAGCCGGCCCACTGAGCCATCGGCCCACCGGGAAACTCCCTGTAGTCCCAATGGCCAGTCCATCCCTGCTCATATCCAGGATGAGACAGCATTGAACAGTGAGACAGAAATATAGTTAGGGAGTGTGGCCTAAGTTCTATGCCAGAGGTGAAACAGGAAGCAATTCATAGGAAAGAAAGAAGACCAGGGAAGGCGGGGTTCAAGCAATGTTCGGACAAGCGAGGCCAACAACTTCTGTCAAACATTACTCATCATGAGCTTCCAAAACTCTATAAATGGAATTTTTATAGTGTTACAAGTTGCCCATAAAAGGAAAGCTGAACTAATGTGAGCATGTGCTGGAAGCACCAGAGGAACCCAAAAGGAATTGAGGGAAGCATTTCAGTAGGATACGATTTCGGGGACTGAGACAATTATTGAAAAAGTTTGGTCAGGGTCATCCCTAGGGTCATATCCACAATGAGACAGCGTTGAACAGTGAGACAGAAATGTAGTTAGGGAATGTAACCTAAGTTCTATGTCAGAGGTAAAACAGGAAGCAATTCATAGGAAAGAAAGAAGACCAGGGAAGGTACAAGCAAGGTTCGGACAAGCAAGGTCAGCAGCTTCGGTCAACTTCCACTCATGAGCTACCAAAACTCTACGAAGGGCATTTTGATAGTGCCAAAGACTTCCTATAAAAAGGAAGCTGTGCCAATGAGGGCATGTGCTGGATGTGCTTGGCCTCGACCCTACTGGTAGAAAACACACCTGAAGGTTTGCTAAAGCTTGTGCCTGTGAACCATGAAGGAGAACTAGAGTGAAGGAGGACCTAGCACTGGAAGAGCAGCTAGACTCCAGAGGAGCGCCATAGTAACCCAAAAGGAATCAAGGGAGATAAGTCAGAAGGATAAGCCATCGAGGACCAGGACTCCTTTTGGAAGAGTTTGGTCTCCCACTTTTCTGTGAATGTATTTTTTTTTTTTTTCGAAACCTGGATCTGCTGCTCCTCGAGTCTGTCCATGAATCAGAGCTTGGCCTATAATATTCAGCTGCTTGCGGTAGCTGAGCTCTCTTTTATTATAATATTTTCTGCTGCCTTTATGCTGATTCTATTACTTGATAAGCGCCGAGGAGGGCGGCTGGATCAATGAACTGAGAAACGCCATTTCAGCGCGGCATCCAAGCTCATCGCTGCCCTTTGATGGAGGAGGGAGCGGCGTCTCTCGTGTCAGCCTGTCATCGGTAATCGGGTCGCGTTCTATGACACAAACAAAAACTATTAACTCAAAAAATAAATAAATTCACAGTGGTGACGCACAGAGCGACCACACTCACCATCCAATTCTACTCACCCCACAATCATACTCACCATCCAATCCTACTCACCCTACAATCCTACTCACCCTACAATCCTACTCACCCTACAATCCTACTCCCCATCCAATTCTACTCACCCTACAATCCTATTCCCCATCCAATTCTACTCACCCCACAATCCTACTCACCATCCAATTCTACTCACCCTACAAGCCTACTCACCATCCATTCCTACTCCCCATCCAATTCCACTCACCCTACAATCCTACTCCCCATCCAACTCTACTCACCCTACAATCCTACTCCCCATCCAACTCTACTCACCCTACAATCCTACTCACCATCCAATCCTACTCACCCTACAATCCTACTCCCCATCCAATTCTACTCACCCAACAATCCTACTCACCATCCAATTCTACTCACCCTACAATCCTACTCACCATACAATTCTACTCACCCTACAATCATACTCACCATCCAATCCTACTAATCCTACTCACCCTACAATCCTACTCCCCATCCAACTCTACTCACCCTACAATCCTACTCACCCTACAATCCTACTCACCATCCAATCCTACTCATCCTACTCACCCTACAATCCTACTCCCCATCCAATTTTACTCACCCTACAATCCTACTCACCATCCAATTCTACTCACCATCCAATCCTACTAATCCTACTCACCCTACAATCCTACTCACCATCCAATCCTACTCACCCTACAATCCTACTCCCCATCCAACTCTACTCACCCTACAATCCTACTCAACCTACAATCCTACTCCCCATCCAATTCTACTCACCCTACAATCCTACTCACCATCCAATCCTACTCACCTTACAATCCTACTCACCATCCAATCCTACTCACCCTACAATCCTACTCCCCATCCAACTCTACTCACCCTACAATCCTACTCACCCTACAATCCTACTCCCCATCCAACTCTACTCACCCTACAATCCTACTCACCCTACAATCATACTCCCCATCCAATTCTACTCACCCTATAATCCTACTCACCATCCAATTCTACTCACCCTACAATCCTACTCCCCATCCAATTCTACTCACCCTACAATCCTACTCACCCTACAATCCTACTCACCCTCCAATTCTACTCACTCTACAATCCTACTCACCATCCAATCCTACTCACCCTACAATCCTACTCACCCTGCAATCAAATCATTTGATTCCGTGAATCGATTGATATTCTGATGAAGATTGAAACATGATTGCCATTCTTTCGGTTTCTGTATCTTCGTTTTTCAAGGTCAAGCTAGAACAGAAGAAATGAGGCAAAAAATTGTCTGACTGTTTGTTATTTTCATTGTTTGAGGAGGAGAACAACATTAAAATTCAAGCGGGTCCATTCAGTAAAACTATTTTCCAGTATATCTAGCATAAAGAAATGTCCTCATCAGGGTGCCCCTTTAAATCAGGTGCCCCACCAGAGGTCCCCCTTACATCAGGTGCCCCATCAGAGCCCCCCCCCTCATGCATCAGGTGCCCCATCAGAGCCCCCCTTACATCAGGTGCACCGTCAGAGTAACCCTTACATCAGGTGCCTTACCATAGTCCCCCATACACCAGATATCCCCACCAGAGCCCCCTTACATCAGGTGCCCCACCAGAGCCCTCCTTATATTAGATGCCCCCACCATAGTTCCCAATGCATCAGGTGCCCCACCAGAGCCCCCCTTACATTAGATGTCCCCACCAGGGTCCCCCTTATATCAGGTGCCCCATCAGAGCCCCCCTTACATTCGGTGTTCCCATCAGAGTTCCCCTTACATCAGGTGGCCCCACCAGAGTCCTCCTTACATCAGGTACCCCATCAGAGCCCCCCTTACATCAGATGTTCCCACCAGAGCCCCCCATGCATCAGGTGCCCCACCAGAGCCCCCCTTACATCAGGTGCCCCACCAGAGCCCCCTTACATCAGGTGCCCCACCAGAGCCCCCATGCATCAGGTGCCCCCACCAGGGTCCCCCATTCATCAGGTGCCCCACCAGAGCCCCCTTACATCAGCTGTCCCCACCAGAGTCCCCCATGCATCAGGTGCCCCCCCAGAGCTCCCCTTACATCAGCTGTCCCCACCAGAGTCCCCCATGCATCAGGTGCCCCCCCAGAGCTCCCCTTACATCATGTGGCCCACCAGACCCTCCCTTACATCAGATGCCCCCACCAGGGTCCCCCATTCTTTAGGTGCCCCACCAGAGCCCCCCTTACATCAGCTGTTCCCACCAGAGTCCCCCATGCATCAAGTTCCCCACCAAAGCCCCCTTACATTAGGTGCCCCGCCAGAGCCCCCCATGCATCAGGTGCCCCACCAGAGCCCCCTTACATCAGATGCCCCCACCAGAGCCCCCCTTACATCAGGTGCCCCCACCAGAGCCCCCCTTACATCAGGTGCCCCACCGCAGAGCCTCCTTACATCAGATGCCCCCACCATAGTCCCCCATACATCAGGTGCCCCACCAGAGCCCCCTTACATTAGATGTAACCACCAGAGTCCCCCATTCATCAGGTGCCCCACCAGAGCCCCCCTTACATCAGATGCCACCCCAGAGTCCCCTATCCATCGGGTGCCCCACCAGAGCTCCCCATGCTTTAGGTGCCCCACCAGAGCCCCCCTTAAATCAGATGCCCCCACCAGAACCCCCCTTACATCAGGTGCCCCACCAAAGCCCCCCTCATATCACATGCCCCCACCAGAGTCCCCCTTACTTCAGGTGCCACAGAATAGTTTATTTTTACATCAGATGTCCCCATCAGAGTCACGCTAACATTAAGTATCCCCATCAGAGTCCCGCTTACATCTGGTGTGCCCATCAGGGTCACACTTACATCAAGGGTTCCTCTTATGTCAGAGTCACCCTTTGCATCAGAGTACCCATCGGAGTCTCCCCTTAAAATTGGTGTCCCTATCAGATAACCTCTAACATCAGGTGCCCCCACCAGAGTCCTCCTTACATCAGGTGCCCCCACCAGAGTCCTCCTTACATCAGGTGCCCCCACCAGAGTCCTCCTTACATCAGGTGTCCCCATCAGAGTCCCACTTATGTCAGATTCCCTCTTATATCAGAGTCCCCCCTTACATCAGAGTCCCTATCAAAGTCTTTCCTTACATTAGAGACCCCTTACATTGGGTGTCCCTGTATTGGTGGTGTCACTAAAAGGAAAAATATGTCTCTGGGTTGGTGGTGTCAGTTTGGAGAGGGATTTGGAGTCCATATACCATAAAAAGACGTGATTATTATTATTATTATTATTATTGTGCGTTTATTTCACACTGCACTACAAGGGAGAGCAGTCGGCAGAACATGTTATAGTTCAGGTCGATCGTTGACACGCGCTGCGACGGCGGTCTAATCCACAGGCCCCCCGACTGTTTTATCAAAAATTTCGTACTGCACAGGTAATGCGCATATTTAATTCGCTAAATTCTAACCGCCGTTCCTCCGGCGTGTTTTCATTGCTCTCTGAAGCGCCGTTCTATTTCTGGCGCAGGAACGAACGTCTCTCGTAATAAGCGAGAGCAATTAAAACGGAGGCACACTGTGCCGTACGGGACTCTCCGCGCTCCATAATTGATCTCCTAGTAGAGAATATTAGGGCCGGTAATAGAAATTGCTTGATTATGACTCTCCGACAGTCAGCAAAAGACGAGTTTTTACGCGTTTCGTCCCCACGGCTGCCGCAGTCAATGGCCCGGATTCAGAAAGGAGATACGACGGCGAATCTCCGGATACGCCGTCGTATCTCTGAGTGTGCGGGGTCGTAACTATGCGCCTGATTCATAGAATCAGTTATGCATAGATTTCCCTAAGATCCGACCGGCGTAAGTGTCTTACACCGTCGTATCTTAGGCTGCATATTTACGCTGGCCGCTAGGTGGTGCTTCCGTATATTTACGCGATAAATATGCTAATTCGGTAGATACGCCGATTCAGTAACGTATGTACGCCCAGCGCATTTTTTTACGTCGTTTACGTTAGGCTTTTTCCGGCGTAAAGTTACCCCTGCTATATGAGGGGTATCCTATGTTAAGTATGGACGTCGTTCCCGCGTCGAGTTTTGACAATTTTACGTCGTTTGCGTAAGTCGTTCGCCAATAGGGCTGTACGTAAGTTACGTTCACGTCTAAAGCATTGACGATTTGCGGCGTAATTTCGAGCATGCGCCGTTCGTAAAAAAAAGTCAAATACGCGGGGTCACATGTAATTTAAATAAAACACGCCCACATCATCCACATTTGAATTAGGCGGGCTTACGCCGACACACATACGTTACGCCGCCGTAACTAAGGGCGCAAGTTCGCAAGTACATTTTCCACAATCGCCCTTATCGGCTCGTCCCAAGCGGGTCCCGCGCTGACTTATTACAAGAACGTGTTTTGCCGCTCCGGTAACATCGCCGATCCCAGACTTACACCGTTCTGTCATTTCATTATTCATATAAGGGGGACATTCGCCATCTACAGGCCAACTTTATATCAGGCAGTAAAAACAGCATCCTGCTTAACGGCTGCCACCCATTTGTGGTCTGTCCGTTTTATACCCGAGAGTGTGGGCAACCCATTGACGATGAGCGGCCTTCCTGCTTTATACCATGGTTTGCAGTCTTTATTCCACTAATGTGCGGTCTTTAGGTTTTATACTTGGATGTTCAGACTTTAGTCCACTGGTATGTGGTTTTTATTTTTTATTTTTTTACAAGGCTGTGTGGTCTTTAGTCCACTCTAATATATATGTGGGCCTGGATTCAAGAAGCAATTGCGCCTGTGTAACCATAAATTACACAGCGCAATTGCTTACTTGCCCCGGCGTAACGAATGCTCCTGATTCAGGAACCTCGTTACGCCGACTGCAGCCTAAGATATGCGCGGCATAAGGCTCTTATGCCCGCATATCTTAGGCTGCATTCTTGCGATGGCCGCTAGGTGGCGTTCCCGTTGTGCTCAGCGTATAGTATGCAAATTGCATACTAACACCGATTCACAACGTTGCGCGAGCCCTGCGTACGCAATATACGTCGTTTCCGTATGGCGGTTTCCGCGTAAGGCTGCCCCTGCTATTAGCAGGGGCAGCCAATGTTACGTATACCCGTCGTTCCCGCGTCGCGAAATTTGAAATTTACGTACTTTGCGTAAGTGATTCGTTAATGGCGGTGGACGCCATTCACGTTCACTTTGAAGCAAATGATGTCCTTGCGACGTCATTTGCCGCAATGCACGTCGGGAAAGTTTCCCGACGGAGCATGCGCTCTACGATCGGCGCGAGAACGCGCCTAATTTAAATGATTCCCGCCCCCTACGGGATCATTTAAATTGCGCGCGCTTACGCCAGGCATTTTGCCGGCGCGCCCACACAATTTACGAAGCTACTGCTCCGTGAATCAAGGGCAGCGCAGTAATTTTGCGGGGGCGCAGGGCAAAATCGTTGCCCTGCGCCTCCGTAAAAAAAGCGCAATTCTACCTGAATCCAGCCCGTGGTGTTTAGATTTGATACTAGGGTGTACAGTCTTTAACCACTTAAGCCCCGGACCATTATGCAGGTAAAGGACCCGGCCATTTTTTTGCGATTCGGCACTGCGTCGCTTTAACTGACAATTGCGAGGTCGTGCGACGTGGCTCCCAAACAAAATTGGCGTCCTTTTTTTCCCCACAAATAGAGCTTTCTTTCGGTGGTATTTGATCACCTCTGCGGTTTTTATTTTTTGCGCTATAAACAAAAATACAGCGACAATTTTGAAAAAAAAACAATATTTTTTACTTTTTGCTGTAATAAATATACCAAAAAAATATATACATTTTTTTTCTCAGTTTAGGTCGATACGTATTCTTCTACATATTTTTGGTATAAAAATAAAATCGCAATAAGCGTTTAACGATTGATTTGCGCAAAATGTATAGCGTTTACAAAATAGGGGATAGTTTTATGGCATTTTTATTAATATATTTTTTTTTTACTACTAATGGTGGGGATCAGCGATTTTTTTCGTGACTGCGACATTATGGCCGACACATCGGACAATTTTGACACATTTTTGGGACCAGTGGGGTAGATTCAGGTAGGGCTGCGCACTCTTACGCAGGCGCAGCGTTACGTTTTTACGCTACGCCTCCGTAAATTACTTGCGTTACGCTTCATTCACGAAGCAGTAGCTCCGTAATTTGCGGGGGCGTTCCGTAAAAGTGTCCGGGGTAAGCGCGCGTAATTTAAATGATCCCGTAGGGGGGCGTGGATCATTTAAATTCGGCACGTTCCCGCGCCGGGCGCGCGTACGGTTGTGAATCGGCGTGAGTATGCAATTTGCATACTCTACGCTGACCACTACTGGAACGCCACCTAGCGGCCAGCGTAAGAATGCAGCCTACGATACGACGGCATAAGAGCCTTATGCCAGTCATATCTTAGGCTGCAGTCGGCGTATCGAGCTCTCTGAATACAGAAAGTCGATACACAGGCGCTACTTAGCAATTACGCTGCGTATCTATGGATACGCAGGCGTAATTGCTACCTGAATCTACCCCATTGTCATTTTCACAGCAAAAAGTGCTTTAAAAATGCACTGATTACTGTAAAAATGACAATTGCAGTTTAGGAGTTAACCACTAGGTGTTATGTGTGACCTCATATGTGTTTCTAACTGTAGGATTGTAGATTGTCGATTGTTTGATGGGGCACATTAGCGGCAATTGATGGGCACAGGCAGCACCTGATGGGGTACAGAAGCGGTAATTGATGGGCACAGTGGCTGCATTTGATGGGCACAGTGGTGGCAATCAGGGCTGGAATGGGACAGAAATTTGGCCCTGGACTTCATCCAGACTGGCCCACTTTGACAGGTCTCTCCCATGGCAGCCGGGCAACTCCCACACACACCCAACCCCCCCCCCCCCCCCCCAGCCACCCAAGCCCACTCTCCCCCTTTACTAGCCGTTCTACTTTTATTAGAGTAGAATGGCTGGTACTGGTCCTCTTATAGGCAGTACCAGAGGGGAAGCTAGACATTATTTAACCCAGGGAAAAGAATCAGTTTGGTGCCCCCCCTTTATGGGACAAGATTAGGAAGAAGTGCGAAACTCCCAGGCCATAGCTGTTGAGTCAGCTGTCTGTCCCCTTGCTCCTCTGTTGTCCCCCCTGCTCCTCTGGTCCTCCCCCTGCATCTCTGTTCCCCCCAGGTGAGCGCTGCGGGAAGGGAGAGACAGATGAGCAGAGGGGGGCGGCAGTCCGCTGTCACTGAAGCCGGCCCACTGAGCCATCGGCCCCCCGGGAAACTCCCTGTAGTCCCAATGGCCAGTCCATCCCTGGTGGCAATTTATGGGTACAGTGGCTGCATTTGACGGCACAGTGGCAGCGTTTGATGGGCACAGTGGCTGCGCTTGATGGCACAGTGGCTGCGTTTATTGGGCACAGCGGTGGCAATATATGGGTACGGTGGCTGTGTTTGATGGGCACAGTGGCTGTGTTTGATGGGCACAGTGGCTGCGTTTGATGGGCACAGTGGCTGCGTTTGATGGGTACAGTGGCTGCGTTTTATGGGCACAGTGGCTGCACTTGATGGGCACAGTGGCTGCATTTGATGGCACAGTGGCTGCGTTTGATGGGCACAGTGACTGTGTTTGATGGGCACAGTGGCTGCATTTGATGGGCACAAGTGGCGGCATATGATAGGCACAACTGGCTGCAATTGATGTTTTTTTTTTTTTCAGTATTTTTCAGTTTGTTTTTATCCCCCTGATGTGTGGTCTTTTTTGGTTCCATACCAGGCTGTGCGGTCTTTAATCCTTTGACATTCACGCCTCCTGTTGCAGAATTTGATTGGCCCTACAAGTTCCTGAGCCGGCTCCTAATTCCCTCGTTGTGTGTGCCACATCTTATTACCGTCCATTCGCCACATCTGGGCGTAGCAAATGGCTCCTAATTCCCCCCGCGCCACTCACAGCCGATGGATTCGCCGACCCACCACCAGAAATATGCGCATTTCAATCAGCGGAGCGCCCGTCCCCACCGCCGGCTCAGCTGGGAGGAGGTCACGCTCCGCGCAGGAATTATGTGGGACCATTTCACAAAGGTCAAAGTCGAAATTTCTTTGCCTTTCTTCCCAGTTCCAAAATGTACATCTCCGTACAGCTGCTCGGAATTTATTTCCGGAGCCTCGGTTCGGTTTTTATTCTATTAAGTCCCTTATTTCCTGTGTTGTCACCAAGGCAGGAAGTACATTAAAAAAAGGGGGAGGGGCACAGACAAAGTTGGGTTTTGATTGCTTTTTCCTTTTTTTAATGGAGATGCCTTCACTTCCTGTGTGGTCACCAGAACAGGAAGTGAGGGGCAATTCCCCCAACAGGGACGCCAAGGGTAATAAAATAAAAAAAATATTATTTCTTTCCCGCTTAGAGCCAGAACAAAAAAGTCAATTTTTTTCAATCCGCGTAATCCGTCTGCAACCTTTATAAACCGGCTTTGTACACACGGAATGTTGTGGAATAATTAGCAGTTGTCAAATGCGGTAAATGTGAATAATGACTTCTCTTCCAGCAATAGGGAAGAATTTGTCGCCTCGTCTCTGACACCTCCCTCTGCCTGTTCTCACCCGCTAATGCCGGCGATGGAGCGGATTACACCTCATCAATGGAAACGTGCGTTCAATCCTGGGGGAGGGGCTATTCTTACCGGAGTCAGAGACGTGGAGGGGTTCGGTGGGAGAACCAGAACATGGGAGGAAGGAAGGGAAAAGAAGGCAAAGGGAAAGAAAGTGAGGAAGGAAGGGAAAGGAAGAGGAAGGAAGGAAAAGGAAAGGAGGAAAGGAGAAGCAGGAAGTGAGGATGAAAGGGAAGGAAGTAAGGAAGGAAATGGGAAGGGGAAAAAAGGAAGAAAGAAAGGAAAGGAATAAAGGAAGGAAAATGAAGCGAAGGAAGGTAAGGGAAATATAAGGAAAGGAAGGCAAAGGAAAGGAAAGAAGGAAACGCAAAGGACGGAAGGAAGAGGAAAGGGAAATTAAAGGAAACAAGGAAAAGGAAAGGAGAGGAAGGAAGGAAGTGAGGAGGAAAGAGAATGAAATAAAGAAGGAAATTGGAAGGGAAAAAAGGAAGAAAGGAACAAAGGAAGAAAGGAAAGAAGAGAGGAAATCAAAGAAGGAAGGAAAAGGAACAGAAGTAAGGTACTGGAAATGAAAGGAAAGGAAGGCAACAAAAAGAAGCAAAAGGAAAGGACAGAAGGAAAGGGAAATGAAAGGAAAGGAAGAAAAGAGAGGAAGAAAGTGAGGATGAAAGGAAAGGAAGGGAAAGGGAAGGTAAAAAATGGGGGAAAGGAAGGAAAAGGAAAGGAGAGGAAGGAAGTGAGGATGAAAGGGAAGGAAATAAGAGAGGAAACGGGAAGGGAAAAAAAGGAAGGAAGAAGAAAAGGAAAGGAAAAAAGGAAGGAAAGGGAAGACAAGGAAGGTAATGGAAATGAAAGGAAAGGAAGGCAAGGGAAAGGAAAGAAGGAAAAGGAAAGGGAAATTAAAGGAAAGGAAGAAAGGAGAGGAAGAAAGTGTTATTAATATTATTATTATTATTATTAGGTAAGGGAAAGGGGAGGAAAGGGAAATGAAAGCAAAGGAGGAAAGGAAGTAAGGATGAAAGGGAAGGAAGGGGAAAGAAAAGAAAAGGAAAGGAAAGAAGTCTGGATGAAAGGCAAGGAAGGAAAAGGAAAGGATAAAGGAAAGGAAAAAAGTGAGGAGAAAAAGACAGGGAAAAAAAGAAGGAAGGAAGGGGGAAGGGAAAAAAGGAAGGTAGGAAAGAAGGAAGTAAAAATTAAGTAAAGGATAGGGAAATAAAAGGAAAGGATTGATGAGGAAAGAGAAAAGAAAGAATGAAAGAAAGGAAGGAAATGATAAAGAAAGGGAAGGGAAAGAAAGAAGGAAGTAAAGGGGAAGGGAAATAAAGAAGGAAAAAAGGAAGTTAGAAAGGAAAGAAAGAAAATAGGAAGGGAGAGGAAGAACAGAAAGAAAGATGTTAGGAAAAGAGAAGGAAAGTAAGGAAGGAAGGGTGGAGGAAGAAAGTAAGGAAGAGGGAAAGGAAGGTAGTTAAGGTAGGGGACTATGAGAGGTGATAGTAGGATATTAGAGTGAGAAGAAGGAAGGCAGGAAGGAAGGAACGGAAGGCAAGGAAAGATGGGGGGAGGGATATAAGGAAGGAAAAAAGTAAGATAGGAAGGAAGGAAAGAAAAAAGGAAGTGGAGGGGAAGAACAAAAGGGAGAAGAGAAAGATGTGAGGAAGAGAGAAGGAAAGGAAGGACGGAAGGAATAGTGGAGGAAGAAAGTTAAGGTAGGGGACTGTGAGAGGTGATAGGAAGATATTAGAGTGAGAAGAAGGGAGGGGAAGAGCAAAAGGGAGAAGAGAAAGATGCGAGGAAGAGAGAAGGAAGGAAGGAAGGGTGGAGGAAGGAAGGAAGTTACAGTAAGCTAGGGGACTGTGAGAGGTGATAGGAAGATATTAGAGTGAGAGGAAGGAACGATAGAAGACAGGAGAGCTGCCTTCATTTTCTGTTCCGAAGGCAGTGGTCACAGGACAGGAAGTGAGGGTAAATCTCTCTGTTGGGGACACAGATAGTACAGGAAAGGAGTTATTTATTCCTATCTAAAAATAAAAAGTCTTATCTGCAGTTCTACTTTTTTATCCCCCTCCTGACATTTCACCGGAGCGGAATTTTGATTAAAATGGGAACAATCGATTGAGAAAACTCTGCAGGAATGTCAGCTGGGAGACGTGGAAATATGATGATGTGGGGATGAGGAATGAATGGGGCTCTCATTGGATGGTGTGCACATTTCGGGAACAATGGACGGACCCTGGTGGGCCCTCGGTAAGAGTGGGCGCCGGGGCCCTGTGATCTGAGCCCTCCTTTGTTGTGCGGAAATCTGCAGAAGGTAGGCACATTATTCTGCCCGTAGGCTGATCAGATATTTCTATTCAAGGTGGTGCAGAAGAATGCGGAACGTTCTGGAAATCCGGAGTTTCTGAATATGTTACATTGTCGACGAGGCAGAAAAAAAAAGAAGCCACATGCTGAGTTGCCTACTGCTTTCAGCTTCTCTCAGATCTGACTTGTGGCTGATAACGCTTCACGGAGAAAAAAGAATCCTTCCAGAGCCCACAAAGAAAGACGGATCAATTCCTTGGAACCAAATATTCCCCGACCAGCAATTAGGGATTTTATTTATTTGTAGGGAAATTGTCTGCTGCTACTTAAAATTCTGTTATTGATTTTGTTGTTGGTTCTGCTATTATGTCAGAACTGCTCTTACCGTAAAGAACCTCTACTGGTAAAAGTAATTTTTTGCTACATATCTATAACTGTTGCCTCCTGCTCTTACCTGGATGCCAACTGTCCCAGACTTGCCAGGTCGGCACAGGGATGGTGGGAACCCCTCATAATGGGCACAGCAGGTGTACAGACCCGGGAACTCAGCACAGGGATGGTGGGAACCCCTCATAATGGGCACAGCGGGTGTACAGACCCGGGAACTCAGCACAGGGATGGTGGGAACCCCTCATAATGGGCACAGCAGGTGTACAGACCCGGGAACTCAGCACAGGGATGGTGGGAACCCCTCATAATGGGCACAGCAGGTGTACAGACCCAGGAACTCAGCACAGGGATGGTGGGAACCTCTCATAATGAGCACAGCAGGTGTACAGACCCAGGAACTCAGCTAATGGATGGTGGGAACCTCTCATAATGGGCACAGCAAGTTTACAGACCCAGGAACTCAGCACAGGGATGGTGGGAACCCCTCATAATGGGCACAGCGGGTGTACAGACCCGGGAACTCAGCACAGGGATGGTGGGAACCCCTCATAATGGGCACAGCGGGTGTACAGACCCGGGAACTCAGCACAGGGATGGTGGGAACCCCTCATAATGGGCACAGCGGGTGTACAGACCCGGGAACTCAGCACAGGGATGGTGGGAAGCTCTCATAAGGGACACAGCAAGGGTCCTGACCATGATTCAAACTGAGGACCTCAGTGCTGCAAGGCATTAGTGCTAACTGTGGTGCCCGCATCCTCCACCATCTACAATAAATGCAGCAAGGATCATGGGGACCTCTCATAATGGGCACAGCAGGTGTACAGACCTGGGAACACAGCACAGGGATGGTGGGAACCCCTCATAATGGGCTATGCAGGTGTACAGACCCGGAAACTCAGCACAGGGATGGTGGGAACCCCTCATAATGGGCAACGCAAGTGTACAGACCCGGGAACTCAGCACAGGGATGGTGGGAACCACTCATAATGGGCAACGCAGGTGTACAGACCCGGGAACTCAGCACAGGGATGGTGGGAAGTCCTCATAAGGGACACAGCAGGGGTCCTGACCATGATTCAAACTGAGGACCTCAGTGCTGCAAGGCATTAGTGCTAACTGTGGTGCCCGCATTCTCCACCATTTACAAAAAAATGCAGCAAGGATCATGGGAACTTCTCATAATGGGCACATCAGGTGTACAGACACGGGAACTCAGCACAGGAATGGTGGGAACCCCTCATAATGGGAACATCAAGTGATTAGGCGGACAGATCCATTATTCCATCTTTTTCTTTTATTCGACCCTCCTATGTTTATCCACATTTTTTGGTCCCCCATGTTCATGTCATCTACAGGATAACCGCTTTTATAATGATGACTTGTGTGAAGATCCAACCTGAGACGCCATCCTGGGTGATCCCGGCACCGGAAGACGGGGAGATTGGAGCATGCTGGCTGATTGCGCTGTGCCGCGGTGAAGTCTCTGCCTTGTCTACGGCTGTCAGATGTAACAGGCCGGGGCACTGAAGTATTTAACACAGCAGCTTGCCAGGGAAAGGCACCTTGAGGAACAAAGCTGCATCATCATCAGTGTTCGGAGCGCCGCAGTTATGGGCTCAGCGGCAGGACACGGCGCCAAGGGGAGGATTTAAGAGGGTTTTTTTTTACATACATATCAAATTGGTCTGTTGTCATTACATTACCATTATTATTTGGAAATTCGCATACATCCAAATCTCTGAATAGCAAAAAAATGTGCCTGAATTTAGTTTTGGAACGAAACAAACTGCATATATCTACAATGCAATAATCCTAGAGAACGTATATGTATTATCTATGCTCCTCAGCTCCATCTGGTGGCCATTGTATCTCTTATTATAAAAGACATATGTATTTCCTATGCTCCTCAGCTCCATCTGGTGGCCATTGTATCTCTTGTTATGAAGATATGTATTTCCTATGCTCCTCAGCTCCATCTAGTGGCCATTGTATCTCTTATTATAAAAGACATATGTATTTCCTATGCTCCTCAGCTCCATCTGGTGGCCATTGTATCTCTTCTTACAAAGACATATGTATGTCCTATACTCCTCAGCACCATCTGGTGGCCATTGTATCTCTTGCTACAAATACATATGTATGTCCTATGCTCCTCAGCTCCATCTAGTGGCCATTGTATCTCTTGTTACGAAGACATGTATGTCCTATGCTCCTCAGCTCCATCTAGTGGCCATTGTATCTCTTGTTACGAAGACATGTATTTCCTATGCTCCTCAGCTCCATCTAGTGGCCATTGTATCTCTTGTTACAAAGACATATGTATGTCCTATGCTCATCAGCTCCATCTAGTGGCTATTGTAACTCTTGTTACAAAGACATGTATGTCCTATGCTCCTCAGCTCCATCTAGTGGCCATTGTATCTCTTGTCACAAAGACGTATATATTTCCTATGCTCCTCAGCTCCATCTAGTGGCCATTGTATCTCTTGTTACGAAGACATGTTTTTCCTATGCTCCTCAGCTCCATCTAGTGGCCATTGTATCTCTTGTTACGAAGACGTATCTATTTCCTATGCTCCTCAGCTCCATCTAGTGGCCATTGTATCTCTTGTTACAAAGACATGTATTTCCTATGCTCCTCAGCTCCATCTAGAGGCCATTATCTCTTGCTACAAAGACGTATGTATGTCCTATGCTTCTCAGCTCCATCTAGTGGCCATTGTATCTCTTGTTACGAAGACATGTATGTCCTATGCTCCTCAGCTCCATCTAGTGGCCATTGTATCTCTTGTTATGAAGACATATGTATGTCCTATGCTCCTCAGCTCCACCTAGTGGCCATTGTATCTCTTTTTATAAAGACATATGTATTTCCTATGCTCCTCAGCTCCATCTAGTGGCCATTGTATCTCTTGTTACGAAGACATGTATTCCCTATGCTCCTCAGCTCCATCTAGTGGCCATTGTATCTCTTGTTACGAAGACATATGTATTTCCTATGCTCCTCAGCTCCATCTAGTGGCCATTGTATCTCTTGTTACAAAGACATATGTATGTACTATGCTCCTCAGCTCCATCTAGTGGCCATTGTATCTCTTGTTATGAAGACATGTATTTCCTATGCTCCTCAGCTCCATCTAGTGGCCATTGTATCTCTTGTTACGAAGACATGTATGTCCTATGCTCCTCAGCTCCATCTAGTGGCCATTCTATCTCTTGTTACGAAGACATGTATGTCCTATGCTTCTCAGCTCCATCTAGTGGCCATTGTATCTCTTGCTACAAAGACATGAATGTCCTATGCTCCTCAGCTCCATCTAGTGGCCATTGTATCTCTTGTTACGAAGACATGTATTTCCTATGCTCCTCAGCTCCATCTAGTGGCCATTGTATCTCTTGTTATGAAGCCATGTATTTCCTATGCTCCTCAGCTCAGCTCCATCTAGTGGCCCTTGTGTCTCTTGTTACGAAGACATATGTATTTCCTATGCTCCTCAGCTCCATCTAGTAGCCATTGTATCTCTTGTTATGAAGACATGTATTTCCTATGCTCCTCAGCTCCATCTAGTGGCCATTGTATCTCTTGTTACGAAGTCATGTTTTTCCTATGCTCCTCAGCTTCATCTAGTGGCCATTGTATCTCTTGTTACGAAGACATGTATTTCCTATGCTCCTCAGCTCCATCTAGTGGCCATTGTATCTCTTGTTACGAAGACATGTATTTCCTATGCTCCTCAGCTCCATCTAGTGGCCATTGTATCTCTTGTAATGAAGACATGTATTTCCTATGCTCCTCAGCTCCATCTAGTGGCCATAATGCAGTAAATATTTTTAGTGGGTCTTGTTTATAATATAAAGCCGGCCTGTTTGAACATTTATCATGATCACTTCCATGCTGAAGAAAATTCCCCGGTCTAGAGAAGTTTTCTCATCTGCGGTTCTTGACTTTGAGCGCCCGCCTGCGTCCTTCCGCTGATGAGCCGCTCGTCGGTTGGATGGCGTCCTTGGGGGGGGGGGAACAAAGGTCCATACGCTAATATTATTTAATGTTCCCCGCCAGCTGTGGCATCATTCATTATCGCCCTGTCCAGCCTTCCTAGCCCTCCGTATGTCAGATTACAGCGTTCTAGGATTGATGCCAAGCTCATCGCCTGGCGCTGCCGTCTTCCCGGGTACGGATTACACCAACTTCAAGATTAATTACCCTCGGTGGATGGAAGGATTAGGGATCACCTTGAAGGGATGGCGGCGCCCACATCTGCCCGGCGTCACATGTGACCACTCGTGGTGAAGTGGTGGATGATACGGGACGGGTCAGGAGATGGACGGGCGGTGCCGGGGCTCTGGGGACTCTCCGGAGGGGCCCGGCTTACCAGTAATTGATGGGAGTCATTAGCAGAAGGTACATAGAGGCTTCTACTCATGGAGACTGCGCAGTGCAGGACGTGACAGACGGAGGACCATCCCCTGAGGACCATCCCCTGAGGACCATCCCGGACCTCTCCTCTGAAGAGACCCGGACACCCCGCCGGTGAGAGAACCAGAACCGGACATCTGAGACCAGAGCAGAGCAACTCCGAAGAAGAGTCAGCTCTCCAGATCAGCCCTCCTCCTTCTCCATCATAACCCTCTTCTGGGAGGGGCCAATTACTGTCTGTGCTGGCCCAGCTCCTCCGCCCCTCCCCTTCTAACATAACTTTTTACTGAGCCGCCAGGAGAGGACTGAAGGGAATTACCCCATAGAGTGACAGTTCTGAGACTGCCGGGGAGCATCACATCCAAGATGCCAAGATATCTATATATCTATTGATTATCTATCTATTGATTATCTGTCCATCTATATATCTAATGATTCTCTAATTAACTTCTATCTATTTTTCTATTGTTTATCTATCATCTATCAATTATCTGTCTATCTATCTATTGATTATTTATCTATTGATGATCTAGCTATATATCTATCTTATGATTCTCTATCTATCTATTGATTATCTATGTTTCTAGTGATTATCTATCTATCTATCTATCTATCTATCTATCTATCTATCTATCTATCTATCTATCTATCTATTATCTGTCCATCTATGTATTGATTCTCTATCTATCTCTTGATGATCATTCTATCTATCTATCTATTGATTATCTATCAATCTTCTATCTAGGTTACTATTGATTATCTATCTATCTATTATCTGTCTATCTAATGATTATCTATCTATCTTCTATCTGTTTTATTTGATTATCTATCGATCATCTGTCTATCTATCTATTGATTCTCTATCTATCTATCTATCTATCTATCTATCTATCTATCTATCTATCTATCTATCTATCTATCGATTCTCTATCTATCTATATATCTATCTATCTATCTATCTATCTATCTATCTATCTATCTATTTATTATCTAACTATCGATTTTCTATCTATTGATCATCTATCTATCTAATCTATCTATTGATTATTTATCTATCTATATTTCTATTGATTATCTATCTCTATATCTATTCTCTCTCTATCTATTGATCACATATTTATCTATCTCTTTATTGATTATCTGTCCATCTACCTATCTCCTATCTATTGATTCGTTATCTATCTAATGATTCTCTATCTATCTTCTATCTATATTTCTATTGATTATCTATCTATCTATCTATCTATCTATCTATCTATCTATCTATCTATCTATCTATCTATCTATCTATCGATTATCTGTCTATTCATGTATTATCTGTCCATCTATCTAATGATTCTCTATCTTATCTATTGATAACCAATCAATCTATCTATTGATTATCTATCTTCTATCTATGTTTCTATTGATTATCTATCTGTTTATTATCTATCTATCTATCTATCTACCTATCTATCTATCTATCTAATCTATCAATCTAATCTCTATATATATATATATATATTGATTATCTATCTATCTTCTATCTATATTTCAATTGATTATCTATCTATGTATCTTTCTGTCATCTCTCTATCGATCTACTGTATCTATTGATTATCCATCTATTTACCTATCTTTCTATATATTGATTATCTATCTATCTTTTATCTGTCTATCTACTGGATATATTGATTATCTATCTATTTACCTATATTTTAGGGCTTTTACTGATCAAAATTTTTCTGTTCGATTAATCGGTTTTATTTTTAATCGATTAATCAACTAATTTCGATTAATTATAACGCACATACAGGTCCAACTACTTTTAACTGATCTCCTTGGAGATAAAATCGATGTAGCTACATAAACTGTAAAGATGGTGCGAGTAATACCAAAGGGTACCAAAAGAAATCATAAAAACATGTAGCTTATACTGGTATAAAAATGTGTACAACGATACCACTGCTGAATTCAGATGAGGAGAGGTTAACATCAGTCCGTCGGCATGTAGATGTCCCATGAAGGGAACTATCACAACTCCCAGTGGATGGTTGTAGAATCCCAGGTTGGTGGAGGGAAGTAATAGAGGGAAGTGTAACGGCCCTTGCATGGGGCAGATAGTGAGGTCCCACTGGCATGCAGATATGAAGGCACAGCAAAGGAGCCCTTCAGATGGACACGGCAAGCCCCGCCGGTGTCCGTGACGTTACTGGATCTCGACAGAACTCCCTGAAGGCCCAGAACCCGGCGGAGAGGTGAGTACCAATAAAAAGAATTAAAAAGAATTTTAATCGATCAAAAAAATTAAAGATTAATCGATTAATTAAAAGTTAATTTGCACAGCCCTACTATATTTCTATCTATTGATTATCTATCTATCTCTTATCTATCTATCTCTCTGGGTTCTGTCTTTCTCTGATTCCTCAGACATTAAGTGGCACTCCGCCTCCATGCCCCCCGATGGATTGTTCCTTTCGGGGTGATGGAGTGGGAGGAGTTCCTGTGTTCCTCCTCGGCTCTTCCTGTCTCGGTTTCATTCCGCCGTCCTCGTATATCTTCACCATAAATCTCTTCTCACACATGTCAGCAATCTCTCATCGTATTCCATCGCCAGCGCCGCTCGTCCTCACCGTCCCGTGCGATAGCTGACACCTCCCCATCACACTCTGCGTGCAGCAATCGCAATGATAAGTGGAAGGAGACGGGGGTGACGGTGACACCTGGGACCGGACGCAGAAAACTCGTTATCACAATCCAAATATTAGATCAGCGGACGCTCGCGGTGTCAGGCCGCAGCTGCAAAGACAAATACAATCTCAGGATTTATAAGATGGAAGAAAGAAACACAATCCAAAGTCATCATTTTATAGAATCACGTCCAGCATCATCCAGACCTTTCCTGCCCAGCCTGAGTGTCCGTGGCCCCGCCTCTTTCATTCATTCGATTTCAGTTCTTCCAATCATGGAGGCTCAGCTTTACATGTGGGCGTTACCTATGCAAATTTAGCCTGTCTGGAAACACCCACTCCTCCAGAGTGACACCCACCTATCAAGGTGTTTTGATATTTGCATAACTCCTCCCACTGCTTGCATCAGGGCTGATAGCTCTTGAGAGGAGTACTGAGGCAGGGGGGGGGGGGGGGGCGTGATGTTTTTTATGAAGGCATCTACTGTTGGGTGACCACGTGTCCCGGATTGCCCGGGACAGTCCCGCATTTTTCAGGTCTGTCCCGGGCACATTCATTCCAGGGCAATACAGTGTCCCGGAATGAAACTGACACAGCCACCCCCCCGGGCCAATCTGATGCTGCCAAAAAAGTGCACCACATCACCGCTTTACTCACTGACAGTACTTGCCCTGGCCGGGAATGCCTGGAGGAGCACAATCCCCGCCCCCTGCTTGTGATTGGAGAAATCATAAATCCCGCCTCTTGTGTCCAATCACTGTGCTGTGATTCGTTACAGCACAAGTTGATTTTTGGGAAGGGAGGGTGTCCCTGAATGGTAGTTTTGAAATGTGGTCACCCTAATCTACAGCCCCTCCCACCCGCCATGTGTGCCAGCGAAAGCTGCCTGAAGCTTCCACCAGGTGACAACGCAGAAGAACAATTGGCAGTTGTCACCAATAGCGGCTGGTGGTTTTTTGTTTGGGGGGGTGCCAAACAACCAAACCCCCACCCCCGCAGCAACATAAACCCCCCCATTCCCCCCCCCCCCCGCTGTCTGGCAGTTGGGGATAAGCATTGGGCATCCGAAGAGCGGCAGCGGGGATCAGGCATCCAAGGAGCGGTGGGGATCGGGCATCTGAGAAGCAGCGGCGGAGGTCGAGGCGCATTCGCCGAGCAGCGGGGATCGGGCATCTAAGAGGTGGTGGAGAACAGCATCAGGCAGCCGAGGAGTGGTGGGTATTGGGCATCCGGGAAGCGGCGGAGATCAGCATCAGGCATCCGAGGAGCATCGGTGAAGATCGGGCATCCGAGGAGTGGCGGTGGAGATTGGGCATCCGAGGATCTGTGGGGATTGGCATCAGGCATCCGAGGAGCGGCCGCGGGGATCAGGCATCCGAGGAGCGGCGGAGATCAGCATCAGGCATCCGAGGAGCGGCGGCAAGGATCGGGCATCCGAGGAGCAGCAGGGATCAGGCATCCGAGGAGCGGCCGCGGGGATCGGGCATTCGAGGAGCGGCGGAGATCAGCATCAGGCATCCGAGCAGCGGCGGCAAGGATCGGCATCCGAGGAGCAGCGGGGATCAGGCATCCGAGGAGCGGCCGCGGGGATCGGGCATCCGGGAAGCGGCGGAGATCAGCATCAGGCATCCGAGGAGCATCGGTGAAGATCGGGCATCCGAGGAGTGGCGGTGGAGATTGGGCATCCGAGGATCTGTGGGGATTGGCATCAGGCATCCGAGGAGCGGCCGCGGGGATCGGGCATCCGAGGAGCGGCGGAGATCAGCATCAGGCATCCGAGGAGCGGCGGCAAGGATCGGGCATCCGAGGAGCAGCAGGGATCAGGCATCCGAGGAGCGGCCGCGGGGATCGGGCATTCGAGGAGCGGCGGAGATCAACATCAGGCATCCGAGCAGCGGCGGCAAGGATCGGGCATCCGAGGAGCAGCGGGGATCAGGCATCCGAGGAGCGGCCGCGGGCATCGGGCATCCGAGGAGCGGCGGGGATCAGCATCAGGCATCCGAGGAGCGGCGGCAAGGATCGGGCATCCGAGGAGCAGCAGGGATCAGGCATCCGAGGAGCGGCTGCGGAGATCGGGCATCCAAGCAGCGGCGGGGATCAGCATCAGGCATCCGAGGAGCGGCCGCGGGGATCGGGCATCCAAGGAGCAGCGGAGATCAGCATCAGGCATCCGAGGAGCGGCGGCAAGGATCGGGCATCCGAGGATCAGCGGGGATCAGGCATCCGAGGAGCGACCGCGGGGATCGGGCATCCAAGGAGCGGCGGGGATCAGCATCAGGCATCCGAGGAGCGGCGGGGATCGGCATCAGGCATCCGGGGAGCAGCGGCGGGGATCGGGCATCTGAGGAGCGGCGAGGATCGTGCATCCAAGGAGCGGCGGCAGAGATCGGGCATCTAAAGAGCGGTGGGGATCGGCATCAGGCATCCGAGGAACGGCGGCGGGATCCGCCATCTGAGGAGTGGCGGGGATCGGCATCAGGCATCCGATGAGTGGCGACAGTGATTGGGCATCGGACAGCGGGTCTTCCCTGTCTCGCTTCCGCCGTGCGTCTCCGCTCTTCCTACTAGGCGTCCAATAGGATTGCCTGTCCTTTCAGCCAATCCGGTGACGGGTATCAGACCCGCTTCCTGATTGGCCGGGAGGAGGATCAGTGTTGCAACAGCGAATATTAATTTTCTGTTGCAACACAACTGGGCGGGCTCCAGACACAGTGCTCTGGGCCCCCGGGCCCACCCTATTTTAAGCCTCAGGCTCTAATCAGGTGCTGTAATTCATGCGTTCTTGGATAGCGGGGCGGCGCCCCTGAGCCCACATTGGACGGGCCGCCCCTGGTTGTCACCCTTTAACAGGAAGTGCCTGAAAAAAAAAAACAACAAGAATTACAAAAAGCTGAAAGTTTCAAAGGATTAAAAGCAATTTTTAAAAATAACGACATTTCCCCCCCCCCCCCTCCCCCTCGGCTTCCTATGAGCGGTCAGCGTTTTATCTTCCTGCATAGACAATCCAGGCCGTCACCTGCCAAGAGGACGTTCGTTCTTCTGGCAGAGCGACCCGGAACATGCGCCGGCAGGGTTGCTGCAACACAAGGTGCGCAGTTTGTGGCCTCTGTGTCCGTCCGCCGTCAGGAAAACAGACGCAACAGGAAGCGGCGTGCGTTTTATGCTGAGTCGGCCTCTCGCTGTCGTGCTGCGGCCCCCCAGAAATTCAGACTGAGGGCTGGTAACCCCTTCAGGCCCGGAGCGATGTTCACCGATGAACGATCGATCTAAGGATTTGATATCCATATCAGTATAAATATATATCTATACACACAGGGCGGCCATCACAAATTTTGGGGCCCCTGCCCCTTACACAGCTTTAGGCAGGGCCCCCCCGGGGGCGGAGAACCGATGGGGGGGGGGGTGCTGACGAAAAAAAAAAGTAGTGTCATCTCTTCTCTCATGATCCGCGATAAGATGATAAGGGGGGGGGGGGAGGCTGGGAACCATCGGGCCCCTTACAGGTGTAATGCAAGAAAAATACATAAATAAATAGTAATACTATAATAAAAATAATAATTAAAAAAACGTGGGGGGGGGGGGGAAGGGGCCCTGGGGACCATCGGCCCCTTACAAGTGTAATGCAAAAAAAAAAACGAGAGGGGGGCCAGTCGGGCCCCTTACAGGTAATGCAAAAAAAATACATAAATAAATAATAATAAAAATAATTAAAAAAAACGTATATATATATAAAATGTTATATAAAAAAAAAGGGGTTGCCATCAGGGGCCATGGGGACCTCTGGGCCCCTTACAAAAAAAGGGGGGTTGCCATTCGGGCCCCTGGGGTCCTCCAGGCCCCTTACAGGTGTACTGCCTGTACCCCCCTGATGGCGGCCTTGAAGGGACCATTCGCACACCCGGCCACGCCCGTGAACCACTTCCAGAGTTTTTTCTCTACAGGGTTAAAGAAGGTTCTGAACGACGAGAGCGATTTGTCACCATACGCCCCGGCGCCATTCCAGAGCCCGTCCTCGCCGCTCAGCGAGGACGCAGCTGTCAATTAGAAGCAGGACAAATCCCGGAATTAGCGGGGAGAGAAACGAGCCGCCAGTTTATGATGAAGTCAAATCCGCGCCGAATGCGCCGGGGCCTTAGAGAGGCTCGCTCCGGTCGGAGTGACGCTTGATGGAAAGCCGCGGCCGATGCGGGGGATCTGAGCCCCGGAGGTAAAGTGCATTAGTCGGGATGAGAGCGGGCGATGCAGCGAGGATCAGCGCTAATACGGGGAGACAGATATTCACAACTCGTTCTCACGCGTCGAGGTGGAAAAAAATAAAATAAAATCGAACAGACGATCGGAAGACTGCCGGCGCCTCGCAGAACCCATTACTCTCGGCTTGGGAACTGACAGCCCGACGGCGACGGGCGCATCTTAGATATTGTGTATGGAGCTTCATTCATCATAGAGAAGTGAGAACTTTATACAATGTATCGGTCTGGGATCATGTTTATAAACATTGTTTATATTTGGAAACATTGTAATTCTATCTGTAAAAAAATAATAACAAAACAAAAACAAAAAACACAGTCAAGTATTTGTGTTTATTACATGGGCAGGATGTGCTTCCTTCTGAAAAGCAAACTCCTCCAGCAGAGCAGAATATTTCAGGAGAGGAGAGTTATAGAGGAAGGAGCAGAGTCCTCCAGCAGAGTATTTCAGGAGAGGAGAGTTATAGAGGAAGGAGCAGAGTCCTCCAGCAGAGTATATCAGGAGAGGAGAGTTATAGAGGAACGAGCAGAGTCCTCCAGCAGAGCAGAGTATTTCAGGAGAGGAGAGTTATGGAGGAAGGAGCAGAGTCCTCCAGCAGAGTATTTCAGGAGAGGAGAGTTATAGAGGAAGGAGCAGAGTCCTCCAGCAGAGTATATCAGGAGAGGAGAGTTATAGAGGAACGAGCAGAGTCCTCCAGCAGAGTATATCAGGAGAGGAGAGTTGGGGGAAGGAGCAGAGTCCTCCAGCAGAGCAGAGTATTTCAGG
Source organism: Rana temporaria (assembly GCF_905171775.1). Lineage (NCBI taxonomy): Eukaryota > Metazoa > Chordata > Amphibia > Anura > Ranidae > Rana > Rana temporaria. The sequence goes on from NC_053501.1 coordinate 110,944,365, forward strand.
AGAGGAGAGTTGGGGGAAGGAGCAGAGTCCTCCAGCAGAGCAGAGTATTTCAGGAGAGGAGAGTTATAGAAGAAGGAGCAGAGTCCTCCAGCAGAGCAGAGTATTTCAGAGGAGAGGAGAGTTATAGAGGAAGGAGCAGAGTCCTTCAGCAGTGCAGAGTATTTCAGGAGAGGAGAGTTATAGAGGAAGGAGCAGAGTCCTCCAGCAGAGTATTTCAGGAGAGGAGAGTTATAGAGGAAGGAGCAGAGTCCTCCAGCAGAGCAGAGTATTTCAGGAGAGGAGAGTTATGGAGGAAGGAGCAGAGTCCTCCAGCAGAGTATTTCAGGATAGGAGAGTTATAGAGGAAGGAGCAGTGTCCTCCAGCAGAGCAGAGTATTTCAGGAAAGGAGAGATATAGAGGAAGGAGCAGAGTTCTCCAGCAGAGTATTTCAGGAGAGGGGAGTTATAGAGGAAGGAGCAGAGTCCTCCAGCAGAGTATTTCAGGAAAGGAGAGTTATAGAGGGAGGAGCAGATTCCTCCAGCAGAGTATTTCAGGAGAGGGGAGTTATAGAGGAAGGAGCAGAGTCCTCCAGCAGAGTATTTCAGGAGAGGAGAGTTACAGAGGAAGGAGCAGAGTCCTCCAGCAGAGTATTTCAGGAGAGGAGAGTTATAGAGGGAGGAGCAGAGTCCTCCTGTATTTTGGAAGAATACGATCGTTCTGCAGTTTGGTAAAAAAGGAAAGGTGTATAGCACAGAGCTCACTGTTCTCTTCAATGGAGAAATGTTCCTCGCTGACAGATGTAAATGTTCTGCAGTGAATGCAATATTTAGGATTGGAAGGAAAATTTTGCACTGCGCAGGGAAATGTCATAACCATTTTGGTTGCCGGTACTGAGTCATTCCACCCACACAGAGACAGCATTATGTTGTCATATGCACCAGATACAGAACATACCCGGGCAACCGGACCCTGCTGGGACTTGTAGTTCCCCAATAGCAGAAATGATGAAGGTTATACAGCGGCACAGTCAGGAGGACATGCCAGCGTCTGTAGTTTAATAATTACACCTGCTGTACCCATTATGAGAGGTACCCATGATCCTCGCTGCATTTATTGTAGGTGGTGGAGAATGCGGGCACCACAGTTAGCACTTATGCCTTGGAGCACTGGGGTCCTCAGTTTGAAATCATGGTCAGGACCCCTGCTGTGCCCATTATGAGGGGTTCCCACCATCCCTGTGCTGAGTTTCCATGTCTCTACACCTGCTGTGCTCATTATGAGAGGTTCTCACCATCTGAGTTCCCAGGTCTGTACACCTGCTGTACCCATTAGGGGTTCTCACCATCCCTGTGCTGAGTTCCTGGATCTGCACATTTGATGTGTCCATTATGAGGGGTTCCCGCCATCCCTGTGCCAAGTTCCCAGGTCTGTACACCTGCTGTGCCCATTATGAGGGGTTCCCATGATCCTTGCTGCATTTATTGTAGATGGTGGAGAATGCGGGCACCACAGTTAGCACCTATGCCTTGCAGCACTGGGTCCTCAGTTTGAATCATGGTCAGGACCCCTGCTGTGCCCATTATGAGGGGCTCCCACCATTCCTGTGCTGAGTTCCTGGGTCTGTACACCTGCTGTGCCCATTATAAGGGGCTCCCACCATTCCTGTGCTGAGTTCCCGGATCTGTACACCTGCTGTGCCCATTATGAGGGGCTCCCACCATTCCTGTGCTAAGTTCCCAGGTCTGTACACCTGTTGTGCCCATTATGAGGGGTTCCCACCATTCCTGTGCTGAGTTCCCGGGTTTGTACACCTGCTGTGCCCATTATGAGGGGTTCCCACCATTCCTGTGCTGAGTTCCCAGGTCTGTACACCAGTTGTGCCCATTATGAGGGGTTCCTACCATTCCTGTGCTGAGTTCCCAGGTCTGTACACCCGTTGTGCCCATTATGAGGGGTTCCCACCATTCCTGTGCTGAGTTCCCAGGTCTGTACACCCGTTGTGCCCATTATGAGGGGTTCCCATGATCCTTGCTGCATTTATTGTAGATGGTGGAGAATGCGGGCACCACAGTTAGCACTTATGCCTTGCAGCACTGGGGTCCTCAGTTTGAATCCCGGTCAGGCCACCTGCCATGCCCATTATGAGGAGCTCCCACCATCCCTCTTGGATTGTGAATTGATTGTATGCAGGGAAGAATGCAGCGGGAGGAGTGAGAACACCTAATGATGAGCAGCTTTAGAGCCATAAGCTATGACATGATTACACTCTCTCATGATTCGCCGTTATCATAAAATACATAGCCGGTGCTGCATATCTATAAGGTGCTCCGCTCTCCATGCCCGGCTGAAACCGAGGATTATGGGATATGGGCTGTATAGTGTGACAATTAAACCGCACACCGCTCTTCCTGTGGGCACCGGGGTGTCGCTCCGCTCGCTGATAACGCACACTGTGAGCTCTCCGATGTGAAATATTACATTTTCCTTTCTATAAGTGTTTACCCCATGGGCCGGGGGTTATTAGGAGCGCTGCGTTGTCTTTCTCATTATATTATCAGTTTTTGCGGTTGAGTTACCGCGCAGTTTTAATTTCTTTAAATATCGCTGGAGAGCCGAGGATTGAACCTAAGAAATGTACACCAGAGAGAGCGAAATATTCGTTACATTGTTACTGCATGTGGAGGAGTGATAATTGGATACCTTGATATATAGATACATACATTGTAAGTGTGTCATTGTTCTGTGACCCCCCAAGTGTCAGTATGTCATTGTTCTGGACCCCCAAGTGTCAGCGTGTCATTGTTCTGGACCCCCAAGTGTCAGTGTGTCATTGTTCTGGACCCCCAAGTGTCAGTGTGTCATTGTTCTGGAGCCCCAAGTGTCAGTGTGTCATTGTTCTGGGACCCCCAAGTGTCAGTGTGTCATTGTTCTGGGACCCCCAAGTGTCAGGGTGTCATTGTTCTGGACCCCCAAGTGTCAGCGTGTCATTGTTCTGGACCCCCAAGTGTCAGCGTGTCTATGTTCTGGACCCCCAAGTGTCAGGGTGTCATTGTTCTGGACCCCCAAGTGTCAGTGTGTCATTGTTCTGGATGCCCAAGTGTCAGTGTGTCATTGTTCTGGACCCCCAAGTGTCAGTGTGTCATTGTTCTGGGACCCCCAAGTGTCAGTGTGTCATTGTTCTGGGACCCCCAAGTGTCAGTGTGTCATTGTTCTGGACCCCCAAGTGTCAGCGTGTCATTGTTCTGGATCCCCAAGTGTCAGTGTGTCATTGTTCTGGGACCCCCAAGTGTCAGTGTGTCATTGTTCTGGATCCCCAAGTGTCAGTGTGTCATTGTTCTGGACCCCCAAGTGTCAGTGTGTCATTGTTCTGGATCCACAAGTGTCAGTGTGTCATTGTTCTGGACCCCAAGTGTCAGTGTGTCATTGTTCTGGGACCCCCAAGTGTCAGTGTGTCATTGTTCTGGGACCCCCAAGTGTCAGTGTGTCATTGTTCTGGATCCCCCAAGTGTCAGTGTGTCATTGTTCTGGACCCCCAAGTGTCAGTATGTCATTGTTCTGGATCCCCAAGTGTCAGTGTGTCATTGTCTGGACCCCCAAGTGTCAGTGTGTCATTGTTCTGGACCCCCAAGTGTCAGTGTGTCATTGTTCTGGATCCCCAAGTGTCAGTGTGTCATTGTTCTGGACCCCCAAGTGTCAGTGTGTCATTGTTCTGGGACCCCAAGTGTCAGTGTGTCATTGTTCTGGGACCCCAAGTGTCAGTGTGTCATTGTTCTGGACCCCCAAGTGTCAGTGTGTCATTGTTCTGGACCCCCAAGTGTCAGTGTGTCATTGTTCTGGACCCCCAAGTGTCAGTGTGTCATTGTTCTGGGACACCAAGTGTCAGTGTGTCATTGTTCTGGACCCCCAAGTGTCAGTGTGTCATTGTTCTGGGACCCCCAAGTGTCAGTGTGTCATTGTTCTGGACCCCCAAGTGTCAGGGTGTCATTGTTCTGGATCACCCAAGTTTCAGTGTGTCATTGTTCTGGATCCCCAAGTGTCAGGGTGTCATTGTTCTGGATCCCCAAGTGTCAGTGTGTCATTGTTCTGGGACCCCCAAGTGTCAGTGTGTCATTGTTCTGGGACCCCCAAGTGTCAGTGTGTCATTGTTCTGGACCCCCAAGTGTCAGTGTGTCATTGTTCTGGGACCCCCAAGTGTCAGTGTGTCATTGTTCTGGACCCCCAAGTGTCAGTGTGTCATTGTTCTGGATCCCCAAGTGTCAGTGTGTCATTGTTCTGGGACCCCAAGTGTCAGGGTGTCATTGTTCTGGATCACCCAAGTTTCAGTGTGTCATTGTTCTGGACCCCCCACTGTTAGAGTGTGTTTCAGCCCCCCATGTAGTCATAATATTGGCACTATGGTAAATCTTCCATTGACATTTGTCTTGTACACTGTGAACCTGTCCGGTGATGAACACACAGGATGCCCTGTTATCTTGGAATGGATTTTACGGGTGATGAATGAGAGGGACAGCTGCAGTCTATGAGTAGCCAACATGGTGCCCGAGCGTCCTTTCACCCAGTGCCAAGCGCACAGCTTCCACCCATCCCTGACCCATTTAAAGGGACAGCCCCATACAGACTCCTTGCCAACATCGGCTGCACCACCAAACACAAATATTCATAAGATGTCCCCAAATTTTAACCTCTTCCTAACACTGAAGTCCCTTCCCTGCCCCCAACATTCACCCCGAAAACCTAGAATTAAATATAATACCAAATATTCACATCAAGGTAACATCAACGTGGCCGCACTGCGATTTTTGCATGTCATTCATTGGTAATGGCACCCCAAACACGACCAGCAGACGCCAGTTTTTCCGCATGGAAAAGTGCACAGCAACTCAGTCAAACGCACAAAGTTCAACGTGCAAAAAGCTACATGAGCTATTTTTAATGCGTTTAGGGCAGTTAATTGAAGTGGGGGGGCTGTCCACACACATGCGCACAAAACGCGAATAAATGCAGCGCCATTTTGCACGCGTTCTAAATACACCTAGTTGTGAATGCAGCCTTATGTAGAGAGGTGACGATGGGTGTGGCCAGTTTAGTGCCCAAAGATACCTCAGCGATTAAGCCCACCAGGAGGCGAAATGCCTCCCTGTTCTGAGTTACCGGGTCTGTACACCCGCTGTGCCCATAAAGAGGGGTTCCCACCACCCCTGTGCTGAGTTCCCGGGTCTGTACACCTGCTGTGCCCATTATGAGGGGTTCCCACCATCCCTGTGCTGAGTTACCGGGTCTCTACACCCGCTGTGCCCATTATGAGAGGTGCCCACCATCCCTGTGCTGAGTTCCCAGGTCTGTACACCTGCTGTGCCCATTATGAGGGGTTCCCACCATCCCTGTGCTGAGTTCCCGGGTCTGTACACCTGCTGTGCCCATTATGATGGGTTCCCACCATCCCTGTGCTGAGTTCCCGGGTCTGTACACCTGCTGTGCCCATTATGAGGGGTTCCCACCATCCCTGTGCTGAGTTCCCGGGTCTGTACACCTGCTGTGCCCATTATGAGGGGTTCCCACCATCCCTGTGCTGAGTTCCTGGGTCTGTACACCTGCTGTGCCCATTTTGAGGGGTTCCCACCATCCCTGTGCTGAGTTCCCGGGTCTGTACACCTGCTGTGCCCATTATGAGGGGTTCCCACCATCCCTGTGCTGAGTTCCTGGGTCTGTACACCTGCTGTGCCCATTATGAGGGGTTCCCACCATCCCTGTGCTGAGTTCCCGGGGCTGTACACCCGCTGTGCCCATTATGAGGGGTTCTCACCATCCCTGTGCTGAGTTCCCGGGTCTGTACCCCTGCTGTGCCCATTATGAGGGGTTCCCACCATCCCTGTGCTGAGTTCCTGGGTCTGTACACCTGCTGTGCCCATTATGAGGGGTTCCCACCATCCCTGTGCTGAGTTCCTGGGTCTGTACACCCGCTGTGCCCATTATGAGGGGTTCTCACCTTCCCTGTGCTGAGTTCCTGGGTCTGTACACCCGCTGTGCCCATTTTGAGGGGTTCCCACCATCCCTGAGCTGAGTTCCCGGGTCTGTACACCCGCTGAGCCCCATTTTGAGGGGTCCCCACCATCCCTGTGCTAGCACAATGTTTTAAACAGGCTCTGCTGGACTGCCTGTGTAGGTTTTAGAGACTTGTGTGTCAAACTCAGAACAACGGCATTAAAAGCTTCTGCTGGAGAATACAAGGAGGGGACGAAAACACAGATGGAAGCTCAAAAGGGAGCAACAGGTTTAGGAAAAGTTTCAAGAGAGCATGTAAGGGCTCTCTGATTAAAGGCGGGAGCCCTCCTCGAAGCCACTTGTGTCTGTGCGGTAATTGATCTCGTCATTTTTTTTTTGTTTGCTGACATCTCTCAGACCACTTGTTCCAGGCTCGGTGAAGAGGAGCTCTCCAGCTCTCCGTCAGCCAAATGTTACACGCATTCGATTCCGGAGCCAGAACAGATGGTGTTTATTCACCCCGGCCAGCTCCGCGGGGCCCGGGGGCGCACGTGCTCAGCCTCCATCTCTTCAACCTCTGAAACCGACTGGAGGTCGGAGAGGTCTCCCCGACCTCCGCCGCCCCGTCCGAGGAACGTGGACTCCACACAGATGTCAAACCGAGATCAGATGCAAACCCGAAAGGTCGGCCTCGGCCTGGTCCAGATGCCTGCCTTGCTGGTTGCGTCTTCCTGCGGGGCTCCTAATTACCCCATCTGGACTAATTAATTTACAGATTGGTATTTAAGGAAGGACGCCGCTAAGTGCAGTGACATAGACAGAAGCCCAGTGGAATTTGGCAAAAGTACAAAGCCTACTTCAGAAATAAAACACAATTATGGCTTGTGGGATCTCCAGGTCTCCAGCAGGCAATAATAAAGAAAAGAAGCTCTGCATTGTAAAATGGGGGCTCGTCCGGGATTCCGGAGGCTAGGCCAAACATTGGGGTAGATTCAGTAAGATATGCGCATTTGTTACGTAGGCGCAGGGCACCGTTTTTGCCCTGCGCCCCCCGCAAATTTTCTGCGCTACCCTCGATTCACGGAGCAGTAGCTCCGGCGTAAGCACGCGCAATTTAAATGATCCCGTAGGGGGCGGGAATCATTTAAATTAGGCGCGTTCCCGCGCCGAGCGTAGTGCGCATGCTCCGTCGGGAAACTTTCCCGACGTGCATTGCGGTAAATGACGTCGCAAGGACGTAATTTGCTTCAAAGTGAACGTGAATGGCGTCCAGCGCCATTCACGATTCACTTACGCAAACGACGTAAATTTCAAATTTCGCAACGCGGGAACGACGGGTATACTTTAGCATTGGCTGCCCCTGCTATAGAAGGGGCATCCTTACGCAAAAAAACGCCGTACGCAAACGACGTAAACTGCGTACGCAGGGCTCGCGTAACGCTGTGAATCGGCGTTAGTATGCAATTTGCATACTATACGCTGACCACTACGGGAACACCCCCTAGCGGCCATCGCAAGAATGCAGCCTAAGATATGCGGGCACATAAGAGGAATAAACTGGCAATCGTTACCATAGGAGAGCAACAAATGGGCAATTGTTCAAAATATAAGGGGCAAAATATTACAATGCACAGCCAATTGTTACAATATAAGGGCAATAAACTGGCAATCGTTACCATAGGTGGGCAAAAAAATGGGCATTTGTTACAATATAAGGGCAATAAACTGGCAATCGTTACCATAGGTGGGCAACAAATGGGCAATTGTTACAATATAAGGGCAATAAATTGGCAATCGTTACCATAGGTGGGCAACAAATGGGCATTTGTTACAATATGTGGGCAATTAACTGGCAATCGTTACCATTGGTGTGCAACAAATGGGCATTTGTTACAATATAAGGGCAATAAACCGGCAATCGTTACTATAGGAGTGCAACAAATGGGCAATTTTTCATAATATAAAGGGCAACATATTACAATGCACAGGCAATTGTTACAATATAAGGGCAATAAACTGGCAATTGTTACCATAGGTGGGCAAAAAATGGGCATTTGTTACAATATAAGGGCAATAAATTGGCAATCGTTACCATAGGTGGGCAACAAATGGGCAATTGTTACAATATGTCGGCAAATAACTGGCAATCGTTACCATCGGTGTGCAAAAAATGGGCAATTGTTAAAATATAAGGGGAATAAACTGGCAATCGTTACCATAGGAGTGCAACAAATGGGCAATTGTTCAAAATATAAGGGGCAAAATATTACAATGCACAGGCAATTGTTACAATATAAGGGCAATAAACTGGCAATCGTTACCATAGGTGGGCAAAAAAATTGGCATTTGTTACAATATAAGGGCAATAAATTGGCAATCGTTACCATAGGTGGGCAAAAAAATGGGCATTTGTTACAATATAAGGGCAATAAATTGGCAATTGTTACCATAGGTGGGCAACAAATGGGCAATTGTTACAATATAAGGGCAATAAATTGGCAATCGTTACCATAGGTGGGCTACAAATGGGAAATTGTTACAATATGTCGGCAAATAACTGGCAATTGTTACCATAGTGGTGCAAAAAATGGGCATTTGTTACAATATAAGGGAAATAAACTGGCAATCGTTACCATAGGAGAGCAACAAATGGGCAATTGTTCAAAATATAAGGGGCAAAATATTACAATGCACAGGCAATTGTTACAATATAAGGGCAATAAACTGGCAATCGTTACCATAGGTGGGCAAAAAAATGGGCATTTGTTACAATATAAGGGCAATAAACTGGCAATCGTTACCATAGGTGGGCAACAAATGGGCAATTGTTACAATATAAGGGCAATAAATTGGCAATCGTTACCATAGGTGGGCAACAAATGGGCAATTGTTACAATATGTCGGCAATTAACTGGCAATCGTTACCATTGGTGTGCAAAAAATGAGCATTTGTTACAATATAAGGGCAATAAATTGGCAATCGTTACCATAGGTGGGCAACAAATGGGCAATTGTTACAATATGTCGGCAAATAACTGGCAATCATCACCATCGGTGTGCAAAAAATGGGCAATTGTTACAATATAAGGGCAATAAACTGGCAATCGTTACCATAGGTGGGCAACAAATGGGCAATTGTTACAATATAAGGGCAATAAATTGGCAATCGTTACCATAGGTGGGCAACAAATGGGAAATTGTTACAATATGTCGGCAAATAACTGGCAATTGTTACCATAGTGGTACAAAAAATGGGCAATTGTTACAATATAAGGGAAATAAACTGGCAATCGTTACCATAGGAGAGCAACAAATGGGCAATTGTTACAATATAAGGGCAATAAACTGGCAATCGTTACCATAGGTGGGCAAAAAAATGGGCATTTGTTACAATATAAGGGCAATAAACTGGCAATTATTACCATAGGTGGGCAACAAATGGGCAATTGTCACAATGTGTGGGTAATAAACTGGCAATCATTACTACAGGCGTGCAAAAAAGGGCAACTGTAACAAACGATCGATTGTTACAATACAAGAGCGACCAACAGGGAAGACCTCACCTTGCACAGGCAACAATCAACTGGTACAATATGAGGCCGCCAAACGGGCGAACCTTTACAAGATGCGGGCAGCAAATGACCAATCGTTACAATATTTGGGCAATCGTTCGTTAAAAAAAGAAAACGTGCATTGCTTTTGTGCAGAAGCCGCATTCCCCATTATAGATCCTCCATCTCATAATAATGTAGCGTCCTTCTAATCAGAGTTTAATGGAGTCTGATTGCCTCCGCTGCCACCGCGCCGTCCCACCCGCTCCGCGTTAATGAGTTCTTCTTCTTCATTAAACCTCCATTCCTCAGGACGATCCACTCCATCTCTAGGTGATCGATAAGCTCTGGCAGCCATTTTGAATTTTCTCCAAGGCTCGTTTGGGGGAAACGCTTGTCAAACCTGAACCTAGAATAATCCGTCGCGACCGATTTATTCGCTTCCTACGGAGCGCCAGCGATCGCTCCACGTGCGCAAACAATGTTCTTGTAAAATTGTAGCAATGCTTCCGAGGTCCTACAAGGTCTTTATGAGTTAGATGGGCAACTGGCCGATTGCTGAGGGATCAGCCAATCAGAACGCTGAATCCCCCTTCTCATTAGTACTGATCACATGACTCAATGCCTTTTGGTCATGTGACCAACCGCAGTGGGAGTTGGGACAATGGGAGAAGGTAATCTTACTGTTACTGGCCCAGATTCAAAAAGCAATTGCGCCTGCGTAACCATAGTTACGCAGCGCAATTGCTTACTTGCGCAGGCGTAACGACTTCTCCTGATTCAGAGAGCTTGTGCATCGCTGTGCGTTTTCATTAGCAATTGCACTTTGCATGGAGAGACAGTGCGTACGAATGATCGTTTTTGCGTGATGCTTCATCCACTAAAAGCAATGTAATGGCACCTCGACCCTTGTTGTTGAAGCGCGTCAGCACGCCGTGACGCACATAAAGGCATCACACCTACGCGCATCGCTGTGTGTCTTCAATCGCAATTGCGCCGTGTGCGGGACGACAACGGGCAATGCCGATCATTCAGTACAAAGTGCATTGCGGCTCACGGTGAAAACACGCGATCGTGCACGCGCCGGCGTGCTTTTTTGATGCGTTTGCGCCGCGTTCACATCCATGTTCTTTTCCTCCCATTGCGATCAATAGGAGAAAACACGACATAGAAGTGAATGCCGCCTGAATGTATCGTTTTATTTTATACTGTAATTGTAGCGAAATGTATCCAAACCTTACAAATACCAACAATGTGGCGTCTGATTGGTGATTATTGTTATTATTGTTGATTGTTATGACTTTTTTATTGATTATTGATTGGAGGACGGGAAGCAGAGTGAATCTGCGGCCTTCCTCGCTCCGTAGGCGTCCCCCCCCCCGCGCGCGCTCTTCCCCCCCCTCTGCAGCTGACAGTGGCGTTGGTCGGCGCACTGCGAGAACAATCTCGTTAATTGGAAAAGTGCGGCGCTGAGATCGGAGTCTGACGCACATCCTGATCAATTTCCCCCCCCCCCCCCAGCCGCCTGCTTTCTGTATGATTCCGCCTCCTGTCGGGGGGTTGATTGCGCTGCCAGCACTCTCAGCGGGGGGGCGGAGAGATCTCGCGGCCCGGCTGGGGGGGGGGGGGCTTCTTGGCGTTCCTGGAAGATGTCGCATGTTCATTGTTGTCTTGGAGGTTTTTAACCCCTCTGGCCCCCGACTCGCTGACCTGTGGCGGGACCGCTTCATGGGGTACTACTGACCAGTGGCGGCCAATTTTTGGGGGGCGCAAACAAACGAAAAAAAAAAAAACAACAATTGCAGCCTCACTGTGCCCATCAAAGGCAGCCACTGTGCCCATCAAACGCAACCACTGTGCCATCAATTGTCGCCATCGTGCCCATTAATTGTCACCACTGTGCCATCAATTGTCGCCACTGTGCCATTCCATCAAACGCAGCCACTGTGCCATCATTTATCGCCACTGTGCCCATCAATTGTTACCACTGTGCCATGCCAAATGCAGTCACTGTGCCCATCAATTGTCACCACTGTGCCATGCCATAAATCGTCGCCACTGTGCCATCAATTGTCGCCACCGTGCCATGCCATCAATTGTCGCCACTGTGTCATGCCATCAAATGCAGCCACTGTGCCATCAAACGCAGCCACTGTGCCATCATTTATTACCACTGTGCCCATCAATTGTCACCACTGTGCCATGCCAAATGCAGCCACTGTGCCCATCAATTGTCACCACTGTGCCATCAATTGTCGCCACTGTGCCATCAATTGTCACCACTGTGCCATGCCAAACGCAGCCACTGTGCCATCAATTGTCACCACTGTGCCATGCCAAACGCAGCCACTGTGCCCATCAATTGTCGCCACTGTGCCATCAATTGTCGCCACTGTGCCATGCCAAATGCAGCCACTGTGCCATCAATTGTCACCACTGTGCCATCAATTGTCGCCACTGTGCCCATCAATTGTCGCCACTGTGCCATCAATTGTCACCACTGTGCCCATCAATTGTCGCCACTGTGCCCATCAATTGTCGCCACTGTGCCCTGTAAAATGCTTCCAGGTTGCCATCTTCCTTCCACCGTCCCTCGATGTCTTCTCCCGCCCTCGATGTCACTTCAGCCAATCAGGTGACCGGTAACCAGAACCGGTGAACCTGATTGGCTGAGACGCCTGTCACCCCCCCCCCCCGTGCGTCCCCTGGATAACAAAAAATTGAAAATAAAATAAAGGAAAAGAATAGAAAATAATAGAATAGAAAAGAATAGAAAATAAAAAAAATGAGTATAACAGAACAATATAGAATATAAAATAAAGGAATAGAATATAAAAAAAAAGAATAGTATAAAAAAAGGGGGTAGAAAAAAAAGAAAAGAATATAAAATAAAAGAACAGAATATAAAATAAAGGAATAGAATAGAAAATAAAAGAATAGAGTAAAACGGAAAAAAAATAGAATAGAAAATAAAGGAATAGAGTAAAACAGAAAATAAAGGAATAGAAGAGAACAGAATAAAATAGAAAGAATATAACCATCTTCTGAAATTCAAAACGGCTCCCCTTTAAGCACGCCCCCCCCCCCAAGACTCGTTGACTAGAAGAGGCGCAGCCTTGAGCGGCGGGGCAGCCCTTGAATTAGCGCAGTGTTGCGGCGTCACGCTCGCCGGCTCTCATGCACTATTAATCTGAGAGTAGCGATGTGTCAGATGAGGAATTATCCGCTTCTTCTTCTTCTCTCATTGCCGCCCAGGAATTGGAGACGAGACTTCACAGCGACTTCTTTCCTTCCAGTCACTTTTAATGAGCCGCCCGCACCGCGCTTGTCTGCGGGACGCCTCATCTCCACTTATCACCCCCCCCCCCCCCGCACCGCGCTTGTCTGCGGGACGCCTCATCTCCACTTATCACCCCCCCCCCCCGCACCGCCGCATTCGTTCCGGAAAAATTAACTCCTGCGGCCCGGTAGCGCAGCGCCGATGGCGGCTCACTGTTTCCTATTCACACTTTTCAGGCCCAATATGGACATTTTCACTTAGGGGGGGGTGTACTCACTTTTGTGAGATGCTGTATGTCCCTAGTCCCCCCTACATCCGGGTCCCCATTCAACTCCCTTTTATACAGAGTCCCAGAGTCCCACCTTTACATGTGAGTACCCCTTACATAAGAGCCCCCCTACATCAGGGTTCCCCTATTATAGCCCTCCCTTACAATGGGGCCCCCCATTGGATCCCCTTTTACATTATAGTTCCCATCAGAGTCCCCCCTACACCTGGGTCCCCATTCGATTCCCTTTTATATCAGAGTCCCCATTATAGTCCCCCATACATCAGAGTCCCCCCTTTACATCTGAGTGCCCCAATAGATTCCCCCTGCATCAAGGTTCCCCTTACATCTATATCCCTATCATAGCACTTCCGTACAACGGGGCCCCCATTGGATCCCCTTTTACATTAGAGTTCCCATCATAGTCCCCCCCTTTACATCAGAGTCGCCCCCCCCCCACCCAATTACAGTACATCAGGGCCCCGTTAGAGTGCCTCCTTACATCAGAGTCCTCATTTGATCCTCTTTTAGACCCGAATCCTCATCAGAGTTCCTACCTGAGCCCCTGGATCCCCATTAGAGTCATTCTCTTTTACATCAGATTACCCATCATAGTCCCCCTTTACATCAGAGCTCCCCCCTTTCTATACATCAGAGCTCCCCCTTTCTTTACATCAGAGTTCCCTCTTGAATCAGTGCCCCATTAGAGTTCCTTCCTCCCCATTTAATTTGTTTTTTTTAAATCAGAGTCCCTATCAGAGTCTCTTACATTGGGATCCCCAGTAGATTCTCTTTTACATCAAATTCCCCATCACAGCCCCCCTTACATCAAAGTGCCCCCTTTACATACAGAGTCCCCTCTTGAATCAGTACCCCATTAGAGTCCCTTCTTATCTTGTCAAGGTTCACGTCAGAGTCCCCCCTTACGTCAGGGTCCTCATTCGATTTTCTTTTACATCCGAGTCTCCATTATAGACCCTCTTATATCAGAGTCCCCTCTTTACATCAGAATTCCCCACCCCCCCCTTACAGTACATCAGGGGCCCCATTAAAGTCTCTCCTTGCATCGGGGTTCACATCGGAGTCACCTCTTACATCAGAGTCCCCATTTGATTCTCTTTTTCATCATCCGAGTCTTCATTGCATCAGAGTCCCTATCAGAGTGCCTCCTTACATCGGGGTCCCCATTAAATTCCCTTTTACATCAGATTCCCCATCATAGTTCACTCTTACATCAGAGCCCCCCCCCCCCCTTTTACATCAGAGTTCCCTCTTAAATCAGTGTCCCCATTAGAGTCCCTTCTTATGTCAAGGTTCACGTCAGAATTCCCCCTTACATCAGGGTCCCCTTACATCTATGTCCCTTACATCAGAGTCCCTCCTTATGTCAGGGTTCACATCAGAATTCCCCCCTTACATCAGGGTCCCCCTTACATCTATGTCCCTTACATCAGAGTCCCTCCTTATGTCAGGGTTCACATCAGAATTCCCCCCTTACATCTAATCTATGTTCCTTACATCAGAGTCCCTCCTTATGTCAGGGTTCACATCAGAATTCCCCCCTTACATCAGGGTCCTACTTACATCTATGTCCCTTACATCAGAGTCCCTCCTTATGTCAGGGTTCACATCCGAATTCCCCCCTTTCATCAGGGTCCCCCTTACATCTATGTCCCTTACATCAGAGTCCCTCCTTATGTCAGGGTTCACATCAGAATTCCCCCCTTACATCAGGGTCCCCCTTACATCTATGTCCCTTACATCAGAGTCCCTCCTTATGTCAGGGTTCACATCAGAATTCCCCCCTTACATCAGGGTCCCCCTTACATCTATGTCCCTTACATTGGAGTTGTAACGGTCAGGGGTTAACACCGTTTACGATATTCCATTCCACCAACCCAAGACAGCTTATCCGACGCTCCGACAATCCAGCAGACAGGACCCATTGGATTTTTCCCCAGAATAACGAGACACACAGCTCTGTCTCTGGTTCCAAAACGAATGACCACTTTAATGGTAACTCAGCCTTGTTATATACAGTTACAAGCATGCTACAGTAATCACAGGGACAATGAAACTCTCCACCCAAAACATCACACAATGGGTGCTTAACGAGTTCCCCCCAATCCACATCTCAGGCAGACATTCTGGCACCGCATCTAGAGGAGTTAATTACTACAGCTGACAAGTCACATTCCACATCTATTATCAATAGCATTTTCACACAAAACAGTGTCATTTGCATACACAATGAAATATCTTAGGAGCAGACCTAAATTAACACAATAGACAATAGAATGCAATCACAGCTTTCATCACTATAGCCAGGTAGCTGGATGTGATTACCATCAATTAACATCTTAACAGTAGCAGACTTAATTAGCACCTCAACAGTCTATGTTATACATTGAATGAGACACTCTTATTGACCTGTTGGGTTCAGAATAAACCACCTGTAATATGTCAAGATCCTGCAATACATGAATTATCATTAATGTCCCATCTCATGTAATCCGAGATATCAGTTCTCAGTCATCCTATGCCCAAAGGGGACATAGGATGACCCTAGACTCAAGAGTCTTTAGTGAAGCTGGCACAGGAGTACCCCACATCCTTCAAAAGTCTCTGGGTATCACGGGCCATTCCGTTACAGGAGTCTCTCCTTAAATCGGGGTCCCCCCATTACAGTCCCTCTTTACATCATAGCCCCCCTTAAATCAGGGTCCCCATTACATTCCCTCCCTATGTCACACACCGGAGTTCCCCCTTAACAGAGTCTGGGTGCATGTTGGAGGGTGTTGAAGTACAGACCATAGACAGCTTCGGCAAGAAAATCAGACTCCCTCCTGGCAAAAAGCAAAGACTAGTAAAAAAAAAAAACATTTGAAATATATGCCGCAAATATCCCCGGCGATATATCTGCTGCGACTGGAGGGTGACGGCGAACAAGTAAATAAAACGATAAATCCCGTTATAGACTTTTCTGGAAGGAATTCCGGTCTCCTTTCCCAGCAGGGTGATGTATTCCAGCTCATCAGCCCCAACGGTGTTCATTCCGCCGTAATAGACTGGGAGGTTGTTGGTTTTTTTTTTCATCCACGTAGGATATTCATTAGACGGCGAGACAATTAGTATGGAGATGTTCGCAGCCGCGGAGAGAAATTAGGAGCTCGTTTTATGCTCAGGGAGATAAACAAGCACTAGATGGGCCAATTTCTTCATGACGGAAAGGGGTGTTTAGGGTCAAGCTATGAGCATCAAAGTCATTCCATATTGTTAACAAACAGTGAGCATGCAATTAAACAAGCTATCACTGACCCCTGTAGCTGAAGGCGCTGCGCAGCAATTCATCTTCAGTTTATCTGAAGTTGTCCCTGTCATTCTATCAGCAGCTCAGAGGCTTCCAAAGCAGCAATGGCTCTGCTTCCCCTCTCCTATTAGTGACTGAGCAGCTCATATACCCCTCCTACCCCTTTCAGCTGTGACTCAGCAGCCCAGCTCCTCCTGTTCCCCCCTCCCAGCAATGACTTAGAAGTTCTGGCTCCCCTTTCTCCCCCTCTCATCAGTGACACAGCAGATCAGCTCCCACTGCTCACCATTCCCATCAGCAACTGAGCAGCTCAGCTCCCCCTTCCCATCAGTGGCTGAGCAGCTCAGCTCCCCCTTCCCATCAGTGGCTGAGCAGCTCAGCTCCCCCTTCCCATCATTGACTCAGCAGCTCAGCTCCCCCTTCCCATAAATGACTCAGCAGCTCAGCCCCCCTTCCCATTAACAACTCAGCAGCTCAGCTCCCCCTTCCCATCAGCTACTCAACAGCTCAGCTCCCCCTTCCCATCAATGACACAGGAGCTCAGCTCCCTCTTCCCATCAATGACTCAGCAACTCAGCTCCCCCTTCCCATCAACGACTCAGCAGCTCAGCTCCCTCTTCCCATCCACGACTCAGCAGCTCAGCTCCCCCTTCCCATCAACGACTCAGCAGCTCAGCTCCCCCTTTCCATCAAGGACTCAGCAGCTCAGCTCCCCCTTTACATCAACGACTCAGCAGTTGAGTTCCCTCTTCCTATCAATGACTCAGCAGCTCAGCTCTCTCTTCCCATTAATAATTTAGCAGCTCAGCTCCCCCTTCACATCAACAACTCATGAGCTCAGCTCCCCCTTCCCATCAACGACTCAGCAGCTCAGCTCCCTCTTCCCATCAATGACTCAGCAGCTCAGCTCCCCCCTCCCATCAGCGACTCAGCAGCTCAGCTCCCCCTTACCATCAGCGACTCAGCAGCTCAGCTCCCCCTTACCATCAGCGACTCAGCAGCTCAGCTCCCCCTTCCCATCAACGACTCAGCAGCTCAGCTCCCCCTTCCCATCAGCGACTCAGCAGCTCAGATCCCCCTTGTCCCAGCAATGACTCACCAGCTCAGCTCCCCCTTTCCATCAGCGACTCAGCAGCTCAGATCCCCCTTCCCATCAACAACTCAGCAGCTCAAGGATCTTGCAAAGGGTGGAAGGGTACATCAGTCCTGCCCTCAAAGAGCTTACAGCCTGATACATTCACATAAAGCTAGAGCCTTACCTATTTTCACAAGGAATACATTTACTTTTTTTCTTTGTCTTAGGAACCATGAGGAGCTTCCAAAGGGTGGGAGTTTATTCACTTGATTTGCCTAGTTCTAACAAACTTCACGGTAGTTTAAATTCACACGTTGTTCACATTAGTCCCCGCCCCCAAGGAGCTCACATCCTGACACAGTCATATAAAGCTAGAGCCTTATGGCTTTCCTTGACAAATATATTTGCCTTTTCTCTATCCTATGGATGACAAGGATCTTCCAAAGGGTGAGAGTTTATTTACTTGATTTGCCTAGTTTTAACATACTTCACGGCAGTTTAAATTCACATGTTGTTCACATTAGTCCCCGCCCCCAAGGAGCTCACATCCTGACACAGTCATATAAAGCTAGAGCCTTATTGCTTTCCTTGACAAATATATTCGCCTTTTCTCTATCTTATGGATGACAAGGATCTTCCAAAGGTGAGAGTTTATTTACTTGATTTGCCTAGTTTTAACATACTTCACAGCAGTTTAAATTCACATGTTGTTCACGTCAGTCCCCACCCCCAAGGAGCTCACATCTTGACACAGTCATATAAAGCTAGAACCTTATCTCTTTCCTTGACAAATACATTCACATTTTCTCTATCTTACGGATGACAAGGATCTTCCAAAGGGTGAAAGGGTACATCAGTCCTGCCCTCGAAGAGCTTACAGCCTGATACATTCACATAAAGCTAGAGCCTTACCTATTTTTACAAGGAATACATTTACTTTGTTTCTTTGTCTTAGGAACCATGAGGAGCTTCCAAATGGTGGGAGTTTATTCACTTGATTTGCCTAGTTCTAACATACTTCACGGCAGTTTAAATTCACATGTCGTTCACGTCAGTCCCCACCCCCAAGGAGCTCACATCCTGACACAGTCATATAAAGCTAGAGCCTTATGGCTTTCCTTGACAAATATATTCGCCTTTTCTCTATCTTATGGATGACAAGGATCTTCCAAAGGGTGAGAGTTTATTTACTTGATTTGCCTAGTTCTAACAAACTTCACGGCAGTTTAAATTCACATGTTGTTCACATTAGTCCCCGCCCCCAAGGAGCTCACATCCTGATACAGTCATATAAAGCTAGAGCCTTATGGCTTTCCTTGACAAATATATTCATCTTTTCTCTATCTTATGGATGACAAGAATCTTCCAAACGGTGGGAGTTTATTCACTTAATTTGCCTAGTTCTAACATACTTCACGGCAGTTTAAATTCACATGTTGTTCACATTAGTCCCCGCCCTCAAGGAGCTCACATCCTGACACAGTCATATAAAGCCAGAGCCTTATTGCTTTCCTTGACAAATATATTCACCTTTTCTCTATCTTATGGATGACAAGGATCTTCCAAAGGGTGAGAGTTTATTTACTTGATTTGCCTAGTTCTAACATACTTCACGGCAGTTTAAATTCACATGTTGTTCACATTAGTCCCCGCCCTCAAGGAGCTCACATCCTGACACAGTCATATAAAGCCAGAGCCTTATTGCTTTCATTGACAAATATATTCACCTTTTCTCTATCTTATGGATGACAAGGATCTTCCAAAGGGTGAGAGTTTATTTACTTGATTTGCCTAGTTCTAACATACTTCACGGCAGTTTAAATTCACATGTTGTTCACATAAGTCCCCACCCCCAAGGAGCTTACAGCCTGGCACAGTTTTATACAGATATCCTAATGCTAAAGCCTTGCCTTTGCTGTCTTGTCGGTGTTCTTGATAAACACATTTTAGTACAGAAGCTTGATGGTGAATCCTTGTGGCAGTGGCCCATGCGTGACGTTACTTGGGGGTGGGGGCCTTACATGTCTGCAGAGGAGGGCGGGGCCTATTTTTTCTGACTGTTTTTGGTAAAGGATCAATAGAAAGGACACTGAAGCTCTGCGTTTTACCCAAACTGTCCAGGGTTTAACATGAAAAAAAAATTGCATGTGGTGTATACAATTTATTGCACTTGTCATAATGAATTATGGGGCCCCTTAGCTTCAGGCATGGGCCCTCCTGGAGCAGAGAACCGGGGGAGGGGGGGGTGCTGCCGCCTGAAATTGAGAAGCGGGGGGGGGGGGGGGGGCCTTTACAAAAAAAAGAAGAAATAAAGAAAAATATATATAAAAAAAAAGGGGGGTAGCCATCCGGGGACCTAAAAAGAAAAAAAGAAATAAAAAATATTTTATTTTTTGTTTTTTTAAAAAGGGGGGTTGCGATCCGGGACCTCTGGGCCCTTTAATAAAAAATTAAATAAAAAAAGAAACCTTTGGGCCCTTTAATAAAAAATAAATTAAAAAATATATAAAATAAAATAAACATTTATAAAAAAAAATAAAAAAAAGGGGGGGTTGCCATATAGGGCCCCGGGGACCTCTGGGCCCTTTAATAAAAAAAAAAAAAAAAAATATATAAACAAAAATAAAAAAATAAAAAAAGTGGGTTTGCCACATGGGGCCCTGGGGACCTCTGAGCCCTTTAATAATAATAATATAAATATATATATATATATATATATATATATATATATATATATATATATATATATATATATATATATAATTAAAAAATAAAAAAATATATAAAAAAAAAAAAAAAATTTTTATAAAAAAAAGGAGGGTTGTCATTCGGGGCCCTGGGGACCTCCGGGCCCCTAAAAAAAAGTTGTCCCTTTAATAAAAATTTAAATAAAAATATATAAAAAAATATATATATTTTTTTTATAAAAAATAAATAAACAAAGGGGGGGTTGCCATCCGGGGTCCCCTGGGGACCTCTAAAAAAAAAACTTGGCCCTTTAATAAAAAATAAAAATATAATAAAAAATATATATATTTTTTTATAAAAAATATATGTTTTTTTTATAAAAAATATATGTTTTTTTTATAAAAAATATATGTTTTTTTTATAAAAAATATATATATATTTCTTTTATAAAAAAAATATATATTTTTTTTATAAAAAATATATATATTTTTTTTATAAAAAAAATATATATTTTTTTAAAGGGGGTTGCCACCCGGGCCCCTGGGGACCTCCGGGCCCCTTACAGGTGTACTGCCTGTACCCCCCTGATGGCGGCCCTGGTTAAAATGTACTGATCTATTGATTATTAGTCTCCCCTCGGCTAACAAAAGACAAGTACTGCAGAAGCCGATCGCCTCTCTGTTGCTCTGTTTACAAACCACCCCCCCCCTCCCCCCTCTTCTGCTATCCCGCGCCACATTATAGACGACCGCGTGCTCCGCTCATCCGTCAGTCGCAAAGCCAGCTTATGAAATCCGAACCTCGCCGGAATTCCGGGTTACAAAAGGGGAAAAAAACAAAACAAATGACATTAAAACAAAATTGAAGACGGGAAAAAAAATCCGGCGCGACCGGCGCGATCTCGTAATTACTTATCTCCCCTCCGCCGCCATTACCCCGGCAGAGTTTATTACATCTTATTTGGGAAGGACGCATTATCCCAGCGAGAAAAAATGAAGCCCATTTTTCTTTCTTTCTTCTTGTTCTTTTTTTTTTTTTTGGCGTGTTGCAATTTTTTTTTCTCTTTTTTCGTATTTAATGTTTCTGTAATGGCGAAAGTGCGGCACGGCGGCGGGGAGGATGCATTATAAGCGTGTCCTATAAACACCTGCCATTTATTTTGCAATCTCCCAGGAGGAGGTGTCGCGATCCCCCGCTGGGAGCACTTTGCAGCGTCTGTTTTCTTTTCAGGTGGTGCGTCGGGAAATCACTCCCGGTGTTTACATTAATTCGTGCCGGTGCGTTGTGAAATCACCGACTGGTAAGATCGAAGGACAAAGAGGACACATTTTTCCCGGGAAGGGGACTTTACAAATCCGACCTGTACAGCCACAATGTACAGCAGCAGTGTCATTGTCCATAGGATTGTCATTGCAAGTGGTGTCCTTGATGTCCAGTCTGGAGACTGTGCCTAGGCTCAGATGATGTCATCAGTCTGCTGCAGAAAGCCATTTCCCCAGTCTGATCTCTCCCAGTGATCACAGTGTGGAGCGTACTTCTTTCCTATGATATTCAGCTCCATCTAGTGGCCATAATGTGGTCTCCACACTCACAACAATGTTGTTTTTTTTTTTTTAAAACATTCGACCTGTAGTGAATATAACCTTATAACATTCGATCTTGCTACATCTCACGGAAAAAAACGTATATATTTTTTTTTTTTTAAATGAGATGTTTATTCAATAGTAATACAGATAAATATATAGAATTGTGCTATTATTATATTTATTATTATTTTCAAACATTCGATCTGCAGTGAATATAACCATATAGTGGTCATAATATATATATATATATATATATATATATTCCCTATTCTACCCCAGTGATCATGCAGAGGCGCATACTTATTTCTTCTTATACTCTGTGCCCTCTAGTGGCCATAATGTGGTATTTTCCTCACTCACAAGGTTTATTTATTTATTTTTTATTATTATTATTATTATTATTATTATTATTATTATTATTATATTTATTATTATTTTCAAACATTCGATCTGCAGTGAATATAACCATATAGTGGTCATAATATATATATTTTCCCTATTTTATCCTAGTGATTATGCCGAGGAGCATACTTATTTCTTCTTATACTCTGCGCCATCTAGTGGCCATAATGTGGTATTTTCCTCACTTACAAGGTTTATTTCTTATTTTTTTATTATTATTATTATTATTATTATTATTATATTTATTATTATTTTTTGAAACATTCGATCTGCAGTGAATATAACCATATAGTGGTCATAATATATATATATTTTCCCTATTATACCCTAGTGACCATGCAGAGGAGCATACTTATTTCTTCTTATACTCTGTGCCATCTAGTGGCCATAATGTGGTATTTTCCTCACTCACAAGGTTTATTTCTTATTTTTTTATTATTATTATTATTATTATTATTATTATTATTATTATTATTATTATTATATTTATTATTATTTTCAAACATTCGATCTGCCGTGAATATAACCATTTAGTATTCATAATATATATATTTTTTTCCCCTATTCTACCCTAGTGATCATGCCGAGGAGCATACTTATTTCTTCTTATACTCTGCGCCATCTAGTGGCCATAATGTGGTATTTTCCTCACTCACAAGGTTTATTTCTTACTTTTTTTATTATTATTATTATTATTATTATTAATATTATTATTATTATTATTATTATTATATTTATTATTATTTTCAAACATTCGATCTGCAGTGAATATAACCATTTCCTCACTCACAAGGTTTATTTCTTATTTTATTATTATTATTATTATTATTATTATTATTATTATTATATTTATTATTATTTTCAAACATTCGATCTGCAGTGAATATAACCATATAGTGGTCATAATATATATATATTCCCTATTCTACCCTAGTGATCATGCCGAGGAGCATACTTATTTCTTCTTATACTCTGCACCATCTAGTGGCCATAATGTGGTATTTTCTTCACTCACAAGGTTTATTTATTTTTTAATTTTTTTTATTATTATTATTATTATTATTATTATTATTATTATTATTATTATTATTATATTTATTATTATTTTCAAACATTCGATCTGAAGTGAATATAACCATATAGTGGTCATAATATATATATATTTTCCCTATTCAACCCCAGCGATTATGCCGAGGAGCATACTTATTTCTTCTTATACTCTGCACCATCTAGTGGCCATAATGTGGTATTTTCCCCACTCACTCGAATGTGTAATTGGGGCAAAATCGAATGTCCTCAGGTTATATTCCCTTCAGATTGAATGTTATTCATAAAAAAAAATTGTGTGAATGGGGAAAGTACCCAATTATGGCCACTAGATGGTTCTGAGTAACATAGGAAAGAAGTCTGCTCCTCATGGCCACCTAGTGGCCATAATGGTAAATTTTCCCTATTCTACCCCAGTGAGCATACTTATTTCTTCTTATACTCTGTGCCATCTAGTGGCCATAATGTGGTATTTTCCCCACTCACTCGAATGTGTAATTGGGGCAAAATCGAATGTCCTCAGGTTGTAATCTCTTCAGATTGAATGTTATTCATTAAAAAAAATACCGTATTTATCTGGCTATAACGCGCCCGGCGTATAGCGCGCACCCCCGAACTCAAAGGAAAATTCCTGGGAAAAAAAAAAATACTTACAGTTTGGATGCCCCTCGTCGGTGTCTTGCCCGTCGTCCATCGCGTCCTGCCCGTCGTCCATCGCGTCCTTCTGCGGCCACCGTGGTGTCCTCCCCGCTCGATCCCCGCGCTGTGTTTGAACCACTCCCCCGACATATACCGAGCGCAGTACACAGGACGCACAGGACGTGACCGCGAGAGGAGCCGAGCCTGCCCGACTGTACCCGAGTGTACTGCGCTCGGTATATGCCGGCGCAGTGGTTCAAACACAGCGAGGGAAGCGGGTATCGGTGTATATCGCGCACCCACGATTTTGCCCTGATTTTCAGGGCAAAAGAGTGCGCGGTATACGCCGATAAATACGGTAGTGTGAATGGGGAAAGTACCCAGTTATGGCCACTAGATGGTCCTGGGTATCATAGGAAATAAGTATGCTCCCTGTGGCCACCTAGTGGTCATAATGGTGTATTTTTCTGCTTTTTTTTGTTTTTTCAATGAATAACATTCAGTCAGCAGAGAGCATAACCTGAGAACATTCGATTTTTTCTCCATTCGCACAGAACAAACAGTTTTGATGGGCCGGCGTCGTTATGAGTTAAGGTTATGAGTTGAGTGAAGCTAACAGATGACTTGTTGACTCGGCGTCAGGCTTTTGGCACTGCAGATTTTGGTGGGTTGGTTTTATATATATATTTAAAAAAAAATAATAATAATTCCGGGTAGGAAGTGAGTCGGTGTGAGATTTTTGCACACCCCGGAATAAGTACGTCAAAAAATTCATCGACCAGGAAAATACGGTAATGAGTATAATTGGGCTGGTGGGGCTCACAGTGCGCAGAATTAGGTGTGAGGGCGGCAAAAGGGGCTGCTGGGATTAGGAGGGGAAGTCTGAGCTCAGACAGTTCAGTCAGCGCCGGTCAAACATCCCCACCCTTCCATGTAACCCCCTTTTTTATCATTTAGTTTTCATGGGGTGGGCACTGTTTTTAGTAGTAGCCATGCAATTACACGCTGTCGACCTATGAGGTCATTTCCATTAGCAGCTCTCATTACATTTGCTTAAAGCCGTATACAGGTTATATAGTCCTGAGCGGCACTCTTATGAGTTATATTGTTACCTGTTCTCTCTGTGGACCACAAAACACCCCCCCCCCCCCCCCGTTTATGGAGAAGAGGAGGCGGTGTTGTGTAATCCTGTGATTTCTGCCTACCTTTTACATTGTTCCCAGTTCTCTATGTGTACCATAGAAAAGAACACAAAGAGAGGATACGATAGGGGGCAGCACTGAGGCTGGAGGGTCTTCATCGAACACAGCGCATGTCCTATGTATGTTCAGCTTCAGGGCCCAAAGCTGGGCAGACTTGTTGGTGGTTATGGTGCGGGGAGCTGACAGCATCCTAGCAACCAATGACAATGAATGGGGCAGCCGCTAGCATCCTAGCAACCAATGATGATGTAGGGCCATCTGCCCGCATCCTAGCAACCAATGATGATGTACGGACCAACCTCCAGCAATCTAGCAACCAATGATAATGTACAGGATGGCCGCCAGCATCCTAGCAACCAATGATAATGCACAGGCCAGCCGCCCACATCCTAGCAATCGATGACGATCTATGGGCCAGCCACCAGCATCCTAGCAACCAGTAACTATGTATGGAATGGCTGCCAGAACCCTAGCAACCAATGATGTAGGGGCCAGCCGCTCACATCCTAGCAACCAATGATCATTTACGGACCAACCTCCAGCATCCTATCAACCAGTGATAATGTACGAGCCAGCCGCCCACATCCTAGCAATCAATGATGATGTATGGGCCAGCCGCCAGCATCCTAGCAACCAATGATGATGTACAGGCATGTACGGAATGTCTGCCAGAATCCTAGAAACCAGTAATGATGTCAGGACAGGCTGCCAGAATCCTAGCAACCAATGATGTAGGGGCCAGCCGCTCACATCCTAGCAACCAATGATAATGCACGGGCCACTTGCTAGCAACCAGAAATGATGTATGAAATGGCTGCCAGAATCCTAGAAACCAGTCATGATGTACTGAGTGGCTGCCAGAATCCTAGCAACCAATGATGTAGGGGCCAGCAGCTCACATCCTAGCAACCAATGATAATGTACGGGCCAGCCGCAACATCTTAGCAACCAATGATGTACAGGCTAGCCGCCAGAATCCTAGCAACCAATGATGATGTACAGGCTGGCCTCCAGCATCCTAGCAACCAATGATTATATAGAGGCCAGCATTCTAGCAACCAATGATGATGTACAGGCCTTGCTGACAGCATCCTAGCAACCAATGACATTGAACTGGCTTTCCTGCCAGCATCCTAGCAACCAGCAAAAGGGAGGGTTGCCTTAGTAGCCACCATTTGGGCCATTGATCCCCGCTACGGCCCTGGGTACAATACTGTAAGTGAGCGTTGTCACCCTAAGATGGGAAGTGTGTTACTGGCAGGATCACTAGGTACTAAAAGAAAAGTCTGGAAAGAAAACGAATGCATCCACCACATCCAGGGACTGAACTCTGCAATATGTTACATTGTAGCTCTCAGGGTTTAGATACTCTGGAAGGAAAACCTCAGAGTCCTCTGAGACCCGATTGAGCCCACAAGCTGCCCTCTGACCCCCCCCCCCCGCTAAGATAAGTTGGCAGAACATCTGCGTGCCGAGAAATGTAATGATCACCGCTGATCAATACCGCGAGCCTTAATTATTAGAAATGACTTTCCAATATTCCAGCAGTTGGACAGGAGAGAGGTCCCCCCTCCCCCTCCCCCGCTGAGGAGCAGAGAGCCCTTCAATAATTCAGAGAGAGGTAATCACAGACCATTGTCATTACCGGGAGTGAAGGACAAGCATCATTACCGACCATTGTCAGCCAACGCTAATTCCAGCTCTGCCGCAACAGAACACCGCTCACCATGCCGATCAGAGACAGCGAGCACCGACCACCGCCGCCTACCACCTACCACCGCCGGACCACCTACCACCGCCTGACCACCTACCACCGCCTACCACCTACCACCGCCTACACCTACCACCGCCTACCACCTACCACTACCTACCACCGCCGGACCACTTACCACGCCTACCACTGCCGGATCACCTACCACGGCTTACCACCGCCTATCACCTACCACCGCCGCCTACCAACTATCACCGCCGGACCACCTACCACCGCCTACACCTACCACCGCCTGCACCTACCACCGCCTACACCTACCACTACCTACCACCGCCTGCACCTACCACTACCTACCACCGCCTGCACCTACCACCGCCTACCACCTACCACCGCCTACCACCTACCACCGCCTATTACCTACCTCCGCCGGACCTCCTACAACTGCCGCCTACCAACTACCACTGCCAGGGCTGGACTGGGACAAAAATTTGGCCCTGGACTTCATCCAGACTGGCCCACTTTGACAGGTCTCTCCCATGGCGGCCAGACAACTTCCGCAACCCCCCCCCCCCTCTCGGCCACCCAAGCCCCCTCTCCCCCTTCACTAGCCACTAGCCATTCTACTTTATTAGAGTAGAATGGCTGGTACTGGTACTCTTATAGGCAGTACCAGTGGGGAAGCTAGACATTATTTCACCCGGGGCAAAGAATCAGTTCGGTGTCCCCCCTTATGGGACAAGATTAGGCAGAAGTGAGAAACTCCCAGGCCATAGCTGGTTGAGTCAGCTGTCTGTCCCCTCCCCCATGCAACTCTGTCGTCCCCCCTGCTCCTCTGGTCCTCCGCCTGCTTCTCTGCTCCCCCCAGGTGAGCGCTGCGGGAAGGGAGAGACAAAGGAGCGGAGGGGGGCGGCTGTCTGCTGTAACTGAAGCCGGCCCACTGAGCCATCGGCCCACCGGGAAACTCCCTGTAGTCCCAATGGCCAGTCCATCCCTGACCACTGCCTACCACCGCCTACACCTACCACTGACTACCACCTACCGCCGCCTACCACCGCCTACCACCGCCTGCACCTACCACCACCTACACCTACCACCGCCTACACCTACCACTGCCTACACCTACCACTGCCTACCACCTACCACCGCCTGCACCTACCACCGCCTACACCTACCACCGCCTACACTTACCATGGAATACACCTACCACTGCCTACACCTACCACCGCCGGACCACCTACCACCACCTACACCTACCGCAGCCAGACCACCTAGCACCGACTACCACCTACCACCGCCTACACCTACCACTGCCTACACCAACCACCACCGCCTACCTCCTACCACTACCGGACCACCTACCACCGCCTACCACTGCCTACCACTGACCACCGCCGCCTACCACCTACCACCGCCTACCACTGACTACCGCCACCTACCACCGCCTACCACCGCCGCCTACCACCGCCGGACCGCCTACCACCGCCACCTACCACCGCCTACCACCAACCACTGCTGGCCCGCCTATCACTGACCACCGCTGCCTACCACCTAACACCACCGACCACCGCCGCCTACCACCTAACACCGCCTACCACTGACTACCGCCACCTAACACCGCCTACCACCGCCGCCTACCACCGCCGGACCGCCTACCACTGCTGGACCGCCTACCACTGACCACCGCCGCCTACCACCTAACACCGCCTACCACCGACCACCGCCGCCTACCACCTACCACCGCCGGACCGCCTACCACCACCACCAACCACCGCTGGACCACCTACCACTGACCACCGCTGCCTACCATTAAACCCAGCAAAGTAGTACTGTGCAGAGTCCATACATACAGAATAAGAACAGTACTGGTGATCTCCTGTGTCTCAGATGGATCTGATCGTCATGCACATAGCGTGTTGCACACGATGAGTTATAGTCATTGAACAGAAGCCCCACATTATTATTCCTCTTCATTATTTATAAAGTCCCGGCATTAGCAGCGCGGCAGTTTGGGAGTAATAATTAGAGCGCCATTTCCATACAGACCAATCTATGGAGGAGAGCTATAACTCTTCTCCCCATTTATCTCTACGACGCACAACTCATTCCCTTCATCTCGGAGGAACCGCGGCGAGGCGAGGCGATAATGCACCACAGGAAGGACCGGAGGGAAGAGCTGACAATCCATGGAATTCACAATAGCAGTCCTTTTTCTTTGTGTACATGCGATTTTACATGCGTTCCCGACACGCATAGATATGAACCAAGACTCACTTCCCTAACAGGATGACAACTCTGCTTGTTCTGAGTTTAAATCTTTCCATTTGAGGACACTGAGCATGCTACACACGACCCGAAAAGAAGTAACCAACCTACTTGGGGCCACTGTAGTGTGCCCAGTCCTTCTGCCCCACTGCTGTTACCACCCTTGCACTTCTTGCCAAATATTAGCTGTCAAATTGACAGCCAGGAGTTGCTAAGCAAATTCTGCAGCTGTAACAGCTGCTACTCTAAAATCGGACCATTGGCTCAGTGTTTATAAACATTGAGAAGATGTGAGCTAGAGAGATAATATAACATTGGCTATAGAGAGATACAAAGTAACATTGTTTATAAACATCTTTCAGATGCGAGATGGAGAGATACAACGTAACATTGTTTATAAACTTTGATCAGACAGGAGATAACAATTCAAATTATTGTTGTTTATAAACACTGTTCAGACTGGAGATAGAGAGATACAAAGTAACATTGTTTATAAACATTGATCAGATGTAAGATAGAGAGATACAAAGTAACACTGTTTATAAACACTGTTCTGGCAGTAAATAGAGAGATTCAAAGTACCATTGTTCAGATGTGAGATAGAGATACAAAGTAGCATTGTTTATAAACATTGTTCATACAGGCAATAGAGAGATACAAAGTAGCCTTGCTTAAAAACATTAATCGGTGGGAGATAGAGAGATACTAAGTAACATTGTTTATAAATATTGATCCGACAAGAGATACGGAGATACAAAGTAATTTTTTTTTTATAAACATTGATCCGACAGGAGATAGAGAGATGCAGTACAAAGTACCATTGTTTGAAAACATTAATCATACAGGAAATAGAGAGATACAAAAAAACATTGTTTGTAAACATTGATCAGACAGGCGATAGAGAGATACAAAGTAACATTATTTATAAACATTGATTAGACAGGAAATAGAGAGATACAAATAAACATTGGCCCAGATTCACAAAGCACTTACACCAACATATAACAAGTTACGCCGACGTAAGTGCAAATGTGCGCCGTCGTATCTGTGCGCAAGATCCACAAACAGAGATGCGCCTAAAAACAGGCTACCCCCCCGCCGACGTATCTTGCTTACGCCGGCGTAGGATGGGTGAACATTTAGGCTGGACGCATGGTGCCGCTCCCATTGATTAGTCATTCAAACATGAAAATGAGGGAAATACGGCGATTCACGAACCTGCGTGCGCCCGATGCAGGCTACGAGAGGTGCGTGTAAGTTGTACGTCCGGCGTAAAGTTAAGCCCCATAAAGGAGGTGTAACCCAGCAGCAGACATGCAAAGGTCTGCACCAGGGAACACAAGCCGGCGCATTTTACGTTGGACGTGTGTCTGGCTGGGCGTAGATTACGTTCATGGCGTAGGCAGTGATCCGGCGTATCTTAGGCAGTTGTTCCGAGGTGGTTGTGAGCATGCGCAGGGGGATGCATCCACGTCACGGCGCATGCGCAGTTCGTTAAACGTACTTGTCTGGCGCTCGGACCATCATTTGCATGGGGTTACGCCTCATTTGCATGGGTCATGCCCACTTCCACCTACGCCAGCCTGCGCCTTCGAAACCTACGCCACGCCGACGCAGCATTGGAAGCACAGGCTTCCTGAATTCCATGCTTGCCACTCTGCGCTGCGTCGGCGTAGCGTAAATTGATTTGCGCTACGGCGGCGTAATGTGCGCCCGCGCTCTGTGAATCTGGGCCATTGTTAGTAAACATTAATCAGGCAGGAGATAGATAGATACAAAGTAACATTGTTTATAAACATTGATTAGACAGGAAAAAGAGAGATACAATGAAACATTGTTTGTAAACATTAATTTGATTGGAGATCGGGAGATATGAATGAAGTAACATTGGGCCAGATTCTCGTACATCCGCGTAAAATTGTGCAGGCGTAACGTATCCGATTTACGTTACGCCTCCGCAACTTACACGGGCAAGTGCTGTATTCTCAAAGCACTTGCTCCGTAAGTTGCGGCAGAGTAGCGTAAATCGGCCGGCGTAAGCCCGCCTAATTCAAATTTGGATCCGGGGGGTGTGTTTTATGTAAATGTACTGTGACCCGACGTGATTGACGTTTTTCCCGAACGGCGCATGCGCCGTCCATGGAATTTCCCAGTGTGCATTGCTCCAAAGTACGCCGCAAGGACGTCATTGGTTTCGACGTGAACGTAAATGACGTCCAGCCCCATTCACGGACGACTTACGCAAACGACGTAACTTTTTAAAATTTCGACGTGGGAACGACGGCCATACTTAACATTGGTACGCCGCAGTTATGCCTCATATAGCAGGGGCAACATTACGCCGGGAAAAGCCTAACGTAAACGGCGTATCTTTACTGCGTCGGCCGCGCGTACGTTCGGGAATTTGCGTATTTAGCTGATTTACGTATTTCGACGCGTAAATCAGCTTACACGCCCCTAGCGACCAGCGTAAATTTGCAGTTAAGATCGATTCACGTTACGCCGATTCACAAAGGCAGTTACGCTGAAAAAATGGGCTTCCTCCACCGACGTAACTTGATTGCGGCGGCGTAGAATTGTGTGCAATATAACTTTGGCCGCTAGGGGCGCTTTCGTTGTTGTCGGCGTAGAATATGCTAATTTCTTAGATACGCCGATTTACAAACGTACGTGCGCCCGGCGTTCGTTTTTTTACGTTGTTTGCGTTAAGGCTTTTGCGGCGTAAGGCTGCTCCTGCTATTAGGAGGCGCAGCCAATGTTAAGTATGGACGCCGTTCCCGCTTCGAAATTTGAATTTTTTACGTCGTTTGCGTAAGTCGTTTGCGAATAGGGCTGGGCGTAATTTACGTTTACGTCGAAACCTATACATCGTTGCGGCATAATCGGGAGCAATGCACACTGGGATATGTACACAGACGGCGCATGCGCCGTTCGTAAAACACATCAATCACGTCAGGTCATAACACATTAGCATAAAACACGCCCCCCTTCCACATTTGAATTACGCGGGCTTACGCCGGCCCCATTTAAGCTACGCCGCCGCAACTTACGGAGCAAGTGTTTTGTGAATACTGCACTTGCTCCTGTAAGTTGCGTCGGCGCAGCGTAAATACGATACGCTGCGCCGCCGTAACTTAAAGCGCAGCTACGTGAATCTACCCCATTGTTTGTAAACATTCATCTGATATAATCATTGTTTATAAACATTGATCAGACAGGAGATCGAGATATACAGTACAAAGTAAACATTATTCAGACAGGAGGTAGAGAGATACAAAGTATATTGTTTATAAACATTGATTAGACAGGAAATAGAGAGATACAAAGTAACATTGTTTATAAATATTAATTTGATTGGAGATCGAGAGACATGAATGAAGTAACATTGGCCCAGATTCAAGTAGAATTGCGCGATATTTGCGGGGGAGCAGGGCAACGATTTTGCCCTGTGCCCCCGCAAATATTTTGCGCTGCCCTCGATTCACGGAGCAGTAGCTCCGTGAATTGCGAGGGCGCGCCGGCAAATTTGCCCGGCGAAAGCGCGCGCAAGTTAAATGATCCCGCCGGGGGCGGGAATCATTTAAATTAGGCGCGCTCCCGCGCCGAGCGTACAGCGCATGCTCCGTCGGGAAACTTTTCCGACGTGCATTGCGGCAAATGACGTCGCAAGGACGTCATTTGCTTCTAAGTGAACGTGAATGGCGTCCAGCGCCATTCACGTTTCACTTACGCAAACGCTGTGAAATTCAAATTTCACGGCACGGGAAGGCCGGCTATACTTTAGCATTGGCTGCCCCTACTATTAGAAGGGGCAGCCTTGCGCTAAAAGTAGCCGTACGGAAACTCCGTACCTGGCTTGCGCGGGGACCGCGCAAGCTTGTGAATCAGTGGTAGTATGCAATTTGCATACTACACGCTGATACACAATGGGAGCGCCCCCTAGCGGCCCCCGCAAGAATGCAGCCTAAAATCTGCGAGGCATAAGAGCCTTATGCCGCGCAGATTTTAGCCTGCAGTCGGTGTAACGAGGTTCCTGAATCAGGAGCACTCGTTACACCGGAGCAAGTAAGCACTTGCGCTGCGTAACCTATGGTTGCGCGGGCGCAAGTGCTTCTTGAATCTGGGCCATTGTTTATAAACATTGATCAGACAGGAGATAGATACAAAGTAGCATTGTTTATAAACGTTGTTCAGACTAGAGATAATAATGCGCTTTTATAGATACAGTACGGTGAGTGTTGTCACCCTAGTTGGGGCACCTCATCTAAGGACTGGTAAGCTGCGATGTAGGAGACTTTTGTTGTCGGCTGATTAAAGATGGCGGAGGCCTGACCCAGTCCTTTCCCGCGAAGCGGAGAATCGGTTCTCAGGCTTATGAAAGGACTAAATTTATCGGGGCGTCAACATCTAGAGAGCCGTTATCTCGGGAACGGACGAGCCTCTCCTCCTCGATCGGAAAACAAAGTCGTTTTTATTTCTCTCGCTCCTCCGTGGAAGAGAATCATGTGAACGTCTTTTGATTAAAAAACAGCTCAGGGATTATGTAACAGAACATTAGTTTGATAAATCACATGCTCGGCCCTCAACATACGCTCAACATACAAAGTCGACGGGAGGGGCGCCGCGATGGGGGAGCGACGCAACCCCCCACCCCCGAGCCAAGCTCCATTTCCAATTGTGACAAGCCACCCGGCAAGATTTAGCAGTTAGTGTCGCCTGGCTGTGCCGTTAATAATGATCTCGGCTCAGCTACTACTTGGCGTAATCTTCTTCTTCTTCTTCTTCTTTTTTCTCTCTTCGCTTCTCTTCTTGTGGCAGTCGGCAGATGAAATGTAATTCCAGAAATATGCAGCTAATTAAACACGAGCCGAGCGGTGAATGTGAACGGCGATATGTCTTCATCGCAGGCTGGTCCTCCTAAACACCCTTCACAAGTCATTAGAGGGTCCAAGTGGGGGAGGGGAGGGGGGATAACGATGGGGCTAACCAGTAAATGCCTTCCCAAGTTTGGAGAAAGTGTTACAGGACTTTAAAGACGATGAAATAACATTAGTAACATTAATTGGCGATTGGAAACGCAGAATTATATTTTCTAACATGGTTTAAATGTTGCTGGCTGTGGTAGTGAACTTGTAGATACAGCTGTGTCCATGGAATGTAGCTCTGCCCTTCATGTAGTGGAACTATAGATACAGCTGTGTCCATGGAATGTAGCTCTGCCCTTCATGTAGTGGAACTATAGATACAGCTGTGTCCGTGGAATGTAGCTCTGCCCTTCATGTAGTGGAACTATAGATACAGATATGTCTGTGGAATGTAGCTCTGCCCTTCATGTAGTGGAACTATAGATACAGCTGTGTCTGTGGAATGTAGCTCTGCCCTTCATGTAGTGGAACTACAGATACAGCTGTGTCTGGGAAATGTAGCTCTGCACTTTATGTAGTGGAACTATAGATACAGCTGTGTCCATGGAATGTAGCTCTGCCCTTCATGTAGTGGAACTAGAGATACAGCTGTGTCTGTGGAATGTAGCTCTGCCCTTCATGTAGTGGAACTATAGATACAGCTGTGTCTGTGGAATGTAGCTCTGCCCTCCATGTAGTGGAACTATAGATACAGCTGTGTCTGGGAAATGTATCTCTGCCCTTCATGTAATAGAACAACAGATACAGCTGTGTGTGGGAAATATAGCCCTGTCCTTCTTTCCGTCCTCCTTTCTGTCCTATGGAACTATACAGTAGATACAGATATGTCTGGGAAATGTAGCTCTGCACTTCATGTAGTGGAACTATAGATACAGCTGTGTCTGTGGACTGTAGCTCTGCCCTTTATGTAGTGGAACTACAGATACAGCTGTGTCTGTGGAATGTATCTCTGGCCGTCATGTAGTAGAACTATAGATACAGCTGTGACTGGGAAATGTAGCTCTGCCCTTCATGTAGTGGAATTATAGATACAGCTGTGTCTGGGAAATGTAGCTCTGCCCTTCATGTAGTGGAACTATAGATATAGCTGTGTCTGGGAAATGTAGCTCTGCCCTTCATGTAGTGGAACTATAGATAAAGCTGTGTCTGAGAAATGTAGCTCTGCCCTTCATGTAGTGGAACTATAGATACAGCTGTGTCTGGGAAATGTAGCTCTGCCCTTCATGTAGTGGAACTATAGATACAGCTGTGTCTGGGAAATGTTGCTCTGCCCTTCATGTAGTGGAACTATAGATACAGCTGTGTCTGGGAAATGTAGCTCTGCCCTTCATGTAGTGGAACTATAGATACAGCTGTGTCTGGGAAATGTAGCTCTGCCCTTCATGTAGTAGAACTATAGATACAGCTGTGTCTGTGGAATGTATCTCTGACCTTCATGTAGTGGAACTATAGATACAGCTGTGTCCATGGAATGTAGCTCTGCCCTTTATGTAGTGGAACTATAGATACAGCTGTGTCTGGGAAATGTAGCTCTGCCCTTCATGTAGTGGAACTATACAGTAGATACAGCTGTGTCTGGGAAATGTAGCTCTGCCCTTCATGTAGTGGAACTATAGATACAGCTGTGTCTGGGGAATGTAGCTCTGCCCTTCATGTAGTGGAACTATAGATAAAGCTGTGTCTGAGAAATGTAGCTCTGCCCTTCATGTAGTGGAACTATAGATACAGCTGTGTCTGGGAAATGTAGCTCTGCCCTTCATGTAGTGGAACTATAGATACAGCTGTGTCTGGGAAATGTTGCTCTGCCCTTCATGTAGTGGAACTATAGATACAGCTGTGTCTGGGAAATGTAGCTCTGCCCTTCATGTAGTGGAACTATAGATACAGCTGTGTCTGGGAAATGTAGCTCTGCCCTTCATGTAGTAGAACTATAGATACAGCTGTGTCTGAGAAATGTAGCTCTGCCCTTCATGTAGTGGAACTATAGATACAGCTGTGTCTGGGAAATGTAGCTCTGCCCTTCATGTAGTGGAACTATAGATACAGCTGTGTCTGGGAAATGTAGCTCTGCCCTTCATGTAGTAGAACTATAGATACAGCTGTGTCTGAGAAATGTAGCTCTGCCCTTCATGTAGTGGAACTATAGATACAGCTGTGTCTGGGAAATGTAGCTCTGCCCTTCATGTAGTGGAACTATAGATACAGCTGTGTCTGGGAAATGTAGCTCTGCCCTTCATGTAATGGAACTATAGATACAGCTGTGTCTGAGAAATGTAGCTCTGCCCTTCATGTAGTGGAACTATAGATACAGCTGTGTCTGGGAAATGTAGCTCTGCCCTTCATGTAGTAGAACTATAGATACAGCTGTGTCTGAGAAATGTAGCTCTGCCCTTCATGTAGTGGAACTATAGATACAGCTGTGTCTGGGAAATGTAGCTTTGCTCCTCATGTAATGGAACCATAGATGTGTCTGTGGAATTCAGGCAGCGCTGCCCTTCATGTAATGGTACTATAGATACAGCTGAGTCTGGGAAATGTATCTCTGCCCTTCATGTAATGGTACTATAAATATAGCTATGTCCTACTTTCTGTCCTCCTTTCTGTCCTATGGAACTATACAGTAGATACAACATACAACTGTGTCTGTGGAATGTTGCTCTGCCCTTCATGTAGTGGAACTATAGATACAGCTGTGTCTGGGAAATGTGGCTCTGCCCTTCATGTAGTGGAACTATAGATACAGCTGTGTCTGGGAAATGTGGCTCTGCCCTTCATGTAGTGGAACTAACATGTAGTGGGCAGCACAGTGGTGCAGTGAGTAGCACTTTCGCCTAGTTTCGCTGGTTCGAATCCCAACCACGACACCATCTGCCTGGAGTTTGCATGTTCTCCCTGTGTCTGCGTGGGTTTCCTCCGGGTACTCCGGTTTCCTCCCACACTCCAAAGACATGCTGGTAGGTAAATTGGATCTCATCCAAATTGGCCCAGTATATATGTGTGTATGACTGTGTGTCCCTAGCGTGTCATGATCCTACGGGGTAAAAATGACCGCACCAACCAAGCAGATACTGGCTGGAAAAAGCGCCCAGAGGCGATTCAGTTCGCATGTGTTGCGCTATACAAGTCATTCATTCATTCAAATATACAGCTGTGTCTGGGAA
Source organism: Rana temporaria (assembly GCF_905171775.1). NCBI lineage: Eukaryota > Metazoa > Chordata > Amphibia > Anura > Ranidae > Rana > Rana temporaria. The sequence continues at coordinate 110,981,434 of NC_053501.1, forward strand.
ATGTAGCTCTGCCCTTCATGTAGTGGAACTATAGATGTGTCTGTGGAATTCAGGCAGCGCTGCCCTTCATGTAATGGTACTATAGATACAGCAGAGTCTGGGAAATGTATCTCTGCCCTTCATGTAATGGTACTATAAATATAGCTATGTCCTTCTTTCTGTCCTATGGAACTATACAGTAGATACAACATACAACTGTGTCTGGGAAATGTAGCTCTGCCCTTCATGTAGTGGAACTATAGATACAGCTGTGTCTGGGAAATGTAGCTCTGCCCTTCATGTAGTGGAACTATAGATATAGCTGTGTCTGAGAAATATAGCTCTGCCCTTCATGTAACGATAATGGAACTATAGATACAGCTGTGTCTGGGAAATATAGCTTTGTCATTGTTTTAATGGAACTATACAGTAGCTACAGCTATGTCTGGGAAATGTAGCTCTTCCCTTCATGTAGTGGAACTATAGATACAGCTGTGTCTGGGAAATGTAGCTCTTCCCTTCATGTAGTGGAACTATAGATACAGCTGTGTCTGGGAAATGTAGCTCTTCCCTTCATGTAGTGGAACTATAGATACAGCTGTGTCCGTGGAATGTAGCTCTGCCCTTCATGCAGTGGAACTATAGATATAGCTGTGTCTGGATAAGGTAGCTCTGCTTATAATGGCAGTAGAACTAAAGACACAGCTATGCCTGTGGAATGTAGTTCTGCACCCAGTATAGTAGAACTTTAGATACAGCTGTGTCTGTAGAATGTGGCTCCGCCCCCCAATGTTTTGGAACTGTAGAACTGTAGCTATGCCCTTCACTTAGTGAAAATATAGCTCTGCCCCTGATGTAATGGAACTGTACACAGCTGTGTCTATGGAGTGTTGCTCTGCCCCTGATGTTGTAGAATTGTACACAGCTGTGTCTATGGAGCGTAGCTCTGCCCCTGATGTTGAAGAATTGTACACAGCTGTGTCTATGGAGCGTTGCTCTGCCCCTGATGTTGTAGAATTGTACACAGCTGTGTCTTTGGAACGTTACTTTGCCCCTGATGTTGTAGAATTGTACACAGCTGTGTCTTTGGAGCGTTGCTCTGCCCCTGATGTTGTAGAATTGTACACAGCTGTGTCTATGGAGCGTAGCTCTGCCCCTATTGTTGTAGAATTGTACACAGCTGTGTCTATGGAGCGTAGCTCTGCCCCTGATGTTGTAGAATTGTACACAGCTGTGTCTATGGAACGTTACTCTGCCCCTGATGTTGTAGCATTGTACACAGCTGTGTCTATGGAGCGTAGCTCTGCCCCTGATGTTGTAGAATTGTACACAGCTGTGTCTATGGAGCATTGCTCTGCCCCTGATGTTGTAGAATTGTACACAGCTGTGTCTATGGAACGTTACTCTGCCCCTGATGTTGTAGCATTGTACACAGCTGTGTCTATGGACCGTTGCTCTGCCCCTGCTGTTGTAGAATTGTACACAGCTGTGTCTATGGACCGTTGCTCTGCCCCTGCTGTTGTAGAATTGTACACAGCTGTGTCTATGGACCGTTGCTCTGCCCCTGATGTTGTAGAATTGTACACAGCTGTGTCTATGGAACGTTACTCTGCCCCTGATGTTGTAGCATTGTACACAGCTGTGTCTATGGACCGTTGCTCTGCCCCTGCTGTTGTAGAATTGTACACAGCTGTGTCTATGGACCGTTGCTCTGCCCCTGATGTTGTAGAATTGTACACAGCTGTGTCCATGGAGCGTTGCTCTGCCCCTGATGTTGAAGAATTGTACACAGCTGTGTCTATGGAACGTTACTCTGCCCCTGATGTTGTAGCATTGTACACAGCTGTGTCTATGGACCGTTGCTCTGCCCCTGCTGTTGTAGAATTGTACACAGCTGTGTCTATGGACCGTTGCTCTGCCCCTGATGTTGTAGAATTGTACACAGCTGTGTCTATGGACCGTTGCTCTGCCCCTGATGTTGTAGAATTGTACACAGCGGTGTCTATGGAGCGTTGCTCTGCCCCTGATGTTGTAGAATTGTACACAGCTGTGTCTATGGAGGGTTGCTCTGCCCCTGATGTTGTAGAATTGTACACAGCTGTGTCTATGGAGTGTAGCTTTGCCCCGATGTTGTAGAATTGTACACAGCGGTGTCTACGGAGCGTTGCTCTGCCCCTGATGTTGTAGAATTGTACACAGCTGTGTCTACGGAGCATTGCTCTGCCCCTGATGTTGTAGCATTGTACACAGCTGTGTCTATGGAGCGTTGCTTTGCCCCGATGTTGTAGAATTGTACACAGTGGTGTCTACGGAGCGTTGCTCTGCCCCTGATGTTGTAGAATTGTACACAGCTGTGTCTACGGAGCGTTGTTTTGCCCCTGATGTTGTAGAATTGTACACAGCTGTGTCTATGGAGCATTGCTCTGCCCCTGATGTTGTAGAATTGTACACAGCTGTGTCTATGGAGCGTTGCTTTGCCCCTGATGTTGTAGCATTGTACACAGCTGTGTCTATGGAGCGTTGCTCTGCCCCTGATATTGTAGAATTGTACACAGCTGTGTCTATGGAGCGTTGCTCTGCCCCTGATGTTGTAGAATTGTACACAGCTGTGTCTATGGAGCATTGCTCTGCCCCTGATGTTGTAGAATTGTACACAGCTGTGTCTATGGAGCGTTGCTTTGCCCCTGATGTTGTAGAATTGTACACAGCTGTGTCTATGGAGCGTTGCTTTGCCCCTGATGTTGTAGCATTGTACACAGCTGTGTCTATGGAGCGTTGCTTTGCCCCTGATGTTGTAGAATTGTACACAGCTGTGTCTATGGAGCGTAGCTCTGCCCCTGATGTTGAAGAATTGTACACAGATGTGCCAGTGGAATGTAGCGCTTCCCTTGGAGTGGTTTTCCACAGACTTGACGCAGCGTTTTCTATTGGCGGAGTGTCATGACCAATAGAATTACCCCCCTTTCAGGGTCTTAGGCGCACTGGCACAGCGTTCCATAAGCACAGCTGTGTCTGAAGATTCCCCAGGAGAACAAGCTGAAGATTTACCATCGGGCACCATCAGGCAGTTTTATTCACCTCCTGCCAGGAAGTTTCACCAGCAGCCAATCACACAGATTCATGGGAACTGTCCTGCAGCAAGCGGGAACACTTAATAAAATAGAAAGAGATCTATAGCTCTGCTTCCGTCTGAGCTGTGTAACATCTGCGCTGGCGTTTTATATGTTCCTCTGCAGTTTATCAGTAACCCCCGAGCTTTATAGATTCCTGGGAAATTCACACAAAAAGCTCCTCCGAGTCAGCTAAAGAATTACACATCACATAGGCCTCATTACATTACAGGAGAGGAGAGTTATAGAGGAAGGAGCAGAGTCCCCCAGCAGAGCAGAGTATTTCAGGAGAGGAGAGTTATAGAGGAAGGAGCAGAGTCCTCCAGCAGAGCAGAGTATTTCAGGAGAGGAGAGTTATACTGGAAGGAGCAGAGTCCTCCAGCAGTGCAGAGTATTTCAGGAGAGGAGTGTTATAGAGGAAGGAGCAGAGTCCTCCAGCAGTGCAGAGCATTACAGGAGAGGAGAGTTATAGAGGAAGGAGCAGAGTCCTCCAGCAGAGAAGAGTATTTCAGGAGAGGAGAGTTATAGAGGAAGGAGCAGAGTCCCCCAGCAGAGCAGAGTATTTCAGGAGAGAAGAGTTATCGAGGAAGGAGCAGAGTCCTCCAGCAGAGCAGAGTATTTTAGGAGAGGAGAGTTGGGGGAAGGAGAAGAGTCCTCCAGCAGAGTATCTCAGGAGAGGAGAGTTATAGAGGAAGGAGCAGAGTCCTCCAGCAGAGTATCTCAGGAGAGGAGAGTTATAGAGGAAGGAGCAGAGTCCTCCAGCAGAGTATTTCGTGAGAGGAGAGTTATAGAGGAAGGAGCAGAGTCCTCCAGCAGAGTATTTCAGGAGAGGAGAGTTATAGAGGAAGGAGCAGAGTCCTCCAGCAGAGTATTTCAGGAGAAGAGAGTTATAGAGGAAGGAGCAGAGTCCTCCAGCAGTGCAGAGTTTTTCAGGAGAGGAGAGTTGTAGAGGAAGGAGCAGAGTCCTCCAGCAGAGTATTTTTTTTAGGAGAGGAGAGTTATAGAGGAGGGAGCAGAGTCCTCCAGCAGTGTATTTCAGGAGAGGAGAGTTATAGAGGAAGGAGCAGAGTCCTCCAGCAGTGTATTTCAGGAGAGGAGAGTTATAGAAAAAGGAGCAGAGTCCTCCAGCAGAGTATTTCAGGAGAGGAGAGTTATAGAGGAAGGAGCAGAGTCCTCCAGCAGTGCAGAGTATTTCAGGAGAGGAGAGTTATAGAGGAAGGAGCAGAGTCCTCCAGCAGTGCAGAGTATTTCAGGAGAGGAGAGTTATAGAGGAAGGAGCAGAGTCCTCCAGCAGAGCAGAGAATTTCAGGAGAGGAGAGTTATAGAGGAAGGAGCAGAGTCCTCCAGCAGAGCAGAGAATTTCAGGAGAGGAGAGTTCTGGAAGTTTGGTGACCCATTTTTTAGAAGTTTCAGCACTAAGGACTAATTAATCTCGGTAATTTCCAGGCGCGGTCCGCCCGCTCTCTTCCGGCGCGCTCGCGCTCCTTTCACCGCCTCCTATGAATCTATAGGCCGGCACGCTTTGATGTCTTCTCCTTTCCGGGAGGGGAACGGGTTCTCTGGCGTCTCTCTATATAACCGCCGCGCTCCGTCCTCGGGAGCAGACAGCGCCGCGCTAATTTGTCTCTTCAAGAAACAAGAAGGAGACGGCTGAAGAGAAAAAATATAAAACAATTTCGCTAAATATAAACGCGGCTAATTGATCAGAACGCCATTCAGAAAAGCTCCCGTCATAATGAATGGGAGTTAATGCGCCTCCGTCTAGGGCTGATTGGGAGCTCAGGCCCCCCCCCCCCCCCCCCCCGCGACTTGTCTTCCGCGGAGAGAGAAATTTAACCGCCTCCTCTCCGGGATTTTACCGATATTGGTGAATGTGTGCCGCACTCGTTGCCGTCTCCATTTTTAAAGGAGAACTCCGGTCAGTTATCACCTCCGAAATTTGATACATTGAGCAATCATGGAAGGGTGACTCCACCCACAAATTGTATTTCAGTTATTGGTGGAGTATAGGGGGGGCGGAGTTACCTGACATCTCATATAAACACCTTACTGATCATGGGCGTCCGCAGGTAGGGGCAAGGGGGGGCAGGCGCCCCCCCGGAATCAGGGATCAGCAAGGTGTCCGCCATAGGCGTGCGCATGGGTTGTACACACCTGAAATCTGCACCCTGTACATAGCACACGCCTGGAATCTGCACCCTGTACATAGCACACGCCTGGAATCTGCACCCTGTACATAGCACAGGCCTGGAATCTGCACCCTGTACATAGCACACGCCTGGAATCTGCACCCTGTACATAGCACACGCCTGGAATCTGCACCCTGTACATAGCACACACCTGGAATCTGCACCCTGTACATAGCACAGGCCTGGAATCTGCACCCTGTACATAGCACAGGCCTGGAATCTGCACCCTGTACATAGAACACGCCTGGAATCTGCACCCTGTACATAGCACAGGCCTGGAATCTGCACCCTGTACATAGAACACGCCTGGAATCTGCACCCTGTACATAGAACACGCCTGGAATCTGCACCCTGTACATAGCACACGCCTGGAATCTGCACCCTGTACATAGCACAGGACTGGAATCTGCACCCTGTACATAGCACACAGCTGGAATCTGCACCCTGTACATAGCACAGGCCTGGAATCTGCACCCTGCACATAGCACACACCTGGAATCTGCACCCTGTACATAGCACACACCTGGAATCTGCACCCTGTACATAGAACACGCCTGGAATCTGCACCCTGTACATAGCACACGCCTGGAATCTGCACCCTGTACATAGCACAGGACTGGAATCTGCACCCTGTACATAGCACACGCCTGGAATCTGCACCCTGTACATAGCACAGGCCTGGAATCTGCACCCTGTACATGGCACACGCCTGGAATCTGCACCCTGTACATAGCACACAGCTGGAATCTGCACCCTGTACATAGCACAGGCCTGGAATCTGCACCCTGTACATAGCACAGGCCTGGAATCTGAACCCTGTACATGGCACACGCCTGGATTCTGCACCCTGTACATGGCACACGCCTGGAATCTGCACTCTGTACATAGAACAGGCCTGGAATCTGCACCCTGTACATAGCACACGCCTGTAATAAAGTCTGCTGTTTCACCTTTAAAAATAAATACTTGCAAGTCGAGGCTAAGCCCCTCCCCTTCATGACATTGTTAAAAGGGAGGGGGAATGGGTGACCTTAAAATGACCCCCCCCCCCTGAAAAAAGTTCTGCGGGCGCCCATGCCAACTGGAATGGTGGAAACCCCTCATAATAGGCACAGCAGGTGTACAGACCTGGAAACTCAGCACAGGGATGGTGGGAACCTCTTAATAATGGGCACAGCAGGTGTACAGACCCGGGAACTCAGCACAGGGATGGTGGGAACCCCTCATAATGGGCACAGCAGGTGTACAGACCTGGAAACTCAGCACAGGGATGGTGGGAACCCCTCATAAGGGGCACAGCAGGTGTACAGACCCGGGAACTCAACACACGGATGGTGGGAACCTCTCATAATGGGCACAGCGGGTGTACAGACCTGGGAACTCAGCACAGGGATGGTGGGAACTCCTCATAATGGGCACAGCAGGTGTACAGATCCGGGAACTCAGCACAGGGATGGTGGGAACCCCTCATAATGGGCACAGCAGGTGTACAGACCCGGGAACTCAGCACAGGGATGGTGGGAACCCCTCATAAGGGGCACAGCAGGTGTACAGACCCAGAAACTCAACACACGGATGGTGGGAACCTCTCATAAGGGGCACAGCGGGTATACAGACCTGGGAACTCAACACACGGATGGTGGAACCCCCTCATTAGGGGCACAGCGGGTGTACAGACCTGGGATCCGATCCCATCCCCAGGAAAAGACAAAGGAAATGCTTGTTTTTAGCTGCAGCAAACTGATACCCAGACAAAGGCACTGCCTGATGTTTAAAGGCTTTTTTATCCCCTTCCGATTCACATGACTACTGTGATTGGTGGTCTTAGGGGTCATACAATCAGGAGCCAGTCCCGCCAGCTCCCGATCATATCTATGACAGCTCAGCAGGGCAGGTACAAGGGGTGGGCAGGATGGGCGGCTGACTCTAACCCTAAGGGAAAGTGGGGCGCAATTTGGCATCTTTGCCCTGGGCGCTGGATGACCTTACAGCTCAGTCACTGTGCTGGGAGCACTGGTGTCACTAGGGGGGGCAAAGGGGGCCATGCCCCCCCCCCAACATTATACTGAGCCCCCTCATATTATGAAAGCTGGACAACCCTTCGGCATCCAACAAAAAAACGGATATACCAGATGTGCATGGACCGGTTCTCTTTAACTCTTCGATGTCATCTTGTAGGTCGGTTTGTTGGTCACGTACCAATAAATCCGGCTTCATTTGCAGTGTAAGGATCCTACACGAGTGAACAGACAGGAAGTTCAATAATGAACATAAATAAGTTCCTTCCCAAGCAGCAGAGTAGATGATGAGCTCCTCGCTCCGCCGTCCATCGCGGCGTTCTCCCAGCGCATGCGTCGGATCGATGGCCCCGGGAGATTGCTTTTTCTGTCTCTATATTCCCGCATTGATTCAGTGACCTCATTCGGAAAGACAGAGACCCATCGGGGGGAGGGGGTTGGCGGACTACATTCGTTTATTAGCAGTTGTAATTTCTGCAAAGGTTTCCAGAGACTGGGTGGACTTCATTGGCAATGGATCTTCGGTCATTTTTACTTAAAGCGGAACTATAACCAAATAAAAAAAACAAAAAACACATATATGATGTAGTCTGTCACTAACATTAACACAACCAGTCCCGCCAGCTCCTGATCATATCTATAACAGCTCAGTAGGGCCGGTACAAGGGGTGGGCTGCCCCTGGCTGGATGACCTTGTCCCGCCACTGCAGCTCAGTCACTGTGTTGGAGCACTGGTGTCACTAGGGGGGGGGCAGAGGGGGCCATGCCCCCCCTCTCCCCAGCATTATACTGTGCCACCCACAATATGAAAGCTGGAGACTCCAGTCTCAGTCCAGCAACCTTGTCCATCTCACGGTTGCATACGAGTGGCGTGTGGGCATTAATGTCCACCCGTTTTTGTTTTTTTTGTCCGCCACAGAGACCACTTTTATCTGAAAGAGGACCGCCCTCTCTTGGAGAGGGTACCGGGGGTTATGGTAGCTAGCTGATGCCATAACAACGGTACTCCTCTTCAAAGTAGCGACGTATAACGACGGCGGGCGGTCCGTAAGTGGGTTAAAGCGACGCAGTGCTGGATCACAAAAAACGGCCCGGTCATTAAGGGGGCAAATGTTTTCAGTCCTTAACCACTTGAGGCCCAGAGGACGTCATATGACGTCCTGGGCTTTGTGGCGATATATCTGAATGATGGGGGCAGCTACAGGCATCATTGAGATATCGGCATTTTCAGCCCGGCGATTCCCTACACCATAGGAATGATCATAGCGGCTGATCCACCGCTTTATTGTTCCTACGGGTGGCAAAAGGGGACTCCCCCCCTCCCGCCGCCCTCCGGTGTTTCTACCGACTCACCTGTGCGATCGGTGAGTCGGAGAACGGATCCGCCGGCCTCGGATGTTGATCATAGAGATTTCCGGCGGACCAGATGGTTGCCGGAGTCTCTATGATCGTCGGAGGACGGGCGCGATGTTATGACGTCACGCCCGGCCTCTGCATTCAAAAAACTGGCGCTGCTTCGGCTGTGAAGCGGTGACCGTTTTTTTTTTTTTTAGGCTTCCCAGCCTAGTGGTGAGATGTGAGGTCTTTTTCATCCCTCCCCCATATCTCACTGTAAAGAGGATCTGTCATGTCATATTCCTATTACAAGGGATGTTTACATTACTTTTAATAGGAATAAAAGTGATCAAATTATTTTTATTTTTTTATAAAGTGTCAAATTAAAAAAAAATTAAGTAAAATTAACAATAATTATTTTTTTTTTTTTTAAAGTGCCCCTGTCCCCGTGTGCTCGCACACAGAAGCGAACGCATATGTAAGTCCCGCCCACACATGAAAACGGTGTTCAAACCACACATGTGAGGTGTCGCCGCGATCGTTAGAGTGAGAGCAATAATTCTAGCCCTAGACCTCCTCTGTAACTCAAAACATGTAACCAGTAAAAAAATGTAAGCGTTGCCTATTGGAATTTTTAGGTAGAGTGGGCCAGATTCACAGAAGAAGTACGCCGGAGTATCTACTGATACGCTGGCGTACTTTCAAATTTGGCGCGTCGTATCTTTAGTTTGAATCCTCAAACCAAGATACGACGGCTTTTGGCTTTGATCCGACAGGCGTACAGTTTTGTACGCCTTCGGATCGTAGGTGTAATACTTCCGCGCCCGCTGGGTGGAGTTCGCGTAGTTTTCCGCGTCAGGTATGCTAATTAACTTTTTCCGGCGATTCACGAAGGTACTAGCGGCCGTCGCATTCTCTTACGTCTACGTCGTCACTAGTCGGCTTTTCCCGGCGTATAGTTAAAGCTGCTATTTCGTGGCGTATAGATAGACTTGCCATGTTAAAGTATGGCCGTCGTTCCCGCGTCAATTTTTTTTTTTTCGTCCGTGAATAGGAAAGGACGTAACTCCGTCTACGTTCAAAAAATGACGTTGGTGCGACGTCATTTCGCGCAAAGCGCGGCGGGAAATTTCAAAACGGAGCATGCGCAGTACGTTTGGCGCGGGAACGCGCCTAACTTAAATGATCCACACCCCATTTGAATTAGACGGGCTTGCGCCGGAGAGGGATTTACGATACGCCGCCGCAACTTTACAGGCACGTGCTTTGTGAATCAAGCACTTGCCCGTAAAACTTGCGGCGGTGTAACGTAAATGCGATACGTTAAGCCGCCGCAGATGTCTCTGAATCTGGCCCAGTGTGTGCAATTTTGAAGCGCGACATGTTAGGTATCTATTTACTCGGCGTAACTCCATCTTTCACATTATGCAAAAACATTGGGCTAACCTTACATTTTTATTTTTTTGCATTAAACAGTTTTTTTTCCCAAAAAAAACGCATTTGAAAGATTTCTGCACAAATACCATGCGAGATAAAAAGTTTTAATGACCGCCATTGTATTCTATAGGGTCTCTGCTAAAAAAACAAAAATTTTTTGACCAGATTCTCAAAAACGCACCTATCTATAGGCGGGCGTAGCGTATCTCAGATACACTACGCCGCCGTAACTTAGTGAGGCAGGTCCCGTATTCTCAAAGAACTTGCGGCCAAAGTTACTGCGGCGTAGTGTAACTGTGCCGGCGTAAGCCAGCGTAATTCAAAGTAGGCTAGTGTGGGCGTGTTTTATGTTAATGTACCGTGACCTGACGTGATTGACGTTTTTAACGAACGGCGCATGCGCCGTCCCTGAACGCAAATAGTCAATGCTTTCGACGTGAACGTAAATTACGTCCAGCTCCATTCACGGATGACTTACGCAAACAACGTAAAACACGACGCTGTTCGTACGTTTCCGACGTCCATACCTAACATGACTTACCCCTGCTTTATGAGGGCTAACTTTACGATGGCGTAAGAGACTTAAGAATCAGGCGCATAGATACGACGGCTCTCATTCGGAATTACGACGGCGTACATGGCGCTACGCTGTCGTAAGTCCTTTGAGAATTTGGGCCTTTATGTGTTCTATGTAATTTTCTAGCAAAAAAAATTATGACTGTTACAGAATTGGCCCGAGCCTGAAGTGGTTAAAAGAATAACATTCGAAATCTAGAGAATAAAGCCTGAGAATATTCAATTTTGTTTCAGAAAATAATTTTTATGTTTTATTAGATGAACAGCTATGCGAGTTTTTCATAAATGCCCTGAGAAATTATTGCCAGGTCCACTTTAAATCTTCATCTATGGATACCAAAAACTTCTGCAGCCTCCTCTGGAAATCTAAATCAACCGAAGACTGATTTGTGGCTCACGATTGGCCCATATTTTATGACTTTGCCCCGTGGCATCCACATAAATTGATTGCGGAGGTCTCTGTGCCTCTCCCAGGTGCCTATGTCGGCTCACGCAATGATCTAACACCGCTGTGACTCCGAAGTCGCATTTACCAAACATCAGATTGTATTTAACATAAGCCAGACGGACCCAGCGGCAGAAAAACTTCGCCGCGAATGACTGTCTGACGCCCCGGGGGCTGCGCTCTTCTGCGAGAGTGCGAAGTGATTTACCGTCCGCCTCGTTCTGGTCATGTTCTAAAGCCCGGGCCCACCCGGCATGAGGAGTTTGCGACGTTTGCCCACCAACGGGAGCCGCCGTCAAAAAAATGAGTTTAAAGTCGGGAAATACAGAGGAAGGAAATGAAGGCACTGCGGGGATATTTACGCCGGAGCCCGCATGGCGCGGATAAGAGTGGGTTGGGAAAAGGGGACTGGTCATTTGCGGCTAAATAGAACCAGACGGTTTTACGTTGCGGCTTCACTTCCTGGTTCCCTACTGCGCACGCGCGACTCGCGCTGCGCAATCCCACTGGTCCCTACTGTCTTCTGGGACCTGTATGTCTCCCAGAAGACAGGGAGGGAGGGGGGCGGAGAAGGCCTCCTAAGTGGCGTAGATACTCGCGGGTGGCTCGGATAACTATTCCCGGAAGTGGGTGCAAATACCTGTATTACACAGGTATCTGCTCCCCCCTCCCCCCTAAAGGTGGCAAACGTGACACCGGAGGGGGAGGGGGGGGTTCCGAAAAAGCGTAAGTTCAATTTTTTGGTGGAACTTCGCTTTAAAGGGGTTGTAAACCTCAGACATGAAATATGAAGAAAGTATATTCCTTTATAGTGTGTATTTGTCTCATTCCAAAGCAATAAGTGTAATTTCTGTCTCCAAAGATTGATATACATGGGATCAGGGGTGGAGTGGGCCGGGAGGGGGGGGGGAGTCACTAAGTGGAGATGCACTTTGGGTTAGGCTTAAAGGGCCAGATTCACATAGAAGAGCGGCGGCGTAACGTATCGTAGATACGTTACACCGCCGCAAGTTTTCATCACAAGTGCCTGATTCACAGAGCAGTTGCGATGAAAACTACGGCGGCGGCCTCCGGCGCAAGGCGGGCCAATTCAAATGGGCGTGTGCCATTTAAATTAGGCGCGCTCCCGCGCCGGACCTACTGCGCATGCTCAGTTTCGCAAATCCCGTCATGCTTTGCGCGCCGTGACGTCATTTTCTCGAACGGCGACGCGCGTAGCGTACTTCCGTATTCCCGGACGTGTTACGCAAACGACGTTCATTCTTAAATTTTGACACGGGAACGACGGCCATACTTTAGACAGCAATACGTTTGCTGACTAAAGTTAGGACACCTAAAAGGACGACTAACTTTGCGACGGGAAACTAGACTAGCGGCGACGTAGCGAACGCGAAAATCCGTCGTGGGTCCGCCGTAACTCCTAATTTGCATACCCGACGCTGGTTTACGACGCGAACTCCCCCCAGCGGCGGCCGCGGTACTGCATCCTAAGATCCGACAGTGTAAAACAATTACACCTGTCGGATCTTAGGGATATCTATGCGTAACTGATTCTATGAATCAGTCGCATAGATACTCTGAGAGATACGACGGAGTATCTGAGATACTCCGTCCGTCGTATCTCCTTTGTGAATCTGGCCCAAAGTTCATAGGTCAGTTAGGATTAGGGTTGGAATTTAGAGTTAGGTTTAGGGTTTAGGGTTGGAAGTTAGAGTTAGGGTTAGGGGGTTAGGGTTTAGGGTTAGGAGTTAGGATTAGGGTTGGAACTTAGAGTTAGGGTTAGGGGGTTAGGGTTTAGGGTTGGGGTTAGGATTAGGATTGGAACTTAGAGTTAGGGTTAGGGGTTTAGGGTTGGGGTTAGGATTAGGTTTGGAACTTAGAGTTAGGGTTAGGGTTGGGGTTAGGATTAGGGTTGGAATTTAGAGTTAGGGTTAGGGGGTTAGGGTTTAGGGTTGGGGTTAGGATTAGGGTTGGAACTTAGAGTTAGGGTTAGGGGGTTAAGGTTGGGGTTAGGATTAGGGTTGGAACTTAGAGTTAGGGTTAGGTGGTTAGGGTTTAGGGTTGGGGTTAGGAGTTGGAACTTAGGGTTAGGGTTGGGGTTAGGTTTAGGGTTGGAACTTAGAGTTAGGGTTAGGGGGTTAGGGTTGGGGTTAGGGTTGGGATTAGGGTTGGAACTTAGAGTTAGGGTTAGGGGGTTAGGGTTGGGGTTAGGTTTAGGGTTAGGGGGTTAGGGTTAGTGTTGGGGTTAGGGATAAGGGCACCACTGTTCTGTTTAAATAGTACACTCCTAAACCCTGCATTCTGTACATAGCACACCCCTGAACTCTGCTCGTAATGCACCCCCTGAACTCTGCATGTAGCTCACCCCTTACGAACTTTCTTGATTGCACCTTTTGAACTTTTGTTCTCATGGATGGACACTTATAGATAGCGTATATTTGTCTTCACTATTCATTTATTTATGTTATGTTGTGAAATAAAATGGAGCGGATAAACCATGCCATTGATGGGCATGAAACTCATGATCTGGCTTTTTTTTTAAAACCCATCACACTGCAAGCTGTGCCACAATCTGCCATGGTATTAGCTTGATTTCAGAGTTATATACAGTAAAATCTATTAACCTACCGTAGTCTGTAGCCGAGGTTCAAACCCATGACTTGATGTTTATCTCGAGTCAACACCACAGACCGCTCTGCTAGAAGAGCTTCCAAAAACCGAATGTCACCACCAGGCATAGATAGCATAAAGACCTTACAGTTTATCTTATAACCCAGCTTCAAATGTAAAAAAAAAATCACACTCTGGCTCAGTGACTAAGGCATCGGCGTGCCAAATCATCAGCTTGAAACCTGGAAGCTTTCTAAAACGTACGCTGGAATGAATGACTCAATTAAAACTGAAGGGGTAAAAGGATGTTTGCAGGCTATTGTGAGGTTTAGATATTTCATATTTTAATCTAGCTCGTGTGTTAATGTGCCCAAGGCCCAAATGGCCTGATAGGCTATCGTGTGATCAGCGGGTCCATAAGATAAACACAATGGGCCGGATTCACAGACATCGGCGCATATTTATGCGGGCGTAGCGTATGGAATATATGCTACGCCGACGCAGCACACAGAGGCGAGCACAGTATTCACAAAGCACTCACCCCCAGTCGCTCTCAAATCTACGCTGGGTTTCCTCAGCGTAGGTGGAAGTGGGCGTGAGCCATGCTAATGAGGCGTGACCCCATGTAAATGAAGGACTGAGCGTCATAAAGTTACGAATAACGTACGGCGCATGCGCCATCCCGTGGCCGCATCCCTGTGCGCATGCTCAGAATCACGTCGGAACGACTCCCTAAGATACGACGGATCACTGCCTACGACGTGAACGTAACCTACGCCCAGCCCTATTCACGTACAACGTAAACGACAAAAGATACGACGGCTTGTGTTCCCTGGTCCATACCTTTGCATGAGTTGCGCCTCCTATATGGGGAATAACTTTACGCCGGACGTACGACTTACGCAAACCGCGTATATTATGCACCGGGCGCATCTACATTCGTGAATCGGCGTATCTCCCTCATTTGCATAGAAAATCAATGGGAGCGGCAAATGCGCACATCGTAAATATGCGCCTATGATACAACGGCGTAGGCAAGATACGTTGGTCGTAGGAAGCCTATTTTCAGGCGTATCTAGTTCTGTGGGCACGGCACACAGATACGCACAGATTCGCAGTTCAAGGACCCCGGCTATGGAACGCTCTTCCCGCGGACATCCGCTTGGAAAAAAATCATCTGGCCTTCAGGAAGAAGCTTAAGACCCATCTCTTCTGAAGACACAGGCGGACACTGGCTGAAAAAGCGCCTTGAGGCGATTTAGTTTTTTTTTGTAGCTCTATACAAGTTACTCATTCATTCTCTTTCATGCATTCATTCATTCAACTGGTCTGTATATGACCTTAACCCTAGTGAACACCTTTGACCAGTTTCGTGTGGAGGGACTCAACTGGTCTGTATATGATTCAACCCTAGTGAAAACCTTCGGAATGAATTGGAATGCTGTTTTTGACCCATGTCTTCTCATCCAGCATCAGTTCCTGACCTCACAAATGTTCTTTAGCCTGATTGGACACGCTCGCTCCAAAATCGCTCCAAAATCTTGTGGAATGTCTTCCTAGAAGAATGGAGGCTAGTAATAGCTACAAAGGGAGGCCAACTCCTAAGTAAAGGTCACGGTTTTGGACTGGCATGGCCAACAAGCTCATATGCATTTGATGGTCAGGTGACAACTTTCAGCCATATAGTGTAGAGGGACTCTGAAGAGAGAGAAAGGGATTGTGGGTAGAAGATCGATCAAGGATCAATTCAAAGAGCAAACAGACTTGCACCTGCCATAGGCCTAACAGTTAATTAAGGGCTGGTTATACAGTCCCTCACTTCACATTATTATTTTGCTCCGCATCGCTTCCTCTATAAAAAAAAAAGAAGAAGGATTTGGTATATTCGGATCAATTCATCCTCGGGATTGTCCATTTCCTGAACAAGTCGCTGGATTCAGAGACGCCGCCGCAACTTTAAGGCAGCGTAGCATATCGTATTTACGCTACGCCGCTTTAAGTCAGAGAGGCAAGTACTGTATTCACAAAGTACTTGCCTCCTAACTTACGGCGGTGTAGCGTAAATAGGGCCAGCGTAAGTGCGCCTAATTCAAATTAGGATGAGGGGGCGTATTTTATGTTAATGGGGGGTGACCTGACGTGATTGACGTTTTTTACAAACGGTGCATGCGCCGTCTGTGTACATATCCCAGTGTGCATTGCGCCAAAGTACGCCGCAAGGACGTATTGGTTTCGACGTGTACGTAAATTACGTCCAGCCCTATTCACGGACGACTTACGCAAAAAACGACGTAAAATTTTCAAATTTCAATGCGGGAACGACGGCCATACTTAACATTGACTAGGCCAGCTATTTGATGAAATAACTTTACCCCTGAAAATCCCTTACGTAAACGGCGTATCTTTACTGCGACGGGCGCACGTACGTTCGTGAATAGGCGTATCTAGTCATTTACATATTCTACGCCGAACTCAACAGAAGCGCCGCGTAGCGGCCAGCCTAAATATTGCACCCTAAGATACGATGGCGCAGGCTGTCCTATCATAGATAGGTTTAAGTGTATCTCAGTTTGAGAATACACTTAAACTTAGGACGGCGCAGATTCCAAGTTAGGTTGGCGTATCTACTGATACGCCGGCCTAACTCTCTCTGAATCTAGCTAAAAGTGACCATTCATAGATCAGATCAGTTTGGAAAAATCAATTGTCGGAGATTGATCCTTTAACCACTTGACCACTGGGCACGTAAACCCCCTTAATAACCAGACCAATTTTCAGCTTTCGGTGCTCTCACAATTTGAATGACAATTACTCAGTCATACAACATTGTACCCAAATGAAATTTTCGTCCTTTTTTTCACACAAATAGAGCTTTCTTTTGGTGGTATTTAATCACCGTTGGGTTTTTTATTTTTTGCGCTATAAGAGAAAAAAGACTGAAAATTCTGTAAAAAAAAATTATTTTTCTTTGTTTCTGTTATAAAATTTGGCAAATTTAGTATTTTTTCTTCATTCTTTTGCATAAATGTGAAAGATGAAGTTACGCCGAGTAAATATATACCCAACATGTCACCCTTCAAAATTGCACACGCTCGTGGAATGGCGCCAAACTTTGCTACTTAAAAATCCCCATAGACGACGTTGCAGGGTATTGTGGGGTATTGCGGAGTATTGTGGGGTATTGCGGAGTATTGCGGGGTATTGCGGAGTATTGCGGGGTATTGTGGGGTATTGCGGAGTATTGCGGGGTATTGCGGAGTATTGCGGGGTATTGCGGAGTATTGCAGAGTATTGCAGGGTATTGCGGAGTATTGCGGAGTATTGCGGGGTATTGCGGAGTATTGTGGGGTATTGTGGAGTATTGCGGGGCATTGCGGAGTATTGCGGAGTATTGCGGGGCATTGCGGAGTATTGCGGGGTATTGCAGAGTATGGGGGCATTGCAGAGTATTTTGGGGTATTGCAGAGTGTGGGGGCATTGCAGAGTATGGGGGCATTGCAGAGTATGGGGGCATTGCAGAGTATTTTGGGGTATTGCAGAGTGTGGGGGCATTGCAGAGTATGGGGGCATTGCAGAGTATGGGGGCATTGCAGAGTATTGCACAGGGAGGGATGGCTGGATCTGTGACTGCATGTGTCACAGATCCAGCCCGCAGCAGCAGCTGCTGCTGCTTCCGCTCTCCTCTCTCACACTGTACCGTTCGGTACAGAGAGGAGAGGGAGGAACCGGCGTCATCACATGACGCCGGTTTGTTTACTAGTGATCGCTCCGTCATTGGACGGAGCGATCACGTGGTAAACCGCCGCTATCAGCGCCGATTTACCGTGATCCGTGATCAGCCGGGTCCGGAGGACCCGGCGGTCACGGAGACTCCTGTGTGCGCGGGAGCGCGATTCTAGGAGGACGTACATTGACGCCCTCCTAGAGTTAAGCAACCGCCTTGTAGACGTATTTCGTCTATAGGGCGGTTGTTAAGTGGTTAAAGGAAACAATTAAATTGAAAGACATTACCCTTAAATGTATGGCCCAGCCTTCAAAACAGAAAACGGTAGCTAAGACATTGACCCTAAAAAAAAGGAATATGCTCTGCTTTTGAAAAGTTTTTTTTTTTTTTTTCTAATGACCGGTTCTCTTTAAATTGCAGGCCCCTTCCATTTGTAGTAATCTTTTCTTTTGTTTCCACCATGCCGGCCCTTATTAGGACACAGAAGATGCCCTGTCTGTCAATGATCAATTGAGTTATGATATAAACGTTCGGTCGGCCACGAGAGATGGATCGATATCCCCTGGCTAGTTCTTATTAAATCCGCTTTGATTAAGTAACGGCGCGCCGCTGCGAGTTGCTGGACGTGGCCGGGCGGTATTCATCTCTTTGCGTATTCCTCCTGTCTTGTTTGTGGATCAGCAGATGGCTCCTTAATAAATCAGAGGCTTGTTCTGGTATCTTCCTATCTGTCTGCAGAGGCTTAAAGGGGATGTACGACTCCCGCTAACCAACCCGGCAGGCTTTTCCCTGAACTCGTTAAAGTGGGACTCCGGCTCCAAGCTTGTAGGGTTGGAACTGCATTACATCAAATATAGTTCATATATATTTTATATTAATTATATATTATTATAATATATATTAATATAATATACATTACTTTTCTTTTTTTAATATATATATATATATACCGTATTTATCGTCATATACCGCACACTTTTTTCCCCTTAAAATAAGGGGGAAATCGTGGGTGCGCGATATACGCCGATACCCGCTTCCCGCGCCGAGTTTGAAATGCGCCTCCGACATATACCGAGCGCAGTACATTCGGGTACATTGGGGCCAGGCTCGGCTACGCTCGTGGTCACGCTCTAGCCTTTATGCGTGAGAAGCCGAGTGTGGCCGAGCGTGCCCGAGTGTACTGCGCTCAGTATATGTCTGCGGCGCAGTTCAAACTCAGCGCTGGAAGCGGGGATTCGACTGAGAGACAGCGTGGGAGGACACCACCGAGGCCGCAGATGGACGCCGGACCCGCCGATGGACGCCTGGCAAGACACCGACAAGGGGCATTCAAACTGTAAGTATTTTTTTTTTTCTGAAATTTCCCTTCCAGGTTGGGGGTGCGCGCTATACGCGGGAGCGCGCAATACCCCGATAAATACGGTATATACACAGTATCCCACGAAAGTGAGTACACCCCTCACATTTCTGTAAATCTTTTCTTCTATCTTGTCATGTGACAACACTGAAGAAATGACACTTTGTATCTACAATGTTGTGTAGTGAGTGTACAGCTTGTATAACAGTGTAAATTTGCTGTCCCCTTCAAAATAACTCAAAACACAGCCATTAATGTCTAAACCACTGGCAACAAAAGTGAGTACACCCCTAAGGGAAAAATGTCCAAATTGGGACCAACGTGTCAATATTTTGTGTGACCACCATTATTTTCCAGCACTGCCTTAACCCTCTTGGACATGGAGTTCACCAGAGCTTCACAGGTTGCCACTGGAGTCCTCTTCCCCTCCTCCATGATGATATCAGCTGGTGGATGTTAGAGATCTTGCATTCCTCCACCTTTCCGTTTGAGGAGCCCCACAGATGCTCAATAGGTTTTAGGTCTGGAGACATGCTTGGCCAGTCCATCACCTTTACCCTCAGCTTCTTTAGCAAGGCAGTGGTCGTCTTGGAGGTGTGTTTGGGGTCGTTATCATGTTGGAATACTGCCCTGCGGCCCAGTCTCTGAAGGGAGGGGATCATGCTCTGCTTCAGTATGTCACAGTACAAGTTGGCACTTATGGTTCCCTCAATGATCTGTAGCTTCCCAGTGCCGGCAGCACTCATGCAGCCCCAGGCCATGACACTCCCACCACCATGCTTGACTGTAGGCAAGACACACTTGTCTTTGTCCTACTCATCTGGTTGCCGCCACACACGCTTGTCACCGTCTGATACCAAATACGTTTTTATCTTGGTCTCATCAGACCACAGGACACGGTTCCAGTAATCCATGTCCTTAGTCTGTTTGTCTTCACCAAACTGTTTGCAGACTTTCTTGTGGATCATCTTTAGAAGTGTGTAGTGTGATGCAGTGTGCAGTGTGCTTCGTATGGTCTGAGCACTGATAGGCTGACCCTTCAACTTCTTCAGCAATGCTGGCAGCACTCATACGTCTATTTCCCAAAGACAACCTCTGGATATGACGCTGCCCAGCGCATATGGTGTGAATGGGCCCCAAAAAGGAACATTGACTACATCCACCTTTAGTTTGGCACGGTGGGCTTCATCCACCGTTAGGATTATGTCCTAAAGACAGTCATGAAGAACCAGCCTATTGTTGTCCCGATATCCAGTATGTTTTTTTACCTTCATAGCGCCCATCTACTAACCGCGTCTCCACCATCAGCCTTGTCTTAGAGCGGATCGCCCCGCTTATCGATCGGCGTGTTTATTTATGAATGCAGTACAGATGTACCGCAGTAATTAGCACTTGTCCCTTCTTCCGCGCTCTCTCGCTCTCTCTCTCTCGCTCTCCCTCACTGCCCACAAGCTTAATGACATCAAGAAACCGTGAAAATGAGTTTGTTTCCCGTAAACAAGAACGTTCTCATTTTATGGGTGAGGGGAAACGCTTCAAGAACATCTGCGCTGAGCCGGGAGGAGACATCCATCAACAGGACGAGGAAACAGTTCAAACCAAACGCTCTAGAAACAATCTAAGAATGGAAGGAGCTCAGTGGTGTGATGCGAGCTCTTGGATCCTGTCATTTTTCCGCAGAACCACCAGTCACGGGTTGTCCATGCCACCCTGAGTGTTTTGTACCCACCGTGATGGCGGAACTGGCAATGTTGCAAATTAAAAAAAAGGCAATCACAGAGCGTTAAAGCGTTACACGTTGATGGTTAGCTGTCTTGGCAAGGTTTCTGTCCTGGACTGGGTGCTGCTACATCCTGATTATTGGGACTTGGTGTAAGAGCCAAAACGGGCAAAGCCCCGTGACAGGGGAGCGCTGTCTTGGTATTTGTGCTTGATCATCTCATTGCTCAACTCAGCAATTTGACTTCTTGTAAATGATGGCTAAAGGTTCTTAGCCCAATATGGTTTCATCATGGCAGTAATTTTATTGTCTGGTTTATGAAGTAGGTTAAGGGTTACATTTATAAAAAAGGGTAAGGTTAAGGGTTGGGTTTAGGAATTAGGGTAAGGTTAAGGGTTAGGTTTATGAATTCAATTAAGGGTTAAGTTTATGAAATAGATTAAGGTTGAGGGTTAGGTTTATGAATTAGGGTAAAGGATTGGGTTTAGGAATTAGGTTATGCTTAAGGGTTAAGTTTATGAATTGGGGCAAGTTTAAAGGTCAGGTTTATAAATTATGCTAAGCTTAAGGCTTAGATTTATGAATTAGGGTCAAGGATTGGGTTAACGATTAGGTTTATGAATTAAGGTAATGCTAGGGTTAGTTTTATGAATTTGGATATGGTTAAGGTTTAGGTTTATGAGTTAGAATAAGGTCAGGGGTTAAGTTTATGAACTAGGCTAAGGGTTCAGTTTCTGAATTAAGATAAAGGTTAGGTTTATGAATTAGGGTAAGGTTAAGGTTTGGGTGTAGAAATTAGGGTAAGGTTAAGGGTTAGGTTTATGAATTAGATTAAGGGTTAAGTTAATGAATTAGGGTAAGGTTAAGGGTTAGGTTTATGAAGTAGGGTAAGGTTAATGATTAAGTTTATGAATTAGGGTCAAGGATTGGGTTAACGATTAGGTTTATGAATTAAGGTAATATGAGGGTTCGTTTTACGAATTTGGTTGTGGTTAAAGTTTAGGTTTATGAGTTATGATAAGGTCAGGGGTTAAGTTTATGAATTAAGATAAGGGTTGGGTGTAGAAATTAGGGTAAGGTTAAGGGTTAGGTTTATGAATTAGGGTAAGATTAAGGGTTGGGTTTAGAAATTAGGGTAAGGTTAAGGGTTAGGTTTATGAATTAGGGTAAGATTAAGGGTTGGGTGTATAAATTAGAGTAAGGTTAATGGTTAGGTTTATGAATTAGGGTAAGATTATGGGTTGAATGTAGAAATTAGGGTAAAATTAAGGGTTAGGTTTATGAATTAGGGTAAGATTAAGGGTTGGCTGTAGAAATTAGGGTAAGGTTAAGGGTTAGGTTTATGAATTAGGGTAAGATTAAGGGTTGGGTGTATAAATTAGAGTAAGGTTAATGGTTAGGTTTATGAATTAGGGTAAGATTAAGGGTTGGGTGTAGAAATTAGAGAAGGTTAATGGTTAGGTTTATGAATTAGGGTAAGATTAAGGGTTGGGTGTAGAAATTAGGGTAAGGTTAATGGTTAGGATTATGAATTAGGCTAAGATTAAGGGTTTTGTGTAGAAATTAGGGTAAGGTTAAGGGTTAGGTTTTTGAATTGGATTAAGGGTTATGAATTAGGACAAGATTAAGAGTTGGGTTTAGGAATTAGGGTAAGGTTAAGGGTTAGGTTTATGAATTAGATTAAGGGTTATGAATTAGGGTAAGATTAGTGGACGGGTGTAGAAATTAGGGTAGGGTTATGGGTTAGGTTTATGAATTAGATTAAGGGTTATGTGAATGAATTAGGGTAAGTTTAAGGGTTAGGTTTATGAAGTAGGGTAAGGTAAAGGGTTCGGTTTATTATTATTATTATATATTTGGGTTTAGGAATTAAGGGTTAGGATAAGTTTAAGGTTTAGGTTTAAGAATAAGTGTAAGGTTAAGTGTTAGATTTATGAATTAGGTTACGTTTAAGGCTTAGGTTTAGATGTTCATTGGGTATTAAGTACTCGATATTTGGTAGAGGTTAAGGGTTAAGTTTAAGCTAAGGTTACCTGTAAAATCTCTCTGTTTTATTCCTGACTCAGCTTTGTGTGGAGTGGCCCTTTAAAGACAATACAGGCCAGCCTTTCCTCAGCCTAAAATGGGTGCTTACATGGAACCAATGTCAATACAACATTGAGCGTCTGCTCTTCATCGTACGGCAACGTTAACACAGGTACTGTATTTCTGAAAGACGCGGACCTTCTATTGTATTATGCAATTTGTATCATTTTTTTTTTCCTGAATCCTTAAGTCTTGTTGATGGCGTGCCATCCTGCTAAACCTGTCATTATGCTGATTGCGTTGTATAGATTTTCCACTGCGCTTCCAAACAGCACTTCAAAGGCCAGCTCCCGCCTCTAGAGGAGGTCAGCTTTGCCGGCGACGCCAACAAGTGGCCTCTTGTGTTGTTGGAAGACCTTGATGTTCCGTGTGGCACATGAGCCAGACAGCTGCTGTAAGCCGGGGTAATTAGCCGGGCTCCTTTTGAAACCAACGACGGCGTGCCAACTGCGCCGTACAATGTGGGTCAGCTGCCCGCGTGCAGACACAGGTACTCGTCGCCTCGTCCTCCTTTGTCTCCTCGCTTTGTCCCTTTGAGGAATGAAGACTATTATCTACGGAGCCAAGCCTTTTCCCCATTCTACGCTTATTTCAAAATCGCTATTACGTGTCCTTTTTTTTAGGCAATTGGCCATTTTTCTTTGTTGTGGCGTAAACCGTATAATAACGAAAAAAAAAAGCGCGATCAATCTCACTATAGAAGTGAAACAATGAGACGTGGCGGACACCTTAGGGGGGCGCAGAATATTGGTACGGCGCCCCCTACTACTGCAAATGTCGTGAAATGGTTGAGGGTTTGGCGTTTTGCCAAAAGTCGCAGCCGCGCCGTATTACAGGAGTGCCAGTGTGCGCCAGTGATGGCATCTCAGCAAACCGCCGCCATATTGAGGTATTTAACCACTTACCCCCCGGACCATATTGCTGCCCAAAGACCAGAGTACTTTTTGCGATTCGGGACTGCGTCGCTTTAACAGACAATTGCGCGGTCGTGCGACGTGGCTCCCAAACAAAATTGGCGTCCTTTTTTTCCCACAAATAGAGCTTTCTTTTGGTGGTATTTGATCACCTCTGCGTTTTTTATTTTTTGCGCTATAAACAAAAATAGAACTACAATTTTGAAAAAAATGAATATTTTTTACTTTTTGCTGTAATAAATATCCCCCAAAAATATATAAAAAAACATTTTTTTTCCTCAGTTTAGGCCGATACGTATTCTTCTACATATTTTTCGTAAAAAAAAATCGCAATAAGCGTTTATTGATTGGTTTGCGCAAAAGTTATAGCGTTTACAAAATAGGGGGTATTTTTATGGCATTTTTATTAATATTTTTTTTACTAGTAATGGCGGCGATCAGCGATTTTTTTTTCGGTATTGCGACATTATGGTGGACACTTCGGACATTTTTGACACATTTTTGGGACCATTGGCATTTTTATAGCGATCAGTGCTATTAAAATGCATTAGATTACAGGCATACCCCGCTTTAAGTACACTCACTTTACATACACTCGCGAGTAAGGACATACCTGTGAGTGTATGTAAAGTGGCTCTCAAGCTAAATCTGCAGCCGAGTAATCCGTTCACGTATAGTTCAGATTCCCTGCTACTTGGAAAAACACTCCCTGACACCCCCACTACAGTCCCTGACACCCCTACTATAGTCCCTGACACCCCACTACAGCCCGACACCCCAGAGGTGAAGAAAGGTATTGTTTCACTTTAAATACATTTTCGTTTTACATACATGCTCTGGTCCCATTGTGTACTTAACCACTTAAGCCCCGGACCAATATGCAGCCTAAAGACCCAAGGTGTTTTTACAGTTCGGGACTGCGTCGCTTTAACAGACAATTGCGCGATCGTGCGACGTGGCTCCCAAACAAAATTGGCGTCCTTTTTTCCCCACAAATAGAGCTTTCTTTTGGTGGTATTTGATCACATCTGCGGTTTTTAGTTTTTGCGCTATAAACAAAAATAGAGCGACAATTTTGAAAAAAAAGCAATATTTTTTACTTTTTGCTGTAATAAATATCCCCCAAAAACATATATAAAAACATTTTTTTTTCCTCAGTTTAGGCCGATACGTATTCTTCTACCTATTTTTAGTAAAAAAAATCGCAATAAGCGTTTATCGATTGGTTTGCGCAAAATTTATAGTGTTTACAAAATAGGGGATAGTTTTATTGCATTTTTATTTTTTATTTTTTTTTTACTACTAATGGCGGCGATCAGCAATTTTTTTCGTGACTGCGACATTATGGCGGACACTTCGGACAATTTTGACACATTTTTGGGACCATTGTCATTTTCACAGCAAAAAATGCATTTAAATTGCATTCTTTATTGTGAAAATGACAGTTGCAGTTTGGGAGTTAACCACAGGTGGCGCTGTAGGAGTTAGGGTGCACCTAGTATGTGTTTACAACTGTTTGGGGGTGTGGCTGTAGGAATGACGTCATCGATCGTGTCTTCCCTATAAAGGGAATGACGCGATCGATGCGCCGCCATAGTGAAGGACGGGGAAGCCGTGTTTACACACGGCTCTCCTCGTTCTTCAGCTCCGGGGAGCGATCGCGACGGAGCGGCTATAAACAAATAGCCGCGCCGTGGTCCCGGATCGCTCCCCGAGCGGACCCGACCTCCGCATGTAGCGGGGGGGGTCCCGATCGGACCCCCCACCCGCTAATAGGCGAGGACGTACCTATACGCCCATGTGCCTGTACGTGCCATATTGTGGACGTATATGTACATGCGGGGGTCGGGAAGTGGTTAAAAGTGGGGTATACCTGTACTATAAAAATGCCACTGGCAGTGAAGGGGTTAACACTAGGGGGCGGGGAAGGGGTTAAGTATGCCTGGGTGTGTTCTTATTGTGGGGGGGGGGGTGGCCTCACTAGGGGAAACACTGATCCTCGGTTCATACAGTGTATGAACCGAAGAAAAGCATTTCCCCTGCTGACAGGAACGAGAGCTGTGTGTTTACACACACAGCTCCCGTTCCCCGCTCTGTACCGAGCGATCGCGTGTGCCCGGCGGCGATCGCCGGGCACACGCACGGGAGTCGGGGGCCCCTAGTGGCGGCTACAAGGCAGGACATCATAATACGTGATCTCGCCTAGGAGAGCCACCTTGTGGACGTATTATGACGGTGCGGCGACAGCAAGTGGTTAAAGTACAGTGGAACCTCGGATTACGAGCATAATCCGTTCCAGGAGAACGCTCGTAATCCAAAGCACTCGCATATCAAAGCGAGTTTCCCCATTGAAGTCAATGGAAACGAAAATAGTTTATTCCGCATTGACTTCAATGGCATGCAGCCAGAGGCGGGGGCACCAGAGAACCTAGGAAACAGCCGGAAAGGCCTGAGGACAGCTCGGCTGACCTCGGCAAACCTCGGAAAGGCTCTAGAACGTAGTATTTCCGAGTCTTTCTGAGCGGCTCTGTTCGGCTCCGGCACCCCCCCTCCCCAGTAAAGGAGAGGAGATAAGAAAAGAGAAGATGAGAGGAGAGAAGAAAGGGGAGGAGAGGAGAGAAGAAGTGTTTTGCTATATCTGTTCAATAAGTGCAAAATATACCTGTTGGTCCTGCCAGAAATCCAATGTGCTGATGACCTGCACTCTCTGTCCTTCTTCACAATTTTGTCAGGAACTTCAAAACACCTCCCCCTATTATGAAGAAGAGAAGAGAGAAGAAGAGAGAAAAAGAGAGCAGAGGATCGAGAGGAGAGAAGAAAGGGGAGGAGTGGAGAGGAGAGGACAGAGGAGAGAAGAGGAGTAATAGAGAGGAGAGGAGAGGAGAGAAGAAAGGGGAGGAGTGGAGAGGAGAGGACAGAGGAGAGAAGAGGAGTAATAGAGAGGCGAGGAGAGGAGAGAAGAAAGGGGAGGAGTGGAGAGGAGAGAGGAGGAGAAGAGAGAGAAGAAAAGAGGAGAGGAGAAAAAAGAGAGGAAGGAAGAAAGGAGTGTAAGGGAGAAAGCAGAAGAGAGGAGAAAAGGGTGAGTAGAGAGAACAGAGAGGAGGAATGGAAAGGAGAATGGAGAGGAAAGAATAAAAGAGCAAAAGAGAGGTGAGGAGAAAAGAAAGGAGAGGGAAGAAGAAAGGAGAAGAGAGGAAAGAAGAAATGGATGGAGTGCGGAGAAAAAAGAGGAGAGGAGAAAGCACAGAGGAGAAAGGAGAGGATGAGAGGAGAAAAGAGAGAAGAGAAGAGAAAGAGAGAGGAGAATTAAGGGGAGAGAAAAGAAGAAGAAAGGAGAGAAGAAAGGGGAGGAGAGGAGAGAGAGAGGAAAAAAGAGAGGAGAAGAGAGAAGAGAGGAGAAGAGAGAAAAGGAGAGGATAGAGAACAGAGGAGAAGAGAGAGAAGAGAATAAAGGGGCGGAGAGAAGAGTACAGAGAAGAGGAGAAGGGAGAGAAGAGAAAAAAGAGGAGGAGAGGACAGAGCAGAGAAGAGGAAAATAGAGAGGAGAGAAGAAAGGGGAGGAGTGGATAGGAGAGGACAGAGGAGAATAGAGAGGAGAGGAGAGAAGAAAGGGGAGGAGTGAAGAGGAGAAGAGAGAGAAGAAAAGAGCAGAGGAGAAATAAGAGAGGAGAGGAAGGAAGAAAGGAGTGGAATAGAGAAAGGAGAAGAGAAGAGAAAGGGTGAGTAGAGAGGAGAATGGAGAGGAGAGAAGAAAGGAGAGGATAGAAGCATTAATCCCAACACACTTCCTGTCCTCGGGTGACAACACTTCTCCTCCAAAGATACAGTACAGTGAAAGTTGTCACCCGGCGACAGGAAGTGTTTTCCTTGCAGGATTAAAAATACAAATGTAGCGGTCATGTGACCTCTCTCCCGCTGTACCGGTCCCCTCCATCTCTCCCTCTATGTGACCTCTCACCCGCTGTACCCGTCCCCTCCATGTGATCTCTCACCCGCTGTACCCGTCCTCTCCATCTCTCCCTCCATGTGATCTCTCACCCGCTGTACCCGTCCTCTCCATCTCTCCCTCCATGTGATCTCTCACCCGCTGTACCTGTCCTCTCCATCTCTTCCTCCATGTGATCTCTCACCCGCTGTACCCGTCCTCTCCATCTCTCCCTCCATGTGCTCTCTCACCCGCTGTACCCGTCCTCTCCATCTCTCCCTCCATGTGATCTCTCACCCGCTGTACCTGTCCTCTCCATCTCTCCCTCCATGTGATCTCTCACCCGCTGTACCGGTCCCCTCCATCTCTCCCTCCATGTGATCTCTCACCCGCTGTACCCATCCTCTCCATCTCTCCCTCCATGTGGTCTCTCACCCGCTGTACCCATCCTCTCCATCTCTCCCTCCATGTGATCTCTCACCCGCTGTACCCATCCTCTCCATCTCTCCCTCCATGTGGTCTCTCACCCGCTGTACCTGTCCTCTCCATCTCTCCCTCCATGTGATCTCTCACCCGCTGTACCCGTCCCCTCCATCTCTCCTCCATGTGACCTCTCACCCGCTGTACCTGTCCTCTCCATCTCTCCCTCCATGTGATCTCTCACCCGCTGTACCCGTCCTCTCCATCTCTCCCTCCATGTGATCTCTCACCCGCTGTACCCGTCCCCTCCATCTCTCCCTCCATGTGCTCTCTCACCCGCTGTACCCATTCTCTCCATCTCTCCCTCCATGTGACCTCTCACCCGCTGTACCCGTCCTCTTCATCTCTCCCTCCATGTGATCTCTCACTCGCTGTACCCGTCCTCTCCATCTCTCCCTCCATGTGATCTCTCACCCGCTGTACCCGTCCTCTCCATCTCTCCCTCCATGTGACCTCTCACCCGCTGTACCCGTCCTCTCCATCTCTCCCTCCATGTGACCTCTCACCCGCTGTACCCATCCTCTCCATCTCTCCCTCCATGTGACCTCTCACCCGCTGTACCCATCCTCTCCATCTCTCCCTCCATGTGATCTTTCACCCGCTGTACCCGTCCTCTCCATCTCTCCCTCCATGTGATCTCTCACCCGCTGTACCCGTCCTCTCCATCTCTCCCTCCATGTGATCTCTCACCCGCTGTACCCGTCCCCTCCATCTCTCCCTCCATGTGACCTCTCACCCGCTGTACCCGTCCTCTCCATCTCTCCTTCCATGTGCTCTCTCACCCACTGTACCTGTCCTCTCCATCTCTCCCTCCATGTGACCTCTCACCCGCTGTACCCGTCCTCTCCATCTCTCCCTCCATGTGATCTCTCACCCGCTGTACCCGTCCCCTCCATCTCTCCCTCCATGTGACCTCTCACCCGCTGTACCCGTCCTCTCCATCTCTCCTTCCATGTGCTCTCTCACCCACTGTACCTGTCCTCTCCATCTCTCCCTCCATGTGACCTCTCACCTGCTGTACCCGTCCTCTCCATCTCTCCCTCCATGTGACCTCTCACCCGCTGTACCCGTCCTCTCCATCTCTCCCTCCATGTGATCTCTCACCCGCTGTACCCGTCCTCTCCATCTCTCCCTCCATGTGACCTCTCACCTGCTGTACCCGTCCTCTCCATCTCTCCCTCCATGTGACCTCTCACCCGCTGTACCCATCCTCTCCATCTCTCCCTCCATGTGATCTTTCACCCGCTGTACCCGTCCTCTCCATCTCTCCCTCCATGTGATCTCTCACCCGCTGTACCCGTCCTCTCCATCTCTCCCTCCATGTGATCTCTCACCCGCTGTACCCGTCCCCTCCATCTCTCCCTCCATGTGACCTCTCACCCGCTGTACCCGTCCTCTCCATCTCTCCCTTCATGTGATCTCTCACCCGCTGTACCCGTCCTCTCCATCTCTCCCTCTATGTGAACTCTCACCCGCTGTACCCGTCCTCTCCATCTCTCCCTCCATGTGACCTCTCACCCGCTGTACCCGTCCTCTCCATCTCTCCCTCCATGTGACCTCTCACCCGCTGTACCCGTCCTCTCCATCTCTCCCTCCATGTGCTCTCTCACTGGCTGTACCCGTCCCCTCCATCTCTCCCTCCATGTGCACTCTTACCCGCTGTACCCGTCCTCTCCATCTCTCCCTTCATGTGATCTCTCATCCGCTGTACCCGTCCTCTCCATCTCTCCCTCCATGTGACCTCTCACCCGCTGTACCCATCCCCTCCATGTGATCTCTCACCCGCTGTACCGTCCTCTCCATCTCTCCCTCCATGTGACCTCTCACCCGCTGTACCCGTCCTCTCCATCTCTCCCTCCATGTGACCTCTCACCCGCTGTACCGTCCTCTCCATCTCTCCCTCCATGTGACCTGTCACCCGCTGTACCCGTCCTCTCCATCTCTCCCTCCATGTGATCATCTCTCACCCGCTGTACCCGTCCCCTCCATCTCTCCCTCCATGTGACCTCTCACCCGCTGTACCCGTCCTCTCCATCTCTCCCTCCATGTGATCATCTCTCACCCGCTGTACCCGTCCCCTCCATCTCTCCCTCCATGTGACCTCTCACCCGCTGTACCCGTCCTCTCCATCTCTCCCTCCATGTGACCTCTCACCCGCTGTACCGTCCTCTCCATCTCTCCCTCCACTTCATATGAGCAAGTCGTCTCTG
This sequence comes from Rana temporaria, assembly GCF_905171775.1. Lineage (NCBI taxonomy): Eukaryota > Metazoa > Chordata > Amphibia > Anura > Ranidae > Rana > Rana temporaria. The sequence goes on from NC_053501.1 coordinate 111,011,548, forward strand.
AACAAAGTAAAGTTCCTCCATCCCCCCCCCCTTCCCCCCTCCCCCCTCCTTCGGCTGAATTATCCGCCATGAATAATTCATGATATAATGTATTCATCTAATATCATTTTCATTTTCCGCGGCAAAACTAATCGATTTTGCGGCTTATATTAATTGATAAATTATTAATTGCTGAGGGAGGGGACCCGCTGCTGATCGTTAGCGGAGCACTAATTATACTCTGACATGAAGGGAGAGATTGTGCGGAAATACGCCTCGTTCTCCCTGCCCGGCGCCGGCGATTTCCGCCATTCCTCGCCACCTGCTATTTCTCAAAGGAACCCAGGAAATTTAATGGCGCAATTTTGCTACTTTTGTTACTTATTTGGACGGTGATAATTGCAGGGAAGAGTTACCGCCGCGTGAAAAGGCGAGTTTGCTGACTGAGCAAATCTTAAAGGGTAACGCCACTTTCTAAAAAAAATAATAATATATATATGTATATTCCTTGTAATAGGAATAAAAGTGATAAAAAAAAATGTGAAAAAAGTGTAAAAATAAAAAAATGAAGTAAAATAAAAATAAAATTAAACAACATTTTTTTTTAAAACGCCCCTGTCCCCGCTTAGAAGCGAACACGCATGCAAGTCCCGCCCACATACGTAAACGCCGTTCCATGTTAGGTATCGTCGCGTGCGTTAGAGCGTGTGCCACAATTCTAGCACTAGACCTCCTCTGTAACTCGAAAATAGTAACCTGTAAAAAATGTTAAAGTGTCGGCCAATAGAGATTTTTAAGTACCGAAGTTTGGCGCCATTCCATGAGTGTGCGCAATTTTAAAGCGTGACATGTTAGGTATCTATTTACTCGGCGTAACATCTTCTTTCACATTATACAAAAAAAATGGGCTAACTTTACCGTTTTGTTATTTTTTAATTCATGAAACCGTTTTTTTCCCCCCCAAAAAAGGCGCTTTAAAAATGATTGCGCGAATACCGTGCGAGAACAAAAGTTGCAATGACTGCCATTTTATTCCCTAGGGTGTCTGCTAAAAAAAATATATATATAGGGGTAGATTCAGAGAGCAATTACGCCGGCGTATCCATAGATACGCCGCGTAATTGCTAAGTAGCGCCGGCGTATCTACTTTCTGTATTCAGAAAGCTCGATACGCCGACTTTAGCCTAAGATACGACTGGCGTAAGTCTCTTACGCCGTCGTATCTTAGGGTGCATTCTGACGCTGGCCGCTAGGTGGCGCTCCCGTAGTTGTCAGCGTAGAGTATGCAAATTACATACTTACGCCGATTCACGAACGTACGTGCGCCTGGCGGTAGTTTTTTACGTCGTTTGCGTAAGTCGTTTTCGTCGGGACGTTGCTCCTACTATTAGGAGGCGCAGCCAATGTTAAGTATGGCCGTCGTTCCCGCGTCACGATTCTTAGGGTGCATTCTGACGCTGGCCGCTAGGTGGCGCTCCCGTAGTTGTCAGCGTAGAGTATGCAAATTACATACTTACGCCGATTCACGAACGTACGTGCGCCTGGCGGTAGTTTTTTACGTCGTTTGCGTAAGTCGTTTTCGTCGGGACGTTGCTCCTACTATTAGGAGGCGCAGCCAATGTTAAGTATGGCCGTCGTTCCCGCGTCACGATTTTAAAATTTTACGTCGTTTGCGTTAGTCGTCCGTGAATGGCGCTGGACGCCATTTACGTTCACGTCGAAACCAATGACGTCCTTGCGACGTCATTTACCGCAATGCACGTCGGGAAATTTTAGGGGCGGCGCATGAGCAGTACGTTCGGCGCAGGAACGCGCCTAATTTAAATGATCCACGCCCCCCTACGGGATCATTTGAATTACGCGCACTTACGCCGGCCCCTTTTATGCTACGCCGCCGCAACTTTACAGGCAAGTGCTTTGTGAATCAAGCACTTGCCCGTAAAACTTGCGGATGCGTAACGTAAATGTCATTCGTTACGCCGCCGCAGTTTTGCGCGCCCCTACCTGAATCCACCCCATAATGTTTGGGGCTTCTAATTTATTTTCTAGCAAAAAAAATTTGATTTTTACATGAAGGAGAGAAGTGCCAGAATAGGCGCGGTGGTCAGGTGGTTATATATATATATATATATATATACTGGTTACATATGGTATATACTTCTATAGCGCTGCACTTTTAATTATTCAATTTTGTCACATTGTTGTTGTTTTTTTTTTCGGGTTAAAATTGGACAAATCCCAGATTGGCACGAAAATCAGAGGGAATGCGATTCGTTTTCTCACCTGCTAATCGCTGGCGAATGTGGGGCGATCGGCAGGAACAGATAACGGGGAAGGGGGAGACTCCCGCTGCACACATGTTCCTCCATCAAAATGCAGCACCAAGCTCCTCGTTGAGATTGGAGGATGGCCCAGCGGCCGCCACCAGCTGCTGCCCGCCGCGGGAACGGCGCGTCTTCTGCTGGGAACAGACTGCTCTGTCATATCCAATGAGGGACGCCAGAGAACACCGTGCCCGGCGAGGGCACCGTGCCCGCAAACGTGAGTCGCAGGCATCGTGTTCGGTAACGGGAGTGAAAGGAATTGTCCCGTTGAAGAACCGAAAGTGGCTACACATGGCCGCACGCAAAAAATTGAGCGGTCAAACGCCACGCTTTGTTTTTGAAAACTGATTTTTTTTATATATTCTCGAGTATAAGCCGACTTTTTCAACACATTTTTTTTATGCTGAAAAATCCCCCCTCGGCTTATACTCGAGTGAGGGTCTCCCGCTGTGTCAGACTGATGGCATCATCCCTAGGGTGACCACGTGTCCCGGATTGCCCGCATTTTGCAGGTGTGTCCCGGGCACCTTCATTCCAGGACAATACAGTGTCCCGGAATGGAACTGACACCACTCCGGGCCAATCTAATGCCCCCAAAAAAGGCCACCACATCACCTCTTTACTCCCTGACAGTACTTGTCCTGGCCGGGAATGCCTGGAGGAGCACAATCCCCACCCCCTGCTTGTGATTGGAGAAATCATAAATCCCGCCTCTTGTGTCCAATTACTGTGCTGTGATTCATTACAGTACAAGCTGATTTTTGGGAAGGGAGGGCAGGGCTGCCATCAGGGGGGTACAGGCAGTACACCTGTAAGGGGCCTGGAGGTCCCCAGGGGCCCAGATGGCAACCTCCTTTTTTTTTATTTATTTTTTTGTAAGGGGCCCGGAGGTCCCCAGGGCCCTGGAAGGCTATCTTTTTTTTAATTTTTATATATATTTTTTATTATTATTATTAAAGGGCTAATAGGTCCCCAGGGCCCCGGATGGCAACCCCCCTTTTTTTTATTATTATTTTTTTATATATATATTTTTTTATTATTATTAAAGGGCCCAGAGGTCCCTAGGGCCCGGATAGCAACCCCCCCTTTTTTTTTATAAACATTTTTTTATATATTTCTTTTTTGTCTTTTTATTAAAGGGCCCGGAGGTCCCCAGTGCCCCAGATGGCAACCCCCCCTTTTTTTTTATATATTTTTTATTATTATTATTAAAGGGCCCATAGGTCCCCAGGGCCCCGCGGGCAACCCCCCTTTTTTCAATTATTTTTTATATATATATATATATATATATATATTTTTGTTATTATTAAAGGGCCCAGAGGTCCCTAGGGCCCCGGATAGCAACCCCCCCCCCCTTTCTTTTATAATTTTTTTTTTTTTTCATTTTTTATATATTTATTTTTTGTCTTTTTATTAAAGGGCCCGGAGGTCACCAGGGCCCCGAATGGAACCCCCCCCCCCTTTTTTTTTTTATAAAAAATAAATTAAATTGTTTGTTTATATATTTTTTTTATTTTTTTTATTTGTAAGGGGCCCGGTGGTCCCCAGAGCAACCCCCCAATTCGTGTGAGACCCCCCCCTGCTTCTCAATTCGTGGCAGCCCCCCCCCCCCCTCGTTTTTCAATTTGAGGCGGCACCCCCCCCCAATTTGAGGCGGCAGCTGTGTAAGGGGCCCCATCATTCCTGATGGCGGCCCTGAGGGAGGGTGTCCCTGAATGGTAGTTTGGAAATGTGGTCACCCTAATCATCCCGGCTGTAGTTGAAAGAGCAATACATTTGAATCTGATATATTGTAGTTGTGATAGAGATAATGTTACAATAACTATGAAATAAATCCTAGTGTGATTTTTTCTGGAAGGAAGGCCTTGGGGTAGATTCAGGTAAAGGCGCGCACTGATACGGCGGCGCAGCGTAACGTCTTTACGCTACGCCGCCGTAAATTACAGGAGCAAGCGCTGTATTCACGAAGCACTTGCTCCGTAAGTTGTGGCGGCATAGCGTAAAAGGGGCCGGCGTAAACGCGCGTAATTCAAATGATCCGGTAGGGGGCGTGGATCATTTAAATTAGGCACGTTCCCGCGCCGAACGTACTGCGCATGCGCCGTCCCTAAAATTTCCCGACGTGCATTGCGGTAAATGACGTCGCAAGGACGTCATTGGTTTCGACGTGAACGTAAATGGCGTCCAGCTCCATTCACGGACGACTTACGCCAAACAATGTAAAATTTTCGAATCAAAACATTGGCTGCGCCTCCTAATAGCAGGAGCAGCCTTACGCCGAAAAAGCCTTAACGCAAACAACGTAAAAAACGAACGCCGGGCGCACGTTCGTTTGTGAATCGGCGTATCTAAGAAATTAGCATATTCTACGCCGACAACAACGGAAGCGCCCCTAGCGGCCAAAGTTATATTGCACACAATTCTACGCCGCCGCAATCAAGTTACGTCGGTGGAGGAAGCCTATTTTTTCAGCGTAACTGCCTTTGTGAATAGGCGTAACGCTACGTGGGCGCGGAATTCAAATTACGGCGGCGTATCTGGAGATACGCCGCTGCAAAAGGTACCTGAATCTACCCCCTTCCCTCCAATAAGGTTTCCAGGTGTTGCGAGACACTGGGTATCACCACCAAGGAAGGTCTCCGACATGGCCTATATCAGTATCTACCAGATATAATATTGCAATGGATACCATTTCTTCCTCTTTACTGATAACGTCAATGCAACCAATATGGAGACATCAGAAGTGAAGAGAGATAAGAGGCTGAGAACAGAGGACGCGGAAGGCGATCGCTCAGATCTGTCCTCATAGACGGGGTCAGACGCACGCCCGACCAAAGCACATTCCGCACGTCTCGCATTTTCACTTTGAAAGTTTCATTGGACTCAATCCCTCGCACTTTATCTCAGCAGGCAGAGGTTTTCACCGGCTGTGTCCGCGGAAAGATCCATGACCCATTCAGCGGCTATATCACACCTGATTGATCGGCAGCTCCGCGTCCCGGGGTTCTATTGACGGGGATTAGGAGTTTAGCGGTCATCTGGAGGGCAGGAAGGAAGCCAATGTACTGAATGGAGGAACAGACTGATATCTGCTGGGTCCAGAGACTGGAGGCCTGGAGAGATTAGAACACCTTGTCTCATATTTGTAGAGAGAGAGAAAGGTGAATGGAGGGAACGAGGAAGACAGGGAGAAGGAGACAGAGGGAGAGAGACATGGAGGGGGAGAGAGAGAGAGAGAGAGAGAGAGAGAGAGAGAGAGAGAGATGGAGAGAGGAGGAGAGAGAGAAGTGAATGGAGAGAACAAGGAAGACACGGAGAAGGAGAGGAAGGAAGAGACATGGAGGGAGGGAGAGAGAGAGAGAGAGAGAGAGAGAGAGAGAGAGAGAGAGAGAAAGGTGAATGGAGGGAACGGGAAAGACAGATCAGGAGAGAAAGGGAGAGAGACATTGAGGGAGAGAGAATGGTGAATGGAGAGAACGAGGAAGACAGGGAGAAGGAGGGGAAGGGAGAGAGACATGGAGGGAGAGAGAGAGAGAGATGGAGAGAGAGGTGAATGGAGAGAACGAGGAACACAGATGGAAGGATAGGAAAAGAGAGAGACATGGAGGGAGAGAGATGAAGAGAGAGGTGAATGGAGAGAACAAGGAACACAGATGGAAGGTTAGGAAGGGAGAGAGACATGGAGGGAGAGAGAGAGAAAGGTGAATGGAGGGAACGAGAAAGACAGGGAGAAGACGAGGAAGGGAGAGAGACATGGAGGGAGAGAGAAAGAGAGATGGAGAGAGGAGAGAGAAAGAGAGGTGAATGGAGAGAACGAGGAAGTCAGGGAGAAGGAGAGGATGGGAGAGAGACATGGAGGGAGAGAGAGAGAGAGGAGGAGAGAGAGAGAGAGAGGGGTGAATGGAGAGAACGAGGAACACAGATTGAAGGATAGGAAGGGAGAGAGACATGGAGGGAGAGAGAGAGAAAGGTGAATGGAGGGAACGAGGAAGACAGGGAGAAGGAGAGGAAGGGAGAGAGACATGGAGGGAGGGAGAGAGAGATGGAGAGAGGAGGAGAGAGAGAGAGAGAGGTGAATGGAGAGAACAAGGAACACAGATTGAAGGATAGGAAGGGAGAGAGACATGGAGGGCATGGGCGTCCACTCCATAGGGCAAGGGGGGTCGTTTGCCCCCCCCTGGAATCGCCAGGGAGAACCAGGAGCAGGGCCGCTTTAAGCGGCGACTTCAGTGCTCCCCTCCTTTTGTCCTCCGGCGCTCGTATCGTATGTCATGGAGCTGGGTTTGTGTGCAAGGTCCCGCCCCCCTAGTTCGGCTCGTCTGATAGTCTTCTAGTGTTCCGCCTATCACACGAGCCGAACTAGGGGGGCGGGACCTTGCACACAGACCCAGTTTTGTGACATACGATACGAGCGCCAGAGGACAGAGGGATAGGAGCGCCGCTTTATATCGTTTACCAGCCATGTGCTTTGTTTGTTCCAACATCTGTTGCCACAGGTAACACTAGACTATTTTCTGATGTGTTTTTAGCAAGTCTGGAACCGCAGAGCAAACACAACACAGAGTTGCAGCCTACGGCATAGTTTCTAGTTGTCCCTTATTTAGAGTGCCTGTCCCCCTTCTGGAATCAAATCCATTTGTCCCTCATTTCAAAAGGTTCCTCTTTTAGACCTGAAATAAATATACTGTCAATATAGTGTAGTGTTTCAGTCAAGGGAAAGGGGTGCTGTGTAATGTAAAGGGGTCCAGTGGTGCAGGGTACTGTGTAATGTAAAGGGGTCCAGTGATGCAGGGTGCTGTGTAATGTAAAGGGGGGCAGTGATGCAGGGTGCTGTGTAATGTAAAGGGGGCCAGTGATGCAGGGTGCTGTGTAATGTAAAGGGGTCCAGAGGTGCAGTTGTGGAGAGGGGGTACACAGTAATGACAAAGAGATATGAAAGATGCAGGGGGCACAGTGGGGTGTTTTTACATTTTAACATGGGGGGGGGCACTTTTAACCCCCGCTAGCGGTCGAAGAAGGGGTAAAATGCGACTGTGTATCGCCGCTGCCGAAGCGTGCCCCCCCCTGAAAAAATTTCAGCGGACGCCCATGAGAGGGAGAGAGAGACCGAGAAAGGTGAATGGAGGGAACGGGAAAGACAGATCAGGAGAGAAAGGGAGAGAGACATAGAGGGAGAGAGAATGGTGAATGGAGAGAAGGAGGGGAAGGGAGAGAGACATGGAGGGAGGGAGGGAGAGAGAGAGAGATGGAGAGAGGAGGAGAGAGAGAGAGAGGTGAATGGAAAGAACGAGGAACACAGATGGAAGAATAGGAAGGGAGAGAGACATGGATGGAGAGAGAGACAGAGAAAGGTGAATGGAGGGAACGGGAAAGACAGATCAGGAGAGAAAGGGAGAGAGACATTGAGGAAGAGAGAACGGTGAATGGAGAGAACGAGAAAGACAGGGAGAAGGAGGGGAAGGGAAAGAGAAATGGAGAGAGAGAGAGAGAGCTGGAGAGAGGTAAATGGAGGGAACAAGAAAAACAGGGAGAAGGAGAGAGAGGTGAATGGAGAGAAGGGGAAACAGGGAGAAGAAGGGGAAGGGAGAGAGACATGGAGGGAGAGAGAGAGGTGGAGAAAGGATGAGAGAGGTGAATGGAAAGAATGAGGAAGATAGGGAGAAAGAGAGGAAGGGAGAGAGACATGGAGGGAGGGAGAGAGGAGGAGACAGAGGGGGGGGGGGGGAAGGGAGAGAAGGGGAAGTCAGGGAGAAGAAGGGGGAGGGAGAGAGACATGGAGCGAGAGAGAGAGAGAGAGAGGGAGAGATGGAGAAAGGAGGAGAGAGAAGTGAATGGAGAGAACAAGGAAGTCAGGGAGAAGGAGAGGATGGGAGAGAGATGGAACAAGGAGAGAGAGGTGAATGAAGAGAACGAGGAAGACAGGGAGAAGGAGAGGGAGGGAGAGAGATGTAGAGAGGTGAATGGAGAGAATGAGGAAGGCGGGGAAAAGGAGAGGAAGGGAGAGAGACATGAGGAGAGGGAGAGAGAGATGGAGAAAGGAGGAGAGAGAGAGAGGTTAATAGAGAGAATAAAGAAAACAGGAAGAAGGAGAGGAGGGGAGAGAGAGGAAGAAAGAGATGGAGATAGGAGGGGAGAGAATGAGGAAGACATGGAGAAGGAGAGGAAGGGGAGAGATACATGGAGAGAGAGAAATGGAGAAAGGAGGAGAGAGAGAGAGGTGAATGGAGAGAATGAGGAAGACAGGAGATGAAGAAAAAAAACATGGAGGGAGAGAGGAAGAAGAGCAGCGGATAGAGTAAGCTGAATGGAGAGAGCAGGAAAGACAGGGAGAAGGAAAGGAGGGGGGTGGTTAGGGAGAGAAGTGGATGGAGAGAAAAAGAAAGAGAGAAGGAGAGAGAGAGGAGAGAGATATAGGTGAATAGAAAAAGTGAGAGATCAAGAGATGGAGGGAGTGAGGGAGGGAAAGAGAAACAGGTTAATTGAGAGAAAGGAGAGGGAGAAGGAGAGGGAGGGAGAGAGAAATGGAGAGGAGAGGAGAAGAGGGAGAGGTGAATGGAGAGAACGAGGAAGACAGGTAGAAGGAGAGGAAGGGAGAGAGATCGAGGGATGAATAGAGAAAGAAAAGAAAGACAGTGAGAAGGAGGGAGAGAGAAGGAGAGAAGGGTAAGACATACAGCAGAAGGGAAGAGAAAGGAGGAGAAGGGAGAATGAGCAAAGAGATGGGGATAGAGAGGGAGAGGAATAGGCATGTGCAAAAGGGAAAATTTTGTTTCGTTTAGTTTCGTTTTAATTCGTTATTTAATTAATTTAGTTAAGTTAGGTTCGTTACATGTGTTAAATTCATTTTCGGAACTCGTTCGTTTTCGACCGAATTTCGAAAAATCCGGTCGAATTAGAAAATTCTCTCTTCGAATATAATTTCGAAATTCGATCGGAATTCGAAAAAAAAAAAAATTCGAATTCCAAATCGAAAACCCGCGGACGAAATTCGATCGGAATTCCAAAAAAAAAAAAAAAAAATTTCGAATTCCAAATCGAAAACCCGCGGACGAAATTCGATCGGAATTCCAAAAAAAAAAAAAAAAAAATTTTTTTTTCGAATTCCAAATCGAAAACCCGCGGACGAAATTCGATCGGAATTCAAAAAAAATAATAATTTGAATTCCGATCGAATTTCGTCCGCGTGTTCTCGATTCGGAATCGAAAACGTTCGTTCGGATTCTGTAAATTCATTAATATTGCAATTCGGGAATTCGTATGCATCCGAATGTCCGAATAATGAAAAATTTGTCCGAATTTCGATTCGGAACGAAACGAAATGCACATGCCTAGAGAGGAAGTTAGAAAGAACAGAGTGGAGCAAGAGAGAAGGGAAGGATAGAAATTAGTAGTGAAGGACAGAAAGAAAGGAGATGAGGCAGAGCAAGATGGGTGGGGGGGGGGGGGGAAATGGCAATGAAAACAGAGCAAGAAGAACAGAGAGCGAGGAGGAGTGAAAGAAAGGAAAAATAGATGGGGGGTTGGGGGGTGAGGGAGAGGGAAGCAAATGAAAAGGGGAGGTGAAGTGTGAAGGAGAAGGGGAGAGAAGGAAAGGAAAAGGGGGGGTGGGGTGTGAAGGAGAAAGAAAGAAAATGGGGGGGGGTGAAGGAGAAGGAAAGAAAATGGGGGGGGGGGGGGAAAGAGAAGGATAGAGAAGGAAAGGAAAAGGGGGTGGGGTGTGAAGGAGAAGGGGAGAGATGGATAGAAAAAGGGGGGAGAGAAGGTAAGGAAAATGGGGGTGTGAAGGAGAGGGGGAGAGAAGGAAAGAAAAAGGGGGGGGGGTGTTAAGGAGAAGGGGAGAGAGGGAAAGGAAAAGGGGGAGTGAAGGAGAGGGAGAGAAAAGAAAGGGAAAAAAGGGGGGGGGGAGAGAAGGAAAGGAAAAGGGGGGTGTGTGAAGGATAAGGAGAGAGAAGGAAAGGAAAAGGGGGGGGGGGTGTGAAGGAGAGTAAAGGAGGGGTGTGGAGGATAAGGGGAGAGAAGGATAGAAAAAGGGGGGGGGTGAAGGAGAGTACATGAGGGGTGTTAAGGATAAGGGGAGAGAAGGAAACAAAAAGGAGGGGTGAAGAAGAAGAGGAGAGAAGGAAAGGAAAGGGGGGGTGAAGAAGAAGGGGAGAGAAGGAAAGGAAAGGGGGGGTTGAAGGAGAGGGGGAGAGAAGGAAAGGGTGGGTGAAGAAGAAGAGGAGAGAAGGAAAGGAAAGGGGGGGTTGAAGGAGAGGGGGAGAGAAGGGAAGGGTGGGTGAAGAAGAAGGGGAGAAGAGTAAAGAAAAAGGGGTGTGTGAAGGAGAAGGGGAGAGAAGGAAAGGAAAGGGGGGGGTGTAAAGGAGAGAGAGAAGGAGAAGGAAAATGGGGGGGTGAAGGAAAGAGAAGGAAAGGAAAATGGGGGTGTGAAGCAGAAGGGAAGAGAAGGAAAGGAAAAATAGGGGGTGTGGGAAGTAGGAGACAAAAGGGGGAGGGGGTGTGAAGGAGAAGGGGAGAGAAGGAAGGAAAAGGGGGGGGGTGTGAAGGAGAATGGGAAATAAGGAAAGAAAAAGGGGGAGTGTGAAGGGAAGAGAAGGAAATGAAAAAGGGGGGTGTGTGAAGGAGAAGGGGAGAGGAGGAAATGGGGGGTGAGGAAGAGTAAAGGAGGGTTGTGAGGAGGATAGAAAAAGGGGGGGGTGAAGAAGAAGGGGAGAGAAGGAAAGGAAAAGGGGAGGGGTGAAGGAGAGGCAGAGAGAAGGAAAAGGGGGGGGGTGAAGGAGAATGGGAGAGAGAAGGAAAGGAAAAAGGGAGGGAAGGAGAGGGGGTGAGAAGGAAAGAAAAATTAGTGGGTAAGAAGGAAAGGGATTGGAGAGGGGTGAAGAGGAAGGAGATGGGGGTTGGAGGAGAAGAAAAGGGAATAGAGAGTAGCAGAAGAAAAAAAAAGAAGAGAAATAAATAAAGGGGGGGGGGTGAAAGGGCAAAAAACAGAATGGAAGCGGAGGGAGGGAGGGAGGGAGGAGAGACAGGGAAGGAAATAGAGAGATGGAGAGAAGGTAAGAAAGGTGCAGAGGATGAAGTAGTTGGAGAGAAGGTAAGAAAGGTGCCGAGGATGAAGTAGTTGGAGAGAAGGTAAGAAAGGTGCAGAGGATGAAGTAGATGGAGGGAAGGTAAGAAACGTGCCGAGGATGAAGTAGATGGAGGGAAGGTAAGAAAGGTGCAGAGGATGAAGTAGTTGGAGAGAAGGTAAGAAAGGTGCAGAGGATGAAGTAGTTGGAGAGAAGGTAAGAAAGGTGCCGAGGATGAAGTAGATGGAGGGAAGGTAAGAAAGGTGCCGAGGATGAAGTAGTTGGAGAGAAGGTAAGAAAGGTGCCGAGGATGAAGTAGATGGAGGGAAGGTAAGAAAGGTGCCGAGGATGAAGTAGATGGAGGGAAGGTAAGAAAGGTGCAGAGGATGAAATAGATGGAGAGAAGGTAAGAAAGGTGCAGAGGATGAAGTAGTTGGAGAGAAGGTAAGAAAGGTGCCGAGGATGAAGTAGTTAGAGAGAAGGTAAGAAAGGTGCCGAGGATGAAGTAGATGGAGGGAAGGTAAGAAAGGTGCCGAGGATGAAGTAGATGGAGGGAAGGTAAGAAAGATGCAGAGGATGAAATAGATGGAGGGAAGGTAAGAAAGGTGCCGAGGATGAAGTAGATGGAGGGAAGGTAAGAAAGGTGCAGAGGATGAAATAGATGGAGGGAAGGTAAGAAAGGTGCAGAGGATGAAGTAGTTGGAGAGAAGGTAAGAAAGGTGCCGAGGATGAAGTAGTTGGAGAGAAGGTAAGAAAGGTGCAGAGGATGAAGTAGTTGGAGAGAAGGTAAGAAAGGTGCCGAGGATGAAGTAGTTGGAGAGAAGGTAAGAAAGATGCAGAGGATGAAGTAGTTGGAGAGAAGGTAAGAAAGGTGCAGAGGATGAAATAGATGGAGAGAAGGTAAGAAAGGTGCAGAGGATGAAATAGATGGAGGGAAGGTAAGAAAGGTGCAGAGGATGAAATAGATGGAGAGAAGGTAAGAAAGGTGCAGAGGATGAAATAGATGGAGGGAAGGTAAGAAAGGTGCCGAGGATGAAGTAGTTGGAGAGAAGGTAAGAAAGATGCAGAGGATGAAATAGATGGAGGGAAGGTAAGAAAGGTGCAGAGGATGAAGTAGTTGGAGAGAAGGTAAGAAAGGTGCAGAGGATGAAATAGATGGAGGGAAGGTAAGAAAGGTGCAGAGGATGAAGTAGTTGGAGAGAAGGTAAGAAAGGTGCAGAGGATGAAATAGATGGAGAGAAGGTAAGAAAGGTGCAGAGGATGAAGTAGTTGGAGAGAAGGTAAGAAAGGTGCAGAGGATGAAGTAGATGGAGAGAAGGTAAGAAAGGTGCAGAGGATGAAATAGATGGAGGGAAGGTAAGAAAGATGCAGAGGATGAAGTAGATGGAGAGAAGGTAAGAAAGAAGCAGAGGATGAAGTAGATGGAGAGAAGGTAAGAAAGGTGCCGAGGATGAAGTAGTTGGAGAGAAGGTAAGAAAGATGCAGAGGATGAAATAGATGGAGAGAAGGTAAGAAAGGTGCAGAGGATGAAATAGATGGAGAGAAGGTAAGAAATGTGCAGAGGATGAAATAGATGGAGAGAAGGTGAGAAAGGTGCAGAGGATGAAATAGATGGAGAGAAGGTAAGAAAGATGCAGGGGATGAAATAGATGGAGAGAAGGTAAGAAAGATGCAGAGGATGAAGTAGTTGGAGAGAAGGTAAGAAAGGTGCAGAGGATGAAATAGATGGAGAGAAGGTAAGAAAGGTGCAGAGGATGAAATAGATGGAGAGAAGGTAAGAAAGATGCAGAGGATGAAATAGATGGAGAGAAGGTAAGAAAGGTGCAGAGGATGAAATAGATGGAGGGAAGGTAAGAAAGGTGCAGAGGATGAAATAGATGGAGAGAAGGTAAGAAAGATGCAGAGGATGAAATAGATGGAGGGAAGGTAAGAAAGATGCAGAGGATGAAATAGATGGAGGGAAGGTAAGAAAGATGCAGGGGATGAAATAGATGGAGAGAAGGTAAGAAAGGTGCAGAGGATGAAATAGATGGAGAGAAGGTAAGAAAGATGCAGAGGATGAAATAGATGGAGAGAAGGTAAGAAAGGTGCAGAGGATGAAATAGATGGAGGGAAGGTAAGAAAGGTGCAGAGGATGAAATAGATGGAGAGAAGGTAAGAAAGATGCAGAGGATGAAATAGATGGAGGGAAGGTAAGAAAGATGCAGAGGATGAAATAGATGGAGGGAAGGTAAGAAAGATGCAGGGGATGAAATAGATGGAGAGAAGGTAAGAAAGGTGCAGAGGATGAAATAGATGGAGAGAAGGTAAGAAAGGTGCAGAGGATGAAATAGATGGAGGGAAGGTAAGAAAGATGCAGAGGATGAAATAGATGGAGAGAAGGTAAGAAATGTGCAGAGGATGAAATAGATGGAGAGAAGGTGAGAAAGGTGCAGAGGATGAAATAGATGGAGAGAAGGTAAGAAAGATGCAGGGGATGAAATAGATGGAGAGAAGGTAAGAAAGGTGCAGAGGATGAAATAGATGGAGAGAAGGTAAGAAAGGTGCTGAGGATGAAGTAGATGGAGAGAAGGTAAGAAAGGTGCAGAGGATGAAATAGATGGAGAGAAGGTAAGAAAGGTGCAGAGGATGAAATAGATGGAGAGAAGGTAAGAAAGGTGCAGAGGATGAAGTAGATGGAGGGAAGGTAAGAAACGTGCCGAGGATGAAGTAGATGGAGGGAAGGTAAGAAAGGTGCTGAGGATGAAGTAGATGGAGAGAAGGTAAGAAAGATGCAGAGGATGAAGTAGATGGAGGGAAGGTAAGAAAGGTGCTGAGGATGAAGTAGATGGAGAGAAGGTAAGAAAGATGCAGAGGATGAAGTAGATGGAGGGAAGGTAAGAAAGGTGCAGAGGATGAAGTAGATGGAGAGAAGGTGAGAAAGGTGCCGAGGATGAAGTAGATGGAGAGAAGGTAAGAAAGGTGCCGAGGATGAAGTAGATGGAGAGAAGGTAAGAAAGGTGCAGAGGATGAAATAGATGGAGAGAAGGTAAGAAAGGTGCTGAGGATGAAGTAGATGGAGAGAAGGTAAGAAAGGTGCAGAGGATGAAATAGATGGAGAGAAGGTAAGAAAGGTGCAGAGGATGAAATAGATGGAGAGAAGGTAAGAAAGGTGCAGAGGATGAAGTAGATGGAGAGAAGGTAAGAAAGATGCAGAGGATGAAGTAGATGGAGGGAAGGTAAGAAAGGTGCCGAGGATGAAGTAGATGGAGAGAAGGTAAGAAAGGTGCCGAGGATGAAGTAGATGGAGAGAATGTAAGAAAGGTGCAGAGGATGAAATAGATGGAGAGAATGTAAGAAAGGTGCGGAGGATGAAGTAGAATAGTAATAGAAGGTAATAAAGACACAAAGAGAAGAAGAGAGGGAATCCGCTGCGGAGGGAGATTTATATTTTTCCAGTAATTACTCTTTGTTCTTCTTTCAGATCTCGTCTGGCACCCGCAGAAACTATGGATGGAAAAGTTTTTATATCGCTCGATAAAACACCAGAGGAATTACGATGTAGTGCCGTAAAAGGGCGCCACGTCTAAACTCACAGAAAAGTCAGATCTGTGGGGAGCTGCCAATGAGCGCGTAGCGCCGACTCGTACATTAAAGGTTACCGCCATGGCACAACTCTCCTATCTGGATCCCAGCGATGCCCTCCCAGCATACCGCCTGCCTGACCGGATAGAAAGTGAACAGTGTGTATGGAAGGACCTCACGCTGCGTTGATACTGGTAAATATAAAAAAATTACCTGTTTTCAAAATCTTATAACAAACTATGAAACAGTTTTTATTTATTTTTTTACGAAATTTTTGATCTTTTTTCGTTTGTTTTTTTGCAAAAAAATAAAAAACCCCACTAGTGATTAAACACCACCAAAAGATAGTTCTATTTGTGTGAAAAAAACAATAACAATTTCATTTGGGTACAGCATAGCACGACCGCGCGATTGTCATTCAAAGTGTGTCTGCGCTGAAAGCTGAAAATTGGTCTGGGCGGGAAGGGGGTGAAGTGCCCGGTAGTCAAGTGGTTAATCAAGTTGATTCAAAATGCACTAAAAAACACTCGAAAAACACGTTTCGTACGCGTGGTGTTAATGTCGCCTCCAAATGCAGCAAAACAGATGTGGATTTTTTACACAAAACATTGCGACAAACACAAAAAAAAAAAAACTGTGTGAAGCTCTGTGTTTGTCACGCACAGGGCAATGTATTAAAATGAATGGGCTGCCGAGGATGAAATCGCACACTGCGAATAATCGTATTTTTGTGTGTTATCGCGCCACGCGCATTGGCGCGTGGCGCGATAACACACAAAAATACGATTATTCGCAGTGTGCGATTTTTAGCGCGTTTCCAAAACACTATGGGGTAGATTCACATAGAAGATACGCCGGCGTATCTCCAGATACGCCGTCGTATCTCTGAGTTGCGGCGTCGTATCTATGCGCCTGATTCATAGAATCAGTTACGCATAGATTTCCCTAAGATCCGACCGGCGTAAGTCTCTTACACCGTCGTATCTTAGGCTGCATATTTACGCTGGCCGCTAGGTGGCGCTTCCGTATATTTACGCAAGGAATATGCTAATTAGGTAGATACGCGATTCAGAAACGTACGTCTGGCCGGCGCATTTTTTTACGTCGTTTACGTTAGGCTTTTTTTGGCGTATAGTTACCCCTGCTATATGAGGCGTATCCTATGTTAAGTATGGCCGTCGTTCCCACGTCGAATTTTGAAAAATTGACGTCGTTTGCGTAAGTCGTTCGCGAATAGGGCTGGACGTAATTTACCTTCACGTCGAAAGCAATGACGATTTGCGGCGGAATTTCGAGCATGCGCACTGGGATTTTTTCACGAACGGCGCATGCGCCGTTCACAAAAAACGTAAAATGCGCGGGGTCATGTGAAATTTAAATAAAACACGCCCACAACATCCCCATTTGATTTAGGCGGGCTTACGCCGCCACACATACATTACGCCGCCGTAACTAAGGGCACAAGTTGTTTCTGAATACAGAACTTGCGCCCTAAATTACGGCGGCGTAACGTATCTGAGATACGTTACGCCGGGCGGATAGATAGACCATTCTATCTGAATCTAGCCCTATATCGTGAACGCAGCCTAAAAAAAAAAAATGGCTTTTAAACTGTTTACACTTTATAGGTTGCTGACGGCGGCCTGTTATATGAAGTAAATTGTTTGTAGCTGACATGACAAAATGGTGGCCCCTTGTTTGTAACACTACATCTGTCTCTGCGCCGGTGTGTGAAAAGAAATGTTTTGTGTCTGAAGTCTCACGAAGATCTCCCTCAGAGTGATTTACGAGGGCCTCCCCCAAATCTCCCTCCCTTTTCCACAACATGGCTGCCCCCCTGAGCTAGGCCCGAGCCTGAGTTGTGAAGCCTGACAGAACATTTTGATGTTTCCTGTTCCCTCAGACCTGGCTGACAAGTGATAAAGGACATGGTGACCCCCCGCGCCTACATCTGCTTCCTGTTTTTATTTCAAACAAAGGCTTCGTGCCCGCTGGTAGGCCGAGGAAGGCTCCAGTCAGCGTCTTTTAAATCTTTTTTTAAATACAATTTGAATCCCATATATTTACAGCTGGGGGGGAAGTGTGTCAGGTCTGTTGAGAACCCGACACCTGCAGGGTGACCCGTGCGGCCTTGTGACCCCGATGGTGACGTCATTGCGCTATTCTCTCACAAAAACATTGGTGTGGTAACACGCAGGTGTACAGGAGCATCATAGTACGAGGTCACACAGCTTCATGACAGGCCCTGTCTTTAAGGGCCCCCTTCACGCCTATATGGGCCAGATCCACAAAGCGTTTACGCTGGCGTATCTATTGATACGCCGCGTAACTTCTAGTTTGCTCCGGCGTATCTTTGTTTTGTATCCACAAAAACAAGATACGCCTGAAGCTGGGCTAGATCCGACTGGCGTACGTCTTAGTACGCCGTCGGATCTAAGGTGCATATTTACGCTGACCGCTAGGTGGCGTTTCCGTCGATTTCCGTGTCGAGTATGCAAATTAGCTAGATACGGCGATCCACGAACGTACGTCCGGCCGGCGCATTTTTTTTCGCCGTTTCCGTAAGGCTTTTTTTTGGCGTATAGTTACCCCTGCTATATGAGGCGTATCCTATGTTAAGTATGGACGTCGTTTCCGCATCAAATTTAGAAAATTTTACGTTGTTTGCGTAAGTCGTTCCCGAATAGGGCTTTGCGTAGAATGACGTTCACGTCGTAAGCATTGGCTTGTTGCGGGTTAATTTGAGCATGCGCACTGGGATACCCCTATGGACGGCACATGCGCCGTTCCGAAAAAAACATAATTTACGTCGGGTCAAGACGTATTATCATAAAACACGCCCCCATCTCATCCATTTGAATTGCACGACCTTATGCCGACACAGTTACTTACGGCGCAAATTCTTTGAGAATACAGGAAATGCGCTGTAAGTTACGGCGGCGTAGTGTATCTGAGATAAACTACGCCGGCCATAAAGAAGCGCTGCGCTTTGTGGATCTGGCCCTATGTATTTAAAAAATAGCTAAAGGCAAAACTTATTTTATTTTATTTTTTTATTTTAGGCCTCATTCACACAGGCGCTAAACCTATGGGCCATGAATTGGCCATTTGTTTACCTGCAGAGAATCCTAAGGGCCAATTCACGCCAGACGCTGCGTTACAGCGGTGGGATGTCTGCAGTGCAGATGTGCTGATTGCGGGGCATTGCACCGTTCACTTCTTTTTAAATGAACTTTATTGAAATGTCACACAAGCTTCAAAAAACAATCTTGGGCCAGGATCACGATGGGCTTACGACGGCGTATCTCCACATACGCCGTCGTAAGTCCGAATCCGAGCCGTCGTATCTATGCGCCTGATTCTTAGAATCAGTTACGCATAGATTTGGCCAAGATACGAGCGGCATAAGTCTCCTACGCCGTCGTATCTTGGATGCAATATTTACTCTGGCCGCAAAGGGGCGCTTCCGTAGATTTACGCGTCGAATATGTAAATTAGGTAGATATGCAGATTCACTAAGTACTTGCGGCCGCTACGCCGTTTACGTAAGGCTTACGTCCGGCGTAAAGTTACCCCTGCTATATGAGGCGTAGGTAATGCAAAGTATGGATGTCGGCAAGCGTATCTTTTTTTTATTATTTTTACTCCAAGCAAGCGTATCTTTTTACGTCGTTTACGTAAGTTGTACGTGAATGGGGCTGTGCGTAGGTTACGTTCACGTCACAGGCATTGAGCCGGCGTAACTTAGGGAAAAAATTCAACGTGATACTGATCATGCGTGCGCATGCGCCGTCATTTACATGGGGTCACGATTGATTTACATACAACACGCCCACCTCTTCCACATTTCAATTAGGCGGGCTTACGCCGGCCGATTTACGCTACGCCGCCGCAACTTACGGAGCAAGTGCTATGTGAATACTGCACTTGCCCGTCTAAGTAGCGGAGGCGTAGCGTAAATAGGATACGCTACGCCGGAACAAAGATACGCTCTCCTACGTGAATCTGGCCCCTTGTTTTTTTATTTTTTTATTTTTCCACTGTGCCTTTATTTTTTTTTATTTTTTTTTCGATCACTTTCACACTAATGCGTTTTTTGATGCATTTTGCAGAAATGCAGGGAAATTTTTTTAACATGGTTTCCTATGGAACATGTTCACATCAACGCTTTTTTGTGCCTCTGCGTTTTTTGGAAAGGGTCGGGGACTTTTTTCCCGCAAAAAGCAGCGTTTTGCATGTAATAGAATTCAATTTACCGGCATCCAAAACGCAAGTACCGCGTTTTTAATTTGCGATTTTGCCGCGATTTGAGGTTTGCATTTTTTTTAACCTGTTTATAGCTAGTTGTAAAAAAAATTAAATTGCTGGCTATAAAAAAAAAATTAAACCCAAAAAATGCAAATCGCTGTAAAATTGCTGTAAAATCGCAGCAAGAACCGCAAAAAGCACTGCAAAAACGCTCAAAAGCAACATGCATAGGTGTGAATCGAGCCTAATTCCTATTGTAAACATCCCTTATAATAGAAATAAGGATGACAGGTCCTCTTTTTGGAGAGCTCAAAAAGACCTAAAATCTCTCCTTTACCTTTAAAAGCAAAAGATCAGTAAAAAAGTTATTTTGGTCTTTTGCTTTAAAAAAAAAGTGACATCATGACATCGCTCCGGTCCTCCAAGGCCATAGAGGCAATCAAAGACAATCAAGGGCTAGATTCAACAAGCCCGCCGTAAGTTTGTGCGGGCGTAGCGTATCCTATTTACGCTACGCCTCCGCAACTTAGACGGGCAAGTGCAGTATTCACAAAGCACTTGCTCCGTAAGTTACGGCGGCGTAGCGTAAATCTGCAGGCGTAAGTGCGCCAAATTCAAATTCTGAAGAGGTGGGCGTGTTTTATGTAAATAAAACATGACCCCACGTAAATGACGTCTTTAACGAACGGCGCATGCGCCGTTCGTGAAAGAATCCCAGTGTGCATGCTCGAAATTCCGCCGCAAATCGTCAATGCTTTCGACGTGGATGTAATTTACGCAAAGCCCTATTCGCGAACGACTTACGCAAACGACGTAAAAATGTAAAAATTTGACGCGAGAACGACGTCCATACTTAACATTGCGTACGCCTCTTATCAGCTGGAGCAACCTTACGCCGGAAATAACGTAAAAAAATGCGCCGGGCGCACGTACGTTTCTGAATCGGCGTATCCAGGTCATTTGCATATTCTACGCTGAAATCGACGGCAGCGCCACCTAGCGGCCAGCGTAAATATGCACCCTATAAATATACAACGGTGTAAGAGACTTAAGCCAGTCGGATCTTAGGCAAATTTCGGCGTATCTTGCTTTCTGAATACAGAAAGAAGATACGCCGGTGCAGATTTGAATTTACGCGGCGTATCAATAGATATCAATAGATATGCCGGCGTAAATTCTCTCTGAATCTAGCCCCAAGTCTTTTAATTGCCTCTGTGGCCAGCCAGCCGCACCATCGGATTGTTTCTTGGTCCAGTCGGTGGAAACGGTAAGCCCGAGAAACACTGGCGAGCGGTGGGAGTTCCCCTCCCGCTGCTTCTGAAAGCGTTTCAGTGTTTGTTTGTTTTTTTTAAGAACTTTATTGAAATGTCAGAAAAGTGGTTGTGTCCATATGTCCGTATGACCAAGTGACATTTCATTAGGTTTTATTGGTGCAAGGTGGCATTGTTCCCTTTTTTAATTTTCTTTAACCACTTGCGGACTGCCTCACACACTTATACGTCGGCAGAATGGCACGGGCAGGCAAAGCAATGTTGCTTTGCCTGCCCGTGCCATTCTGCCAACGTATAAGTGCGGGAGGCAGTCGGCAAGCGGTTAAAAAATACATTTATTGGGACCATTTACATATATATACGTTGCTTTGAATCTGCAGCGGTCTCTGTGACCGTGCCCGCGGGACCCGTGGACTTCGATGTCCGCCGGTGTCCCACGATCGTGTCACGGAACGGCAGAACGGGAGGATGCCATTGTAAACAAGGCACCTCCCTGTTCTGCCTAGTGACATGTCACTGATCGTCTGCTCCCTCTCGTCGGGAGCAGCGATCAGTGTCGTGTCACAGTAAGCCCCGCCCCCACACAGTTAGAATCACTCCCTGGGACACACTTAGGCCCGGATTCACATACATCGGTGCATATTTATCTTTTATACGGTACGCCGACGCAGCGCAGAGAGGCAAGCACCGAATTCACAAAGCACTTGCTCCCAAATCCGCGCTGGGTTTCTAAGGTGCAAGCCGGCATAGGTGGAAGTGGGCGTGACACATGCAAATGAGGCGTGACCCCATGCAAATGATGGGCCGAGTGCCAGACAGATACATATAACGAACGGCGCATGCGCCGTCCCGTGGCCGCATCCCAGTGCGCATGCTCAGAATCACGTCGAAACAACTGCCTAAGATACGTCGAATCATTGCCTACGGCGTGAGCGTATCCTACGCCCAGCCATATTCACGTCCAACGTAAAATACGGCGGCTTGAGTTTCCTGGTCCATACCTTTGCATGGGTCGCGCCTCATATATGGGGAATAACTTTACGCCGGACGTACGACTTACGCAAAACGCGTATATTATGCGCCGGGCGCAAGTACGTTCGTGAATCGCCGTATTTCCCTCATTTGCATATTTGAATCGGAAATCAATGGGAGCGCAACATGCGTCCAGCGTAAATATGCGCCCACGATACTCCGGCGTAGGCAAGTTACGTCGGTCGGATGAAGCCTGTTTTTAGGCGTATCTTAGTTTGTGGGTCAGGCGCATAGATACGACGGCGCATATTTGCACTTACGCGGCGTATCTGGAGATTCGTCGGCGCAAGTGCTTTGTGAATCCGCGGCCTTAACCCCTTCCTAGCCCCCTAGTGGTTAACCCCTTTACTGCAAATGTGTTATTTATACAGTAAACAGTGCATTTTTATAGCACTGATCGCTGTATAACTGTGAATGGTCCCAAAATAGCGCCAAAAGTGTCCGATGTGTCCGGCATAACGTTGCAGTCACGATAAAAATCGCTGGTCGCCACCATTACTCTGTGTATCATAGAGCTGGCTGGGTCTGTGTTCGGCGGCGGCGCAGTAACGCGGTCCCGCCCCCCCCCCTACACCAGCTGGTATGATAGTAGATAGAACCAGTGTTCAGCCTATCACAAGAGTCGGTGTAGGGGGGGGCACTCTGTGGATACTCAGTTCAGAATAGGAAAGGGTTAAGGTTTCGGTAACGTTTGATGTGCGGAATATGAGCTTCGGCAATCCGGAGTCAGGGAATCATCAAAAAAAAAATTGACTCACCTCGTCAAGAGTGTCAAACATTCAAGCGTTGGATGAAACATTCGCCGCATCACAAATGCCCGCAACGCTCCTCTGACCTATATTTCCCGCCGAAGAACAGGAAATCCTATGCATCAGAAAAAATCTCTCTTTATCAACTGAATCTGACCGGTAAATGTGCTTATAAGGCTTCAAAACAAAAATCACGTATCTTTACAGCGGAACTCCAGCCACAAATTCAATTGCAATTGTCAGTTAAAGCGACGCAGTGCCGAATCGCAAAAAGGGGGCCTGGTCCTTAACCTGCATAATGGTCCGGGTCTTAAGTGGTTAAATGTCGCCTATGGAGATTTTTAAGGGTAAAAGTTTGACGCCATTCCACGGGCGAGCGCAACTTTGAAGCGTGACATGTTGGGTATCAATTTACTCGGCGTAACATTATCTTTCACAATATAAAAAAGAAATTAAGCTAACTTTACTGTTGTTATTTTTATTTTTTATTAAAAAAAGTGATTTTTTTCCCCTTAAAAATAGTGGGGTTTTTTTCTTAAAAAAAGTGTGCTTGCAAGACCGCTGCGCAAATACGATGTGACAGAAAGTATTGCAACGACCGCCATTTTATTCTCTAGGGTGTTAGAAAAAAAATGTATAGGCCCAGATTCTCAAAGGGCTTACGACGGCGCAATGTAAGTCCTAATCTGGACCGTCGTATCTATGCGACTGATTCTTGGAATCAGTTACGCATAGATATCCATTAGATCCGACAGGCGTAAGGCTCTTACGCTGTCGGATCTTAAATGCTTTTTTTTTTTTTCGCCGCTAGGTGTCGCCTCCGTTGTTTTCCCCGTCGAGTATGCAAATTAGCTAAATACGCAAATTCCCGAACGTACGCGCGGTCGACGCAGTGAAGTTACGACGTTTCCGTAAGTTTTGCGCGGTGTAAAAGTTGCCCCTGCTATATGAGGGGCAACCAATTTTAAGTATGGCCGTCGTTCCCGCGTCGAAATTTTTAAATCGTCCGTGAATGGGACTGGACGCCATTTACGTTCACGTCGAAACCAATGACGTCCTTGCGACGTCATTTAGCGCAATGCACGTCGGGAAATTTTAGGGATGGCGCATGCGCATTACGTTCGGCGCGGGAACGCGCCTAATTTAAATGCTAGACGCCCCCTACCCGCCTAATTTGAATTAGGCGGGCTTGCGCCGGGTGATTTACGCTACGCCGCCGCAACTTTACAGGCAAGTTCTTTGTGAATAAAGCACTTGCCTTTAAAACTTGCGGCGGCGTAACGTAAACCAGATACGTTACGCCCGCACAGTTTTACGCCCAGATACGAGAATCTGGGCCATAATGTAGAATGTTCGATTTTGGGGGTCGCTGGCGATTTTATCGCCCATCCAATAATTTTCGTTTTGGATGGAAGAGCCGGGGGTACTGATAAGTGGAATCATTCGACCTACACGCTGGCAAAAAAAAAAAAAAAAATTGCCAGACGCGAAAGAAAGTGAAAATACGACCCCCGGCGCTAATAAGTCATGTTACCGTTGGCGGCTCTAATGGGATTTACGCGTTTTAACCTGTCGGGTTCCCAGTCCGCCGTGGCAGCTGAAGGCTTGTTAGGGTCCATTAAAGAGCCGGGGGAACGCGCGGTGGGGAGATCAGAATCAATCAGCGCGCGTAATTCTCGCCTCCTGAGCCTTTTGATGCGCGGCGAGGGGGTCACCTTGTTTTTTTTTTTTTTCTCGAACGCCAAAGCTGGGAAAAGGATGGATCTGTCAGTTTCCAGGCTGCTGGCAGCTGCTCTTCGCCCGCCGCCGATCCCATCCAATTAAAGCTGACAAATTGACGGGCACCTGCGATGATAACTTGTTTAGAGGAAGAGGGGCCGGGAAGGGCCGGGGGGGGGGGGGGGGGGGGGGCGAGGGGGAGAGGAGGATGAGAAGAAGAGAAGGGTGGGTGGGGTAGGAGGAGTCACCGCTGACATGGAGCGCAGGTGTAGATTGAGGAGATCGTTTATGGCGAAGGCGAGCCGCGGAGAGACGCAAGGGGCGGAGAAAAAATGTATTCTTATCCTTTTTCCATAATATCCTCCCTGATCTTTTTCCGGCTCGGGCGTTAAAATAATAAAATAAAAACACCAGTAGCTTTTGCAATACTGGGATAGATTCAGATAGGGGCGCGCACTGATACGGCGGCGCAGCGTATCGTCTTTACGCTACGCCGCCGTAAATTACAGGAGCAAGCGCTGTATTCACGAAGCACTTGCTCCGTAAGTTGCGGCAGCGTAGCGTAAAAGGGGCCGGCGTAAATGCGCGTAATTCAAATGATCCGGTAGGGGGGCGTGGATCATTTAAATTAGGCGCGTTCCCGCGCCGAACGTACCGCGCATGCGCCGTCCCTAAAAATTTCCCGACGTGCATTGCGGTAAATGACGTCGCAAGGACGTCATTGGTTTCAACGTGAACGTAAATGGCGTCTGGCGCCATTCACGGACGACTTACGCAAACGACGTAACATTTTCAAATCGCGACGCGGGAACGACGGCCATACTTAACATTGGCTGCGCCTCCTAATAGCAGGAGCAACGTTACGACAAAAACGACTTACGCAAACGACGTAAAAAAAACTACCGCCGGGCGCACGTACGTTTGTGAATCGGCGTAAGTATGTAATTTGCATACTGTACGCTGACAACTACGGAAGCGCCACCTAGCAGCCAGCGTCAGAATGCACCCTAAGATACGACGGCATAAGAGACTTATGCCAGTCGTATCTTAGGCTAATGTCGGCGTATCTAGCTTTCTGAATACAGAAAGTAGATACGCCGGCGCAGCTTTGGAATTACGCGACGTATCTATGAATTCGCCGGCGTAATTCTTTCCTGAATCTACCCCAGCGTTTATTAGCGTTTTTAGCGTTTGTTTGCGTTTTTTACAATATACCAAAAATTGGGGTATAAATGTTGTGGGGTTTTTTTTATTTTGTTTTTTATCACGAACGTGAATTTTTTCCCCCCAAAAAAATTGCGTTTGCAAAACTGCTGCGCAAATACCGTGTGACTTAAAAAATTGCAACGATCGCCATTTTATTCTCTAGGGTCTCTGCTAAAAAAATGTATAATGTTTGGGGGTTATAAGTAATTTTCTAGCAAAAAATAAATAAAAAATACTGATTTAACCTGTTCAGATCCGCGCTATAGCCGAAAAGACGGCTGCAGCGCGGACCTGAATTGCGGGGAGGGTGTCCATGGACGTCCTCCCGTTCTCGAGCGGCCAGCGCGCCCCCTGCAGGGCGCGCACGGCACGCTCTGTGATCAATGAGACTCGATCCCGTCCCCTTACCACGTGATCAGCTGTCAGCCAATGACAGCTAATCATGTGATGTAAACACAGCCGGTAACCGGCTATTTATTCCCCTCAAGCTAATAGCGTGAGAAGAGAAAAAAAGGCCGATCACCGGCAGCTGTTAGAGGGACATCGGTCCCCATCAGGGAGAGCCTGCTCATTTGTGCCACCTGTGCCATCTGCCAGTGCCACCTAGCAGTGTACAACAGTGCTGCCTTCCAGTGCCCACCAGCGCCACCCATCAGTGCCCACAGTGCCACCTACCAGTGCCGCCCATAAGTGTCACCTTCCAGTGCCATCAGTGGTACCTATCAGTAACACCCATCTGTGCCACCCATCAGTGCCACCTTATCTGTGCCCATCAGTACAGCCTTATCTGTGCCCATCAGTACCGCCTCAACTGTGCCCATCAGTACCACCTCATCTGTGCCCATCAGTACCGCCTCATCTGTGCCCATCAGTACCGCCTTATCTGTCCCCATCAGTATGCCTCATCTGTGCCCATCAGTACCGCCTCATCTGTGCCCATCAGTACTGCCTCATCTGTCCCCATCAGTGCCACCTCATCTGTCCCCATCAGTACCGCCTCATCTGTGCCCATCAGTACTGCCTCATCTGTCCCCATCAGTGCCACCTCATCTGTCCCCATCAGTGCCGCCTCATCTGTGCCCATCAAAATAATGATAAAAATGTCATATGGGTGCAACATTGCACGACCGCGCAATTGTCATTCAAAGTGCGTCAGCGCCGAAAAGGCGTGAAAATTGGTCTGGGCGGGAGGAGGGGGTTTAAGTGCCCGGTAAGGAAGCGGTTAAACTTGTATACAAAAAGTGCCAGAAAAAGCCCGGGCAGGGCAGTGGTTAAGGTGGTCTACGCCCCCTTTATTATACAACCTTTCATCATTTAGAACAAAACAGGAAACAATGTTTTCATTTCGGAATGAAGAACGAAGTTCCATAAATTCCCTTTGATTTTCGCGATACGCGTTCCGTCTGAGCGGCGCTCCCGCCTTCCTATCACTCGCGGCCTCGTCTTTTTTATTGTTATTTATTTTTTATCGTTCGCAGCGTTTCAGCTCGTCTTTGTTGGCGGGAGGTTGGGAGTCGGCGGGGGCACTCGGGGGGGGGGAGGGGCGCAGTCTGGAAGAAGTCATTCGGTTGTGATAAGGAACGCCGCGCCCCCCGTGTATTGGGGCCATCCGTCAGTCTGCGGTCGCAGGGGTTCTCGCGCCGCAAGGCCGTCCCGCGGGGGGCGCCGCAGAGCTGTCTGGACCGCTGAGCTTGTCGCTTGCCGCCTGTTACATCCATTTTCTCGCACTTCGTCAGAAGAAAAGGTGACGGACACAGAGAGGTCTTGGGGGGGGGGGGGGAGAAGCGCGCCGAGTCGTTGTGAAAGGCGGAGGACGCTCCCGGGATTTCTGCGTCCCCTGGCTTGCTGCGCCCGATTATAATGTCCGCTGCCGGCTTTTTATGTCACTTAAAGATGAAATTTAATCTGCTTATATTTATATAGTCTCTGACCATCTCTTGTACCAAGCCAGTGTCTCTGACCATCTCTTGTAGGAAGCCTGTGTCTCTGACCATCTCTTGTAGCAAGCCTGTGTCTCTGACCATCTCTTGTAAGAAGCCTGTAGTCTCTGACCATCTCTTGTACCAAGCCTGTGTCTCTGACCATCTCTTGTAGCAAGCCTGTAGTCTCTGACCATCTCTTGTACCAAGCCTGTGTCTCTGACCATCTCTTGTAGCAAGCCTGTGTCCTCTGACCATCTCTTGTACCAAGCCTGTGTCTCTGACCATCTCTTGTAGCAAGCCTGTAGTCTCTGACCATCTCTTGTACCAAGCCTGTGTCTCTGACCATCTCTTGTAGCAAGCCTGTAGTCTCTGACCATCTCTTGTACCAAGCCTGTGTCTCTGACCATCTCTTGTAGCAAGCCTGTAGTCTCTGACCATCTCTTGTAGCAAGCCTGTGTCTCTGACCATCTCTTGTAGCTAGCCTGTGTCTCTGACCATCTCTTGTAGCAAGCCTGTGTCTCTGACCATCTCTTGTAGCAAGCCTGTGTCTCTGACCATCTCTTGTAGCAAGCCTGTGTCTCTGACCATCTCTTGTAGCAAGCCTGTGTCTCTGACCATCTCTTGTAGCAAGCCTGTGTCTCTGACCATCTCTTGTAGCAAGCCTGTGTCTCTGACCATCTCTTGTAGCTAGCCTGTGTCTCTGACCATCTCTTGTAAGAAGCCTGTGTCTCTGACCATCTCTTGTACCAAGCCTGTGTCTCTGACCATCTCTTGTAGCAAGCCTACAGTCTCTGACCATCTCTTGTAAGAAGCCTGTAGTCTCTGACCATCTCTTGTACCAAGCCTGTGTCTCTGACCATCTCTTGTAGCAAGCCTGTAGTCTCTGACCATCTCTTGTACCAAGCCTGTGTCTCTGACCATCTCTTGTAGCAAGCCTGTAGTCTCTGACCATCTCTTGTAGCAAGCCTGTGTCTCTGACCATCTCTTGTAGCTAGCCTGTGTCTCTGACCATCTCTTGTAGCAAGCCTGTAGTCTCTGACCATCTCTTGTAGCTAGCCTGTGTCTCTGACCATCTCTTGTAAGAAGCCTGTGTCTCTGACCATCTCTTGTACCAAGCCTGTGTCTCTGACCATCTCTTGTAGCAAGCCTACAGTCTCTGACCATCTCTTGTAAGAAGCCTGTAGTCTCTGACCATCTCTTGTACCAAGCCTGTGTCTCTGACCATCTCTTGTAGCAAGCCTGTAGTCTCTGACCATCTCTTGTACCAAGCCTGTGTCTCTGACCATCTCTTGTAGCAAGCCTGTAGTCTCTGACCATCTCTTGTAGCTAGCCTGTGTCTCTGACCATCTCTTGTACCAAGCCTGTGTCTCTGACCATCTCTTGTAGCAAGCCTGTAGTCTCTGACCATCTCTTGTACCAAGCCTGTGTCTCTGACCATCTCTTGTAGCAAGCCTGTAGTCTCTGACCATCTCTTGTAGCAAGCCTGTGTCTCTGACCATCTCTTGTAGCTAGCCTGTGTCTCTGACCATCTCTTGTAGCAAGCCTGTAGTCTCTGACCATCTCTTGTAGCAAGCCTGTGTCTCTGACCATCTCTTGTAGGAAGCCTGTGTCTCTGACTATCTCTTGTACCAAGCCTGTGTCTCTGACCATCTCTTGTACCAAGCCTGTGTCTCTGACCATCTCTTGTACCAAGCCTGTGTCTCTGACCATCTCTTGTAGGAAGCCTGTAGTCTCTGACCATCTCTTGTAGGAAGCCTGTAGTCTCTGACCATCTCTTGTAGGAAGCCTGTAGTCTCTGACCATCTCTTGTAGCAAGCCTGTAGTCTCTGACCATCTCTTATACCAAGCCTGTGTCTCTGACCATCTCTTGTAGCAAGCCTGTAGTCTCTGACCATCTCTTATACCAAGCCTGTGTCTCTGACCATCTCTTGTAGCAAGCCTGTAGTCTCTGACCATCTCTTGTTGTAAGCCTGTGTCTCTGACCATCTCTTGTTGTAAGCCTGTAGTCTCTGACCATCTCTTGTACCAAGCCTGTGTCTCTGACTATCTCTTGTACCAAGCCTGTAGTCTCTGACCATCTCTTGTACCAAGCCTGTGTCTCTGACCATCTCTTGTACCAAGCCTGTGTCTCTGACCATCTCTTGTAGGAAGCCTGTAGTCTCTGACCATCTCTTGTAGGAAGCCTGTAGTCTCTGACCATCTCTTGTAGGAAGCCTGTAGTCTCTGACCATCTCTTGTAGCAAGCCTGTAGTCTCTGTCCATCTCTTGTAGCAAGCCTGCAGTCTCTGACCATCTCTTGTAGCAAGCCTGTGTCTCTGACCATCTCTTGTAGCAAGCCTGTGTCTCTGACCATCTCTTGTAGCAAGCCTGTGTCTCTGACCATCTCTTGTAGCAAGCCTGCAGTCTCTGTCCATCTCTTGTAGGAAGCCTGTAGTCTCTGACCATCTCTTGTAGCAAGCATGCAGTCTCTGACCATCTCTTGTACCAAGCCTGTGTCTCTGACCATCTCTTGTAGCAAGCCTGTGTCTCTGACCATCTCTTGTAGCAAGCCTGTGTCTCTGACCATCTCTTGTAGCAAGCTTGTGTCTCTGACCACCTCTTGTAGCAAGCCTGCAGTCTCTGACCATCTCTTGTAGCAAGCATGTGTCTCTGACCATCTCTTGTTGCAAGCCTGTGTCTCTGACCATCACTTATAGCAAGCCTGTGTCTCTGATCATCTCTTGTACCAAGCCTGTAGTCTCTGACCATCTCTTGTAGGAAGCCTGCAGTCTCTGACCATCTCTGGTAGCAAGCCTGCAGTCTCTGACCATCTCTTGTAGGAAGCCTGTGTCTCTGACCATCTCTTGTACCAAGCCTGTGTCTCTGACCATCTCTTGTACCAAGCCTGTGTCTCTGACCATCTCTTGTAGCAAGCCTGTGTCTCTGACCATCTCTTGTAGCAAGCCTGTGTCTCTGACCATCTCTTGTAGCAAGCCTGTAGTCTCTGACCATCTCTTATACCAAGCCTGTGTCTCTGACCATCTCTTGTAGCAAGCCTGTAGTCTCTGACCATCTCTTGTAGCAAGCCTGTGTCTCTGACCATCTCTTGTAGCAAGCCTGTGTCTCTGATCATCTCTTGTACCAAGCCTGTAGTCTCTGACCATCTCTTGTAGGAAGCCTGCAGTCTCTGACCATCTCTGGTAGCAAGCCTGCAGTCTCTGACCATCTCTTGTAGGAAGCCTGTGTCTCTGACCATCTCTTGTACCAAGCCTGTGTCTCTGACCATCTCTTGTACCAAGCCTGTGTCTCTCACCATCTCTTGTAGCAAGCCTGTGTCTCTGACCATCTCTTGTAGGAAGCCTGCAGTCTCTGACCATCTCTTGTAGCAAGCCTGTAGTCTCTGACCATCTCTTATACCAAGCCTGTGTCTCTGACCATCTCTGGTAACAAGCCTGTAGTCTCTGGCCATCTCTTGTAGGAAGCCTATAGTCTCTGACCATCTCTTGTAGCAAGCCTGTAGTCTCTGACCATCTCTTGTACCAAGCCTGTGTCTCTGACCATCTCTTGTACCAAGCCTGTGTCTCTGACCATCTCTTGTAGCAAGCCTGTAGTCTCTGACCATCTCTTGTAGCAAGCCTGTGTCTCTGACCATCTCTTGTAGCAAGCCTGTGTCTCTGACCATCTCTTGTAGCAAGCCTGTGTCTCTGACCATCTCTTGTAGCAAGCCTGTGTCTCTGACCATCTCTTGTAGCAAGCCTGTAGTCTCTGACTATCTCTTGTAGCAAGCCTGTGTCTCTGACCATCTCTTATAGCAAGCCTGTAGTCTCTGACCATCTCTTGTAGCAAGCCTGTAGTCTCTGACCATCTCTTGTAGCAAGCCTGTAGTCTCTGACCATCTCTTGTAGGAAGCCTGCAGTCTCTGACCATCTCTTGTAGGAAGCCTGTGGGGGGGGGGGACAGATCTGGGGCGGACAGCGGCTAGCTGCACTCATGAGAGCCGTTCAGTTGCCGGGGAAGATGGCGACTTAATTGGCTAGCACGCTCATTACGCCCGGCGAGAATCTGGCGGCGTCCGGGGCGTACTAACAGTGCGTGGGAAGACATTAATTATAAAATTTGCACACCCCCCCGGGTAAGAAACAACACCTAATAAGCCCCCCCCATGTCAATATCTCCTACCCGCCGTGATCTCTTCCGAGACGCGGCGCCCCGATCCTGAGAAATAAAACGGCGAGGAAAGAGAAGCGCTCGCCGCGCCATCGATGAAGATCAGAAAGGAGGGAAATTTGCCTTCTGAGGCCATTAAACGGCGCGCAGAGCTAGACGGGGCAACCGTATCGATCGGGCCGCCGCATAAAAGAAGAACTAAACCGCCTATCGAGCGTCGGCGCGCCGCTAAAACCTCTCCAGGGCGCCGTTTCATAAATATATAAACACGTACGGGGAGGAGATCGATGGGCGGTGTAATAGGATTGTATCTAAAGCCCAACTTCACCGAAAACGTATATTTTACTCTGTAGGGGGGGGAGATTTACCTTCACTTCCTGCTGGGGGGTCACAGGAACAGGAAGTGACTGATATCTTTATTGTTTTTTTTTCTATTCTATTCTTTTATTTTCTGTTCTATTCTTTTGTATTCTATTTTAATTTGACTTTATTCTATTTGGAATGGAATTTTGGAAGATGGTTATATTCTATTTTATTCTATTCTATTTTTTTCTGTTCTATTCCATTCTATTCTAATTCAAATGTATTCCATTTGAAATGAGAAATTTCAAAAGATGGCTATATTCTGTTTTATTCTATTATTTCTTTTTATTCTATTCCTTTATTTTCTATTTTATGTTATTCTGTTTTTTTTCTATTCTATTTTGTTCCGGTTTACTCTATTATTTTCTATTCTATTCTTTTATTTTCTATTTGAACCCTTTATTTTGTATTCAATTTTTTTTATATTCTTTTATTTTATTTTATTTTATATTTCTCTTATTTTCTATTCTATTCTAATTCAAAATTGAAATTCGAAGTTTCAGAAGATGGTTATAGTCTGTTTTATTCTATTATGTTTTCTATTCTATTCCTTTATTTTCTATTTTATGTTATTCTATTTTTTTTTTTATTTTCTATTCTATTTTGTTCTGGTTTACTCTATTATTTTCTATTCTATTCTTTCTATTAGTTTTTTTCTTTTCTTTTATTTTATTTTCTGTTATGTTTTGCTCTATTCTGTTCTATTCGTTTCTATTCTATTTTATTCTCTTCAGAAATTGAAATTTGAAAACAACTTGAATTTAAAAATTATTCAAATTTGGAATTCGACATTTCAGAAGATGGTTTTAGTCTTTCTGTTTTATTCTATTATGTTTTCTATTCTATTCCTTTATTTTCTATTTTATGTTATTCTGTTTTTTTTCTATTCTATTTTGTTCTGGTTTATTCTATTCTTTTCTATTCTTTCTATTAGTTTTTTCTATTCTTTTATTTTCTGTTCTGTTTTGCTCTATTCTGTTCTATTCTTTTCTATTCTATTTTATTCTCTTCAGAAATTGGAATTTGAAAACAACTTGAATGTGAAAATTATTCGAATTTAGAATTCGACATTTCAGAAGATGGTTATATTCTTTCTGTTTTATTCTATAATTTTTTCTATTCTGTTCCTTTATTTTCTATTTTATTTTATTCAGTTTTTTTATTTTCTATTCTATTTTTTCTGGTTTACGCCATTCTTTTCTATTCTTTTATTTTCTATTCGATCCCTTTATTTTTAATAGTTTTTGTCTATTCTTTTATTTTATTTTCTGTTCTGTTTTGCTCTATTCTATTGTTTTATATTCCTTTATTTTCTATTCTTTTTTATTCTCTTCAGAAATTTGAATTTGAAAAGACTTGAATTTGAAAATTATTCGAATTTGAAATTCGAAATTTCAGAAGATGGTTATAGTCTATTCTATATTCTTCTTTTTTTATTTTCTATTCGCACCCTTTATTTTTTAATCGTTTTTCTTCTATTCTTTTATTTTTTTTTCTCTTCTATTTTGCTCTATTCTATTATTTTCTATTCTATTCCTTTATTTTCTATTCTATTTTATTTTTATTCAGAAATTTGAAATTGAAAACGACTTCAATTTGAAAACTATTTGAATTTGAAATTCGAAATTTCAGAAGATGGTTATACTCTATTCTATATTCTTATATTCTGTTTTATTCTATTATTTTTTCTATTCTATTCCTTTATTTTCTATTTTATTTTATTCCGTTTTTTTTATTTTCTATTCGCACCCTTTATTTTTTCATCGTTTTTCTACTATTCTTTTTTTTCTGTTCTGTTTTGCTCTATTCTATTATTTTCTATTCTATTCCTTTATTTTCTATTCTATTTTATTTTCTTCAGAAATTTGAATTTGAAAATTATTCGAATTTGATTCGAAAGCTAAATTCAAGTTTTGTCCGAAATGTTATTTTGTTATTTTGGATTTATTTATCTCATATTTTATTCTGGCGAGCCAGACAGAAAAATTTGCACACCTGAAGCGGCGAGACGTTTTCATGAATAGTATTCTATTCTGGCGAGCCAGCCGGGCGCAGAATGAGAATACGATTCAAGAAACAAAAAATTTCACCCTGAAGAAGTGAGACGTTCTTATAAATTTTGGCGAGCCAGCCGGGAGCAGAATGAGAATCCCCCTTCAGGAAAAAGTTTGTACACCCAAATAAGTGACCCGTTTTTATAAATGGTACTTTATTTTTGCGAGCCAGCCGGGCGCAGAATGAGAATCCCCCTTCAGGAAAAAGTTTGTACACCCGAAGAAGTGAGACTTTTTTTATAAATAGTTTATAAAAACAATCCCCACACCAAGCGGTTAGAAGCTTTTATAAATAGTAAAAGCGCTCAGGCGGATGTTCCAGGTGAAGACAAACAAGTCGGATCGCGTCGCCCGAATGGAAGATAACAAGCGCGCTCCGCGTTTTCATAATTAGCCCGCACGCCAGAAGCTGCCTGGAAGCAGAAGTAACGGAAACTAGGCCGGCGGTCGGATTAGGCGAGGGGCTGGCGCGATACGGCCGACATAGCTGAAGGCCTCTCTACTGACGCGTTACGTGCCGCGAAAAATAACGCTTTTTTTTTTTGTAGAAGAGCTCCTCGCCAACTCATCAGCATATGGGAGCCCCAGGAAACGTGGAAGGTCACACTGGCGGCAAGGAGCCTCGGCGGTAATTTCTGTATGCGTGCGTTCTCGTTACCAAATCACCCGTTTCACATATCGGTGTAAAAAAAAAAAAAAATCAATGCAATAGGCTCAATAAAACATTTGGCACGGTGACGTTAAAATAGCGTCATTTTTTTTTCTAGTGAGATAAAGAATCATTTGTTGCCATTTGCAGCCTTTTTTTTGCAACAATGTTGCAATTTCTTACATAGTAGACCCAGATGTCAGGCAGAGGGGCTCGTCACTGACATCTAGTGGTGGTGTAGCGCCATTACAACTCATTTACTTAGGTGTTTTGGTTTCTCCCTCTGTCCTCCCCCGCCTGTTTAGCGCTAGTTAGTCCCTAGACCCTTTTTGCTTCTTCCTGTTCCCTCAGCCAGTTAGTTCTTCACAGAGATGAGGCTTAGGAAAGTCATTAGTGTTCATTTACTAAAGGCAAAAACAGTTTGTTGCAATTTGCAACCTTTTTAGAAACACTTTTGCATATAATTTCCCTTTTGCAATTTCTCACATTCAGTTTACAGTCCAAATGCGTTTAGTGACCTGGATGCCGGGCAGAGAGGCTCGTCGCTGACATCTAGTGGTGGTATAGCGCCATTACAACTCATTTAATTATGTGTTCTGGTTTCTCCCTCTGTCCTGCCCGCCTGTTTAGCGTTAGTTAGTTCAGTCCTAGCTAGACCCACTTTGTTTCTTAGTGTTCCCTCAGTCAGTGTTAGTTCTTCACAGGGACAGGGCCAGTGGCGGCTGGTGCTCAAAATTTTTGGGGGGGTATAAACAAAAAAAAAAAATTGCATCCTCACTGTGCCCATCAAATGCAGCCACTGTGCCATCAATTGTCACCACTGTGCCATGCCATCAAACGCAGCCACTGTGCCATGCCATCAAACGCAGCCACTGTGCCAGGCCATCAAACACAGCCACTGTGCCATCAATTGTCACCACTGTGCCATGCCATCAAACGCAGCCACTGTGCCACACAATTGTCGCCACTGTGCCTATTGTCACCACTGTGCCCTTTAATTGTTGCCACTGTGCTCATTGTTGCCACTGTGCATGTCAATGTGCCCTTTAATTGTTGCCACTGTGCCCATTGTCACCACTGTGCCCATTGATGCCACTGTGCCCTTTGTCCCACTGTGCCCTTTGTCGCCACTGTGCCCATTGATGCCACTGTGCCCTTTGTCGCCGCTGTGCCCTGTAAAATGCACTAACCTTTCTCCTTCCACGTCCCTCGATGTCTTCTACCGCCTTGGTGACGCTTCAGCCAATCAGGTTACCCATAACCAAAATCGGTGAACCTGATTGGCTGAGACGGCCGTCAGTCTTATCCAGGAAACGCACCCCCCGTACGTTCCGAGGATAAGCTTCCGGGAGCAGAGGGCTGTACTCGGAAAGCCGCTGGCTCTGATAGGCACTTCCTCACAGCCAACCAGCTGCCGTTATTCAGGTGGTCGGCGCTCAAGGTCCAGCCACCTCTGAATAGACCAGCGGCAGCTGGCAACAATAACATACATTCATGCAATGCATGAATGTACATTATTTTCAGTGGCGGTGCGGAGCCAGAGGGGGCGGCGCTCCAGCGCCCTCTATAGACGAACCGCAACTGGACAGGGCTTAGGAAAGTCATTGGTGTTCATTTGTTAAAGACAAAAAAGGCAACAAACAGTTTGTTGCAACTTGCAACCTTTTTTTTTTTTGCAACAAATATGCGCAGAATTTCCCTGTTGTGTTATTATTATTATTAGTATTATACAGGACTGCAATTTTTGTCACATAGTTTACGTCCCCAGTGTGTTTTGTCACCAAGATGTCAGACACAAAAGCTCATCACTGACATCTAGTGGTGGTATAGCGCCATTACAACTCATTTACTTAGGTGTTTTGGTTTCTCCCTCTGTTCTCCCCTCCTCTTTAGTGCTAGATAGTTCAGTCCTAGCTAGACCCTCTTTGTTTCTTCCTGCTCCCTCGGTCAGCATTAGTTCTTCAGAGACAGGTCTTAGGAAATTCATAAGTGTTAAATTTACTAAGGGCAAATAGACTGCGCACTTTGCAAGTGCAGTTCCACTTTGCAAGTGCAGTTTCTCCAGAGCACAGTAGATAATGGGGGAAGCTCTGCTGACTTCCATAATCCAAGCATGTGCAAGAAAAAGTGTTCTTTTTCTATATCCCTTGCATGCGATTGGGGTATTCTTTGCAAAGTGAATCTTTACGTCATTTACTAAGCTCTGGGACAACTACCCTTGCAGAGTGAAACTGCACTTGCAAAGTGCACAGTCTATTTGTCTCTAGTAAATCAACCCCACCATCTTCCTAAACGTCCCATAAAAAAATTGCAAAAACATGCTCTGCGCTGGACCTCTGGGAAGTAAAATTGCATCGGATTCCACTTCAGTGTTTTGCCGAAGAGTGAAGCTGCCTGTGGACGGTGCCGAATCAGCGGGTGACCACACTGCCCGGACAGGCTGGGTCTAGGGAGGGATGTCAATGCATAAAGCGGCATTTGGAACGCAACACTCGCTGTAGATTCTGTCCCTCCACCGCAGCTTGCAGGGCAGCCAATCTCCTTCAGGCTGATTTCGCCTTTCAGCTGATTATTCTAAACATGTTAGGTCATTCTGCCAGACCAGAGACATGTTTTGCAATTCTTAAATGGAATATATAAAGATATATTTGGCAAAAAAATAAATAAAAAATCTTTAGCACTGTACTATACACGATGCGACCAATCAGAGAGAGGAAGCGCCTTCCATCGCCATGGGTTTCCTTTAAGACGCCGCAGACTATAAAGATGTCAGAGAGGAGAGGAGAGGCCGCTACAAAACTGGCAGCTGCAACAAAGCGATTATCCTTTCACTTTGGGGAGGTCATTCAAGGTCACAGCGCCATCTCTGGCACCCGCCAGCAAATTAGCGCTCGTTAACATAAAACGCCGGCGGCCTTCCAAAAACGATGGATGTTGTTCAACCCGCACCTTGTAGCCTGCAGGTCAAGAACATTTAAATAACAATAATAATTTTATATATATAAATCTCACAAAAACATTATTATTATTATTATATATTTTTAATTAAAAACAAATATATAATTATTGCTATCTGTCATTATAAATAAATATATAAAATGGATGTAAAAATATTATGCTTATATATTTGTTTTTAATTAAAAATATATTATAATAATAATAATAATAATAATAATAATAATAATAATAATGTTTTTGTGATTATATATATATATATATATATATATATATATATATATATATATATATATATAAATCACAAAAACTTTATTATTATTTTAAATTTTTAATTAAAAACAAATATATAAGTATATCTGTCATTATAAATAAATATATAAATTATTGTAAAAATAATGCTTATATATTTGTTTTTAATTAAAAATATCTAATAATAATAATGTTTTTGTTATATATATATATATATATATATATATATATATATATATATATATATATATATATATATATATATATATATATATATATATATATATATATATAAATAAAATCACAGAAACTTTATTATTATTATTATTATTATTATTATTATTATTATTATTATTATTATTATATATTTTAATTAAAAACAAATATATAAGTATTGCTATCTGTCATTATAAATAAATAAATACATTTAAAACCAAAAAGATTATTATTATGATATATTTTTAATTAAAAACAAATATATAGGTATTGCTATCTGTCATTATAAATAAATATATATATATATATATATATATATATATATATATATATATATATATGCTAATATATTGTAAAAATATTATATATATATATTTATTTATTTAATTAATTATAATGACAGATAGCAATACTTATATATTTGTTTTTAATTAAAAATATATAATGATAATAATAATAATGTTTTTGTGATTTTATATATATCACAAAAACATTAATATTATTTTTTTTCACAATTAATATTATTATATATTTTTGAATTAAAACAAATATATAAGTATTGCGATCTGTCATTATAAACAAATATATAAATTATTGTAAATATATATATATATATATATATATATATATATATATATATATATATATATATATATATATATATATATATATATATATATATATATATATATAATGACAGATAGAAATACCTATATATTTGTTTTTAATTAAAAATATATAATAATAATAATAATAATAATAATAATAATAATAATGTTTTTGTGATATATATATAAATTCACAAAAACATTATTATTATTACTATTATTATATATTTTTAATTAAACACAAAAGTATTGCTATCTGTCATTATAAATAAATAAATATATATATATATATAATCACAAAAACATTATTATTATTATTATATATTTTTAATTAAAAACAAATATATAAGTATTGCTATCTGTCATTGTATATATATATATATATACACAGTATATATGTATATATACAGTATATATATGTATATATAATTTTTTTTTTACAATAATTTATATATTTATATTAGTATAATCATCTCTCTCTCTGTGTTGTAGTGTAAGAGCCCACTCACACCATGGCGATTTATGTAATACGACGCAGGATCACAGCATGCTAAAAACGCATGAAAACGAGTCATCATTATAATCCCTAAAGCCCTTCACGGGTTGCGTTAGACGGCAGTGAGTAGTGCCAGGATAAGGTCATATTCTAGAGGCAAGGACAAACATGGCAAATCACGCCCCCCCCCCTCCCCACAAGGCGTATGAGCATTATCTTTTAGCGAAAATCCCCTACCCCCCCCCCCCCCCCAAATTGATCCCTAATGTGCCTGCTTACCCCTAAGCATAAATTCCCCCTCCTCCTAGTACAAATCCGCTCCCTGCTAAAATCCCCCCTCCCAGCACAAATCTTAACCCCCCATCTCAAATCCTCTCTCTCCCCCATATGCCCCCAGCTCACACATCCCCCCTAAAAAAAAAAAATTCCCCCTCCTAATCATTTACCCCTCAAACTTCGCCCTTCAAGCACAAATCATCTCCCCCTCCACTCCAAATCATCCCTTCCAGCAAAAATTTCCCTCCAAATAGCCCCCCCCCACACACAAATTTACCTTCCTTACCTTCCTAGTACATATACCCTCCAATCATCCCTACTAGAAAACCCCCCCCCCCCCAAAAAAAAATAATATTAACCCTCTACCATATGACTTTTACACCACAAATCCCCCCTCCTAACATGAATCCTTCCCCACCCCCGACAGAAATCCTTCCAAATCACCACTCTTAGCACACCTTCCAAAATTTGCCCTAGAAGAATTATTGCCCCGTTGCCACCCCCCCCCCCCCCTTTTCTCAACACAAATCCCCTCCCAACAAAATTATGTGTTGTGGTGCCCCATGTCACCACAGCTCCCAGGGTAGCCTCCCCCTCCTGCCCACCCCTTGCCCTGTCCCTGGCAGTGCGTTGCGTTTTTTGGAAAAATCCTGCTTGCTGCATCCTGAAAAAAAAAAAAAACGTGCGTTACATAAAGGCACTGTTATACAATGCATGGAAAACGCACAAAAAAACGCAATATTTGTGCGTTTTTCAAGTCACATGTCCATATATCCAACAAACAACCCACAAAAGGGAGGCTGGGAATAACAAAAGGAAATAAAAACGCATGTAATACGCACGTAAAAAAAACGCAAAGAAACTGAGCCGTGCGTTGTAATGCATCTCATTAAAAACGCACCGAAATTGGCATTATGGGCTTTGAGGACGGCACTTGCGTTTTGTAAGGCAGTGGGTTAAATGGGCGCTATGACGCCTCTCTGCTCTTGTAGCCGCTTTGTGACCCCGGGGGTCACTCTGTAGCCCCCATTTAACCGCACTCTTTGCGCTCTCGAAACAGCGGTTTAAAAAAGCGCACTTCACCCCTCCCCCCCCTCTCCCCTGGCCAGTTGTATCCATTTTCTATCCACGTCGGAATATTGCGAGCGTGTCTGCGGACGGGTTTAATCAGGACGACGGTGGTTATTACTCTCCGTCCCAGGAGGAGGGCGGCCCGGCATCTGCGCCCGCCGTGGCGCGCTTCTGATTGATAGGCCGCGTCTCCTGGCAGGTAATGTGGTGATAATGTGTGTGTCATGGAGCATGCCGGCCTACCAGGGCATGTCAAATGGGGAAGAGGAGGGAGCAGATGGGCCGCCGGGATAGATCTGCATATTTATAACTCCGTTTCTCGGGGCCCCCCCGGGAATCGTTAACCCCTTCCCCGTGGCCCAAAGCGCGGGAGGCGGGGGGAGAGCTTAAAGGGGAACTCCGACCACTAGAGGGCAAAAGTGCTCTGGCACAGTTATGGAGGTCACCTCCTCAAATTAACATATTTTTTTTATTATTGAGCTACCTCTCCACCTAAGGGTCACAAGTTGGCTCCCATTGGCCGAATGGAAAAATGGAGGGAGGGAAGACAATGTGGGGTGGGGGGGGGGGTCCCCATTAAAGTTAACCTGTTGCTTTGCCCTCTATTTGACCTTCACCCTAATTCTTTGATTTGAAACAGAAGTTTAACCCAATTAATCGTTAAAGAAAAAGCCGTGTATGAATGTGAGCCACTTACAGTCCCGGTACAGCAGGGCTGGAGTGTGAGAGGAAGAAGAAGCCACAGCAGAAGGAACCAATCAGTTCATGTGCTGACAGAAAAAAAATTACTACAGGGGGACAACTCTGGATTGATGAGCTTATCACTGTGCTGCTTCTCCTTTCACTGTGCAGTCACAGGTTGGGGGCTGGTCCGGGATGACCAGGGCCACCAGAATAATTACTACAGGGGGAAAACTCTGGATTGATGAGCTTATCACTGCGCTGCTTCTTCTTTTACTGTCCAGTCACAGGTTGGGGGCTGGTCCGGGATGACCAGGGCCACCAGAATAATTACTACAGGGGGTAAACTCTGGATTTATGAGCTTATCACTGCGCTGCTTCTCCTTTCACTGTATAATCACAGGTTGGGGGCTGGTCCGGGATGACCAGGGCCACCAGACTGAGGCCATCTAGTGGCCAAAAAATAATTACTACAGGGGGACAACTCTGGATTGCTGAGCTTATGACTGCACTGCTTCTCCTTTCACTGTCCAATCACAGGTTGGGGGCTGGTCCGGGATGACCAGGGCCACAAGACTGAGGACATTTAGTGGCCAAAAAATAATTACTACAGGGGGACAACTCTGGATTGATGAGCTTATCACTGCGCTGCTTCTCCTTTCACTGTCCAATCACAGGTTGGGGGCTGGTCCGGGATGACCTGGGCCACCAGACTGAGGACATCTAGTTGCCAAAAAAAGAATTACTACAGAGGGACAACTCTTCGTTGATGAGCTTATCACTGCGCTGCTTCTCCTTTCACTGTCCAATCACAGGTTGGGGGCTGGTCCGGGATGACCAGGGCCACCAGAATAATTACTACAGGGGGAAAACTCTGGATTTATGAGCTTATCACTGCACTGCTTCTCCTTTCACTGTATAATCACAGGTTGGGGGCTGGTCCGGGATGGCCAGGGCCACCAGACTGAGGACATCTAGTGGCCAAACAAATAATTACTATAGGGGGACAACTCTTCATTGATGAGCTTATCACTGCGCTGCTTCTCCTTTTACTGTCCAGTCACAGGTTGGGGGCTGGTCCGGGATGACCTGGGCCACCAGACTGAGGACATCTAGTGGCCAAAAAATAATTACTACAGGGGGACAACTCTGGATTGATGAGCTTATCACTGCGCTGCTTCTCCTTTCACTGTCCTATTACAGGTTGGGGGCTGGTCTGGGATGACCTGGGCCACCAGACTGAGGACATCTAGTTGCCAAAAAAATTATTACTACAGGGGGACAACTCTGGATTGATGAGCTTATCACTGCACTGCTTCTCTTTTCACTGCCCAGTCACAGGCTAGGGTGGGTCCAGCATGAACTAAGCCACCAGACTGAGGATATCAAGTGGCGGAAAATAATTGCTACAGAGGGACAACTCTTCATTGATGAGCTTATCACAGTGCTGCTTCTCCTTATACTGTCCAGTCACAGGCTAGGAGCGGGTCCAGCATGACCGAAGCCATCAGACTGTAGTAATTATTTTCTGCCACTGAATATCCTCAGTCTGATGGTTTGAGTCATGCTGAACCCGCTCCTATCCTGTGACTGGACAGTGAAAGGAGAAGCAGCACTGTGATAAGCTCATCAATGAAGAGTTGTCCCTCTGTAGTAATTCTTTTCTGCCACTAGATATCCTCAGAGGGACAGCTCTTCATTGATGAGCTTATCACTGTGATGCTTCTTCTTTCACTGTCCAGTCACGGGCTATGGGGAAGGTCCAGCATAAGCTGGTCCATCAGACTGAGAACATCTAGTGGCGGAAATAAATGACTACAGGGGGACAACTTTGCACTGATGAGTGTATCACTGTGCTGCTTCTCATTTCACTGTCCAGTCACAGGCTAGGGGCAGGTCCAGTATGA
Source organism: Rana temporaria (assembly GCF_905171775.1). Lineage (NCBI taxonomy): Eukaryota > Metazoa > Chordata > Amphibia > Anura > Ranidae > Rana > Rana temporaria. The sequence continues at coordinate 111,054,298 of NC_053501.1, forward strand.
CCTGGGCCATCAGACTGAGGATATCTAGTGGCAGAAAATAATTACAACAGCGGGACAACTCTTCATTGATGAGTTCATCACTGTGCTGCTTCTCCTTTCACTGTCCAGTCACAGGCTAGGAGCGGATCCAGCATGACCCAAGCCATCAGACTGGGGATGTCTAGTGGCGGAAAATAATCACTACAGGGGGACAACTCTGTATTGCTGAGCTTATCACTGTACTGCTTCTCCTTTCACTGTCCAGTCACAGGCTAGGAGCGGATCCAGCATGACCCAAGCCATCAGACTGAGGATGTCTAGTGGCGGAAAATAATTACTACAGGGGGACAACTCTGTACCAATTAGCTTACCACTGTGTTGCTTCTTCTTTCACTGTCCAGTCACAGGCTAGGGGAGGGTCCAGCAGGACCCAAGCCATCAGACTGAGGACATCTAGTGGCAGAAATTAATTACTACAGGGGGACAACGCTGTACTGATTAGCTTATCACTGTGCTGCTTCTCCTTTCACAGTCCAGTCACAGGCTAGTAGCGGGTCCTCCGCCCATGATGCCCGCCGCCTGTGATGCCCATCGATTGTGATGCCCGCCAACCGTGATGCCTGCTGCCCATGATGCCCGCCGCCTGTGATGCCCATCGCTTGTGATGCCCGCCAACCGCGATGCCTGCCGCCCATGATGAAGCGCTGCCTGCCATAGATGGGGTAAGTGCTCTGGACCCAACCAACCGGACGGGGGGGGGGGGGGCTGTGAGGGGGGGCAGGGTTTGCCGCCCCCTTAAAAAATACTACCACCAGCCGCCACTGTTTTTGAACAGGGCACCAGGATGATCGCATCATATCTGAGCCGGCATCTCAGTCCAGGAAGTAGATGGCGACCTTGGAATGATGCCAACAGATTAAAGGCGAAGGTGGAAAATTCCTTTAAGGAAGGTTATGTAGGAAGGGGTTAATGCGCTGCGGCTGTGCCGCCGAGGAGCTCCATGGCGACGACGACCGGTGACCAGGTGACGGTCGATCACAGACGTTGCCTAGTCCTCGGGGATCGGATCCTATTAGTCCGTCAGCTCCCGCCACCAAGCCCTCCGCCGTTAATACGGGTGGCCCAGGCTCCTTCCGCCAGCGAGTAATTAGCTTGCCCGCTGCGCCTTGGCCCGACTTATTAGGCTTAATGTAGCCTCATTAGCCTGGCCGGCGTTGGGTCGCCTCGCCGCCACCCTCGGGAGGCCGCCAGCGCCGACCCCGTCCTCTAGCCGCCAGCGCTCCCTTCCATGTTGGCTCTGATCAGCCCCCCTTCACCTGCCCTTTTTTTTTTTTTTTAATCCCGCTAATCACTCGTACGAGCCGGGGGCCGCGCTCCGCCGTAATTACTGCAAATTTTAATTACTTTCTGTTTTTTTTTTCCTCGCTTGTTACAAAATATTCTTCTGTCCGCCGCCGTGCCCCTCACTGCCCCCGGAACGTGGCGCTGCTGGTTTTATTTGCATATCAGTGCGATGTCGGCCGTCGCGCCTTCTCCGCCCCCCCGGCGCCTCTGACACGGCGGCCTCGCTATAAATACGTGATGCTCTTCAAATTTAACTGTGACCGCGGGGGTCAGTCGCTTCTCTTTTTTTTTTTATTACTTGCAGCGAAAAGAGAATATAGAGACGTCTGGAGTCGCCTGCAGTTGAACGTGTTTCGTCTGTCGCACGCGGGGGGGGGGGAACTCAGCGACCTTTCTAACCTGCTTCAGGGGCGGAGATCTCTGTGAACTGTCTCCGTCGGATCCGCTCCTTTCTGTTTCGGCGCTGACTCTACGTTGATGCGCTTCGGCGACTTACTCAAGGGACGGCTTATTTGTACAAAAAGGAATTCCCCTTTAAATGGTCTTTATGGTGTTTATTGGCCAGATTCGGATACAGTTACGCCGGCGTATCAGTAGATACGCCGACGTAACTCTGAATCTGCACCGTCGTAAATTTAAGCGTATTCTGGAAACCAGATACGCTTAAATTAGGCTAAGATACGAGCGGCGTAAGTCTCCAACGCCGTCGTATCTTAGGGTGCAATATTTAGGCTGGCCGCTAGGTGGCGCTTCCGTTGAGTTCGGCGTAGAATATGTAAATGCCTAGATACGCCGATTCACGAACGTACGTGCGCCCATCGCAGTAAAGATACGCCGTTTCCGTAAGAGGTACCCCGGCGTAAAGATAAAGCTGCCCCCTAGGTGGCCTAGTCAATGTTAAGTATGGCCGTCGTTCCCGCGTCGATATTTGAAATTTTTACGTCGTCCGTGAATGGGGCTGGACGTAATTTACGTTCACGTCGAAACCAATACGTCCTTGCGGCGTACTTTGGAGCAATGCACACTGGCATATGTCCACGGACGGCGCATGCGCCGTTCGTAAAAAACGTCAATCACGTCGGGTCACGAAACATTAACATAAAGCACGCCCCCCCCATCCTCATTTGAATTAGGCGCGCTTACGCCGGCCCCATTTACGCTACGCCGCCGTAAATTAGGGGGCAAGTGCTTTGTGAATACAGTACTTGCCTCTCTGACTTAAGGCGGCGTAGCGTAAATACGGCGCCGTACCTGAATCCAGCTATATATGTTCAGGATTTTTTTTTTTTTTAAATAAATTGTATGTGATTTCTTTAATCATTAGACAAGTATTAATGCATTGGGGTTATTCCATATTTACCACCTGAGGCCAGCAGGAGGCAACCTTATAACTGCAGCTGTTCCCTAACTTGACTTTCCTCTGTAACAGGGGTGTCCAAATTATGGCCCGAGGGCCACATCTGACCCGCCACAAGATTTTACCTTGCCTGCTGCAGCTCTGATGTGAAGGAGGGGCTCATGATGTGAAAGAAGGGACTCTCATATGAAAGGTGGGGGGACTCTGATGTGATGGGGGGAGCTTCTGATGTAATGGGGGCTTCGGATTTGAAAGGGAAATCTGATGGAAGGAGGGACTCTGAAGTAATGGGGGAGCTTCTGATACAGAAGGGGCGGGCCTTATGTGAAAGAGGGGGAACTTCTGGGGGTGTGAGACTTCTGATGCAAAAGGGGGGACTCTGATCTGAAAGGATGGCTCTGATGTGAAAGGAGAGCTTCTGATATGAAAGGGGGGACTCTGTTCAAAATGGGGGCTCTGATGTGAATGGGGGGGGCACTGAAATTATAGGGGGGGGGAAACTCTGCTGTGATGGGAGGAGGACTTCTGATGCAAAAGAGGGGACTCTGATGGGAAGGGATGTCTCTGATGCAATGGGAGAGCTTCTGATTTGAAAGGGAGGGGACTCTGATGTGATGGGGAGCTTCTGATGTAATGGGGGGGGCTCCTGATTTGAAAGGGAGATCTGATGGAAGGAGGGACTCTGAAGTAATGGGGGAGCTTCTGATACAGAAGGGGGGGGCCTTATGTGAAAGAGGGGGAACTCTGATGTGATGGGGGAGACCTCTGATGTAAAGGGGGGACTCTGAGGTGACGGGAGTCCTCTGGAGTATTGGGGGAGCTTCTGATATGAAAAGAGGGACTCTGATGTGATGGGGAAGCTCCTGATGCAGAAGGGGGAAGGGGGGGGCTCTGATGTGAAGGGGAAGCTCCTGATGTGAAAATGGGACTCTGATGTGATGGGGAGACTTCTGATGCAAAAGGGGGGGGGGGACTCTGGTGTAAAGGGGTACTCTAATGTGAAAGGGAGGCTTTTGATGTGATGGAAAAACTCTAATTTGAAAGGGGGACTCTGATGTGAAAGGGGGACTTCTGATGTCATGGGGGGACTCTGAAGTCATAGGGGGGATTCTAATGTGATGGACTGGGAGGACTTCTGATGCAAAAGGGGGGACTCTGATGTGAAAGGAGAGCTTCTGATATGAAAGGGGGACTCTGATGTTAAGGGGGACTTCTGATGCAAAAGAGGGGACTCTGTTGGAAATGGGGGCTCTGATGTGAAGGGGGGCACTGAAATTAAAGGGGGGGGAACTCTGATGTGATGGGAGGACTTCTGATGCAAAAGAGGGGACTCTGATGGGAAGGGGTGGCTCTGATGCAATGGGAGAGCTTCTGATTTGAAAGGGGGGACTCTGATGTGATGGGGAGCTTCAGATGTAATGGGGGGGCTCCTGATTTGAAAGGGATATCTGATGGAAGGAGGGACTCTGAAGTAATGGGGGAGCTTCTGATACAGAATGGGGGGGCCTTATGTGAAAGAGGGGGAACTCTGATGTGATGGGGGACTTCTGATGCAAAAGAGGGGACTCTGTTGGAAATGGGGGCTCTGATGTGAAGGGGGGCACTGAAATTAAAGGGGGGGGAACTCTGATGTGATGGGAGGACTCCTGATGCAGAAGGGGGAAGGGGGGGGACTCTGATGTGATGGGGAAGCTCCTGATGCAGAAGGGGGGGCTCTGATGTGATGGGGAAGCTCCTGATGCAGAAGGGGGAAGGGGGGGGCTCTGATGTGAAAGGGGGACTCTGATAGAGGGAGGAGCTTTGAAGTAACAGCACGCTTATCAACATCCTACTTGTCGGGAATCCCAAGCTGTTTCCATGGCAACGGCAGCCGGAATCACGCCAGTTTCGAAGAAATCAGGACTGAAGGACGTGAATCTCCCTCTACGACTTTGTTTTTTGTTTTTTCTCCGGACAAATCTGACAGATTTCATTGGTTTATTTTCTACCTTCTAATCTCTGTGATATTAAAGGGGCAGTCCCCCCAAAACCGACATTCCATGGACATGAAAGTCTCTTCTATTTCTCAAGGACTCTATGAGTGAGATCTCTGCACTGCGTCCCCGGGGCTGTACCCACCATCCCTGTGCGGAGTTCCCGGGTCTGTACCCCCGCTGTGCCCATTATGAGGGGTTCCCACCATCCCTGTGCTGAGTTCCCGGGTCTGTACACCCGCTGTGCCCATTATGAGGGGTTCCCACCATCCCTGTGCTGAGTTCCCGGGTCTGTACACACGCTGTGCCCATTATGAGGGGTTCTCACCATCCCTGTGCTGAGTTCCCGGGTCTGTACACCCGCTGTGCCCATTATGTGGGGTTCCCACCATCCCTGTGCTGAGTTCCCGGGTCTGTACACCCGCTGTGCCCATTATGAGGAGTTCCCACCATCCCTGTGCTGAGTTCCCGGGTCTGTACACCCGCTGTGCCCGATGCTGAGACTTAGTAGCTTGCTGCAGAGAGTAGGAACAGCAGCGGTCAGGCGCCCTAGTGGCGGCTGCCTAGTGGTAGCACTGGCCCTGGGGGGCAGGACAGTGGCACCAGTATGCAGAGTAGCCAGTATGGGAATATGGGTGGGTGGGGGGGGGGATTCAAGGGTGTGCCGATCGCTTTCGGCGGTGAAAGTGTACGCCGTAGAGTTGCCCTTCAAGGGACATCCATTTTGAAGTAATAATCGGAAGCCTTCCTTCTCCTGGAAGCCGCGATGAATTAGTTATGTCGCGGGGAGCAGGGACCGGCGTGGACCGGCGGGTTTGATGGAACGTTGAGGTAAGAGAAGAAAAAAAACGGTCCCCGAAGCGGCAGGCAGCTGTCACTCAGCATCCGATCGGCGGAGGGGGGGGGAAGGGCTCCCCCAGGATCCGCCATCATCCGACGCCTTATCTACTACAGATGTCTGAGCACGGCGCTAGAATTTCAAGCCCGCCGGCGCCTTTGTCTGGTTCCAGCTCAAGGGGGTCGCCTCCCTGTGACACCGCGCGCGGGGGGGGGGGCGCAGATTACGGGGGCAGAGCGAGGCGAGCGATTTAGCTATTTTCTCAGCGAGGATTTTTCGGGAGGATAGTGATCAGCACAAGGTCGTAAAATGGGCATAATCGGAGCGCGTTCCTGTGCCAGCCATAATATTACCGGCGGCGGGCTAAGTGCTCGGCAAGCCTTTCGCTTCGCAGCCGATCCACCAATTTATGTTTAATGGGGCAAAAGGGCGAAAGCGAGGTCGCGCCTCCAGAGATCATGAGAACGGAAAGAGGGGGGGGGGGCGCCTCACGGTGCCAAAGACGATGTGCCAAAGACACGCTGTGATTTCATTCTCAGGCACATGGCATAAAAAAACACTTAAAGGGTGACTCCGCTCAGAATTGACCTCCAACGGCAAGATCTCTTCACCATCAAACCTGGGTCTGTCTCTGCCAGCCTGGGAGTCATGGGTAGCCCCACCCAAGGGATGGTGGGAACCCCTCATTATGGGCACAGCAGGTGTACAGACCCGGGAACTCAGCACAGGGATGGTAGGAACCCCTCATAATGGGCACAGCAGGTGGTGCAGACCTGAGAACTCAGCACAGGGATGGTGGTAACCCGTCATAATGGGCACAGCGGGTGTACAGACCCGGGAACTCAGCACAGGGATGGTGGGAACCCCTCATAATGGGCACAGCAGGTGTACAGACCCGGGAACTCAGCACAGGGATGGTGGGAACCCCTCATAATGGGCACAGCGGGTGTACAGACCCGGGAACTCAGCACAGGGATGGTGGGAACCCCTCATAATGGGCACAGCGGGTGTACAGACCTGGGAACTCAGCACAGGAATGGTGGGAACCCCTCATAATGGGCACAGCGGGTGTACAGACCCGGGAACTCAGCACAGGGATGGTGGGAACCCCTCATAATGGGCACAGCGGGTGTACAGACCCGGGAACTCAGCACAGGGATGGTGGGAACCCCTCATAATGGGCACAGCGGGTGTACAGACCCGGGAACTCAGCACAGGGATGGTGGGAACCCCTCATAATGGGCACAGCAGGTGTACAGACCCGGGAACTCAGCACAGGGATGGTGGGAACCCCTCATAATGGGCACAGCAGGCGTACAGACTCGGGAACTCAGCACAGGGATGGTGGGAACTCCTCATAATGGGCACAGCAGGTGGTAAGGCCCGGGAACTCAGCACAGGGAGGGTGGGCTGCCTCATATAATCTTCTCTGAGCCTCCTCAGAGTCTGATGACCTTCCCTTTTTGTGCAGGTCTCAGCTGGACAGTAATCACACTCCGTCCACCAGAGAACAGGAAAACGCGTCAGTAGAAATTAAAAAGGCGAAGAGGAGAGAGACGACTCCCGGTAAAGGAGACAGTAAGGTCATCTCATGCAGTAATAACATTTGCGCCTCTCCTGTGAAAACGTCCTTCAAAAGCGTCTTAAGAGCCGAGCAAAAAATGGTTATTAAAAACTTGAAGCGTTTCGTCATAGAGAAAAGTTCCCAACCCGGCGATCGCTCTCGTAAGCGTTAAAAAAAAGATCGATAAGGCCTTGGAATTTCCAAGGGTCGATGACGGCTTGAACGAGGCCACGGAAGACCTAAAGGTCGAGCATGCTGGATGCCACCGCAAGATTTCCTTGCGTCTGGCAAGCGATAGGTTAACAAGCCCGCGGCGGTTTCTAATAAGTGCCACGCGCCAGCCAACTCGGCATAATAATACACATATTCAGAGGGACTTCCGCTGCTGGTATTGGTTTTTCAGGCCCATTGCCCCTCTCCATCAGTTCGCAGTGTGTAAGGGACACTGGAAGCGTTTCGTTTTTTCGAGGACCATTTGCCGCCGTTCCGCCACCGTTCTGCAGAGTAAGCTGAGCGCAGCACAATGCAGTAGGCGAGTGTGCGGCTGCTACGCCATTCCCGTCTGGAGGCATTGACAATGTCCTAGAGGCATCTCTACCTAAACGCAAGCTATTTACATGCCGCGTTAAATTAAGCGCCCGCTTCCCCCTCCCGTACGGCTTTTTCGCTTCGGGCTGCAGATGCCGAATTTGTCATATCGACGGTTTAACTCCTGACGCTGCTGCTTGGGGGGGGACGAAACCCGTCAACGGCATTGGCCTAGGGATTGCTAAGCATGAGGATGTGACCTTCAGGATAAGGGCCATAAAGGGTGTCCAACCTGCAAACCCCATGTGGCCGCTTGGTGTTCGAAGTGTGGCCCCTCGGGCCCCAACAGTCATTGATTTCTAAAAGGGACCCTTATTAATTAGAAGTGATCTCTAGCAGATTTGTGGACCATGCCCCTGGTCTCTGACTGGCATCCAGTCATTCTTGTTGAACAGTCTCTGACCGGCTCCTCCAGTAAGTCTTCAGTTTATTAGCCAGATTCAGGAAAGTTACGACGGGCGTATCACTAGATACGCCGCCGTAACTCCGAATCCGCGCCATCGTAACATTAAGTGTATGCTCAAACTGAGATACGCTTAAATGTTGCTAAGATACGACCGGCGTAAGTCTCCTACGCCGTCGTATCTTAGCTGCCTATTTAGGCCGGCCGCCAGGGGCGTGTACGCTGATTTACGCCTAGAATGCGTAAATCAGCGAGATACGCCTATTCACGAACGTACGCTTCCCCGTCGCAGTAAAGATACGCCGTTTACGTAAGGCGTTTTCAGGCCTAAAGTTATTCCACCAAAAAGATGGCGCAGCCAATGTTACGTATGGACGTCGGAACCGCGTCAAATTTTGAAACCTCCTCTGTAACTCTAAACTGGTAACCTATAAAAAAAAATTAAAGCGTCGCCTATGGAGATTTTTAAGTACCGAAGTATGGCGCCATTCCATGAGTGTGCGCAATTTTAAAGCGTCACATGTTAGGTATCTATTTACTCGAGGTAACATCATCTTTCACATTATACAAACAAATCGGGCTAACTTTACCGTTTTGTTATTTTTTAATTCTTGAAACTGTTTTTTTGTTTCCCCCAAAAAAATGGCGTTTGAAAAATGATTGCGCACATGCCGTGCAAGATAAAAAGTTGCAATGGCCGCTAGAGCTGCACGATTCTGGGAAAAATGAGAATCACGATTCTTTTGCATAAAATGAAGATCACGATTCTCTCACGATTCTCATTTTTTTTTAAAGCGGTAGTAAACCCCGTTGTCACCATTGCCCATGTTGTCACCATTGCCCATGTTGTCACCATTGCCCATGTTGTCACCATTGCCCATGTTGTCTCCCCTATCCATATATGTATACTCTCGCTCAGGCCCCCAGGTAGTGCAATGGTTCTCTCTCTCAGGCTCCGGGTTACATGGAACACCTTCCGTCGGCCCTCACCTTGGTGCCCCCGTCTTCTGCCTCCTCCATCGGTAAAGCTCCGGCCGGTCTCCCCCAGCACCTGCCCTCATCTCCCCGGCTCCGGTCAGCATTCTCTGCTCGGCTCCCTGTCTGGAACCAGGCCCGCTAGGAATCCCGGGAATTGGTAGTTCTACAAGGAGACCTCCCCCTTCACTAACAACAGAGGCGGGACTACATATCCCGGCATGCCATGCGGCGCGGCAGCGGGCGGCGGATGATGACGTTCCTGCTGCGGATTGGAGGATGGTGGTGATGGGGAATGTGAGCGACTTCCGGGACATATGCACATGGGACAGGTGAGAATAATTTATGGCCGCAACCGAAAATCGCGGGTCATCCCGCGGGGAGATCACGGGCGGGCAGAATAGAGATCGCGATTCTCTCCGCGATTAATTGTGCAGCTTTAATGGCCACCACTTAATTCTTTAGGGTGTCTGCTTGTAACGGTCACCACCGTTTACGATATTCCATTCCATCGCCCCACGACAGCTTATCTGACAGTCCGACAAGCCAGCAGACACGATCCATAAGAATTCCCTCAGAAAGACGAGACATACGCTCTGTGCTCTGAGTCAAATGAATGAACCAATGCTTTAATGGTTAGCTCTCTTATATACAGTACAGGCATGTTACAGTTAATCAAAGGAACAAAGAAACTCTCCACCCACACATCACACAATGGGGCTTCAATCATATTCTTTTAGATAATGACATTCAGAGGAGTTAATTATCCCCCAGACGTTCGGACTCCGCCAATAAGCGATTCACCTGCATAATACACATTCCTATGTCAGACGTTTTGGCACCGATCTGACATAATTAACATGACCTAATTACTACAGTTGACAAGTACATTCCACACACAAAACAGTATTAGCATACATAATGAAGGGTCTTAGGAACCAGGCTGAATTAACACCTAAAAGCTAGACATCTGACCTTTACAGACTTAGGGCTAGATTCAGCATTGAATTACGCCGGCGTATCTATAGATACGCCGCGTAAATTCAAAGCTGCGCCGGCGTATCTTTTTTCTGTATTCAGAAAGCAAGATACGCCGACATTAGCCTAAGATCCGACTGGCGTAAGTCTCTTACACCGTCGTAACTTAGGGTGCATATTTACGCTGGCCGCTAGGTAGCGCTTGCGTAATTTTCGGCATAGAATATGCAAATGACCTAGATACGCCGATTCACAAATTTACGTACGCCCGGCGCAATGTTTTTTACGTTGTTTACGTTAGGCTTTTTCGGCGTAAGGTTACTCCTGCTATTAGGAGGCGCACGCAATGTTAAGTATGGCCGACGTTCCCGCGTCGAAATTTTAATTTTTTACGTTGTTTGCGTAAGTCGTTCGCGAATAGGGCTGGACGTAATTTACGTTCACGTCGAAACCAATGACGTCTTTGTGGCTTACTTTGGAGCAATGCACACTGGGAAATTCCACGGACGGCGCATGCGCCATTCGGGAAAAAACGTCAATCACGTCGGGTCACCAAGAATTAACATAAAACACGCCCCCTCGTCCACATTTAAATTACGCGTGCTTACGCCGTCCCCATTTACGCTACGCCGCCGTAACTTAGGAGGCAAGTGCTTTGTGAATACAGTACTTGCCTCTCTAACTTACGGCAGCGTAGCGTAAATACGATACGCTGCGCCGCCGTAACAATGCGCGCCCCTACCTGAATCTAGCCCTTAATTAGCATCTCACAATGGAATGTCTAGGAGCAGACGCAATTAACACCTCAAAAGCATGTGTCCCCCGCCATTGAATGAAAACACTCCATTTGGGGTCAAACTTTAACAACTTGTAATATTCCAAGATATCCTGCAAAACATGAATTATCATTTATCAGTCACCCTATGCCCAAAAGTGGCACAGGGTGACCCTAGACCCAAAAAGTCATTAGTGACGCTGGCACAGTAGTACCCCCCATCCTTCAAAAGTCTCTGGGTGTCACGGGTCATTCCGTTACACTGCTAATAAAAATATATAGTAGGCCAGATTCAGGTAGGAGATACGACGGCGTATCTTCAGATACGCTGTCGTATCTCTGAGTGTGAGGTGTCGTATCTTGGCGCCTGATTCAAAGAATCAGATACGCCAGAATTTGTCTAAGATACGACCAGCGTAAGTCTCCTACGCCGTCGTATCTTAACTGCATATTTACCCTGGCCGCTAGGGGCGTGTACGCTGATTTACGCCTAGAATATGTAAATCAGCTAGATACGCCTATTCACGAACGTACGCCCGGCCGTCGCAGTACAGATACGCCATTTACGTAAGGCTTTTTCCGGCGTAAAGTTACCCCTGCTATATGAGGCGCAGTCAATGTTAAGTATTGACGTCGGGCCAGCGTCGAATTTTCCGTCGATTTTGTCGTTTGCGTAAGTCGTTCGCGAATAGGGCTGTGCGTAATTTACGTTCACGTCGAAAGCATTGGCTTTTTGCGGGTTAATTTGGAGCATGCGCACTAGGATACTTTCACGGACGTTCGGAAAAAGCGCCATTTACGTGGGGTCACAATAAATTTACATAACACACGCCCACATCTTCCACATTTGAATTAGGCGGGCTTACGCCGGCCTATTTACGCTACGCAGTCGCAACTTTGCTTTGTGAGTACTGCACTTGCCTGTCAAAGTTGCGGAGGCGTAGCGTAAATAGGATACGTTACGCCCGCACACAAATACGCGCTCCCTGCCTGAATCTACCCCAATGTTTGGGGGTTCTGAGTAATTTTCGAGCAAAAAAAATGATGATTTTTACATGAAGGAGAGAAGTGCCAGAATAGGCGCGGTGTGGGAGTGGTTAAGTGCCCAGAAAGCAAACGGTTAAAAAAAAACGCAAAAGGTTCCGCACTGCAGAACTTGTTACTCCATGATTATATATTATTTATCTGAATAAATTACATCCTTCATGAGACTCGCAAGATTCGTCAGCAAACAAAAAAAATAAATTAATTAAAAACTAAAAGACAGGCGTCAAGTGCGGCGGGGGCCCCACCCCGCCTTCCCCGGGTCTCGCCGTGTTCTTATCCGCTTGCCAAACGTCCAATAAGAGCTCCCCTCACCTGAAGGATTAATACCGAGCCATTTAAATAATGGAATAATCCCGCATGTTAGCAAACGATGCTTTCTGAGCGATCGCCCGTCCTGCTTTCAATCTTCCGGGCCTTTCGCAGGAGTGATGGACGGTTCCCCAGGCAAAGTGTCAGTCGCCAGGGAGAGGCTCGAACGTTAGGTGAGCGCCGACGTGGGATCCATCATTGTTATTTATCGTGTTTATCCACGCCGATGCATATTTTAAAAAGAGCCAGAGGTGCGAGAGAAGCGAGTTCAATGCGGTGAAAAAAAAAAAAATCCTAATCCTGTTTGTCGTCAGGCGTTTTGTCGATAGTTTTGATTCAAGGCGTTGCGATTTGGCCTGCGGAGGGGCATCTGATGCCAAAATCGTGAAAAAATCCTAAGCGCCGTTCACTGCATCGATAAATACAGTGGGCTAGATTCAGGTACGAGATACGACGGCGTATCTCTGAGTTGCGGCGTCGTATCTATGCGCCTGATTCTTAGAATCAGTTACGCATAGATTTGACTAAGATCTGACCGGCGTAAGTCTCTTACGCCGTCGTATCTTAGTTGCAATTTTACGCTGGCCGCTAGGTAGATACGCCGATTCACAAACGTACGTACGCCCGGCGCATTTTTTTAACTCGTTTACGTTAGGCTTTTTCCGGCGTAAGGTTGCTCCTGCTATATGAGGCATATGCAATGTTAAGTACGGACGTCATTCCCGCGTCAAATTTTTAAATTTTTACGTCGTTTGCGTAAGTCGTTCGCGAATAGGGTTGTACGTAAGTTACGTTCACGTCTAAAGCATTGACGATTTTCGGCGGGATTTCGAGCATGCGCACTGGGATTCTTTTACGAACGGCGCATGCGCTGTTCGTAAAAAACGTAAAATACGCAGGGTCACACTAAATTTAAATAAAACACGCCCACATCATCCAAATTTGAATTAGGCGGGCTTACTCCAGCCCACATACGTTACGCCGCCGTAACTTAGGGCGCAAGTTCTTTTTGAATACGGAACTTGCGCCCTAATTTACGGCGGTGTAACATATCAGAGATACGTTACGCCCGCACAACATTACGCAGGGCTATCTGAATCTAGCCCACTGTCGCAGTGAGACAGGGCGCGTGCAAACGAGGCCCCGTCTTATCCAGGGAGTATTAAATCGGCTTTGCCTACTCGGTCATATGGGTGGCGTCTTATATATCTTAGGGCGAGGACATCGGCCGAGCTACTGCGCCTTGAAAAAGTATTCACACCCCTTGAAGTTTTCCACATTTTGTCACGTTACAACCAAAAACGTAAATGTGCCGTCTAATTAGGCAAACAAGGCGGTCGCCTAATAAGCCAAGTTTTTCAGCACATTTTTTTGTGCTGAAAATGCCCCCCTCGGCTTATACTCGAGTCACCTTTTTGCGCCTGATCTCCCATATTTTGGAGACCCGGTGAACTTGGCACACATGTAGCCCCACTCTTCCTCTACAAGTGTGCAAAGTATTTTGTCCGGGGGACCTACGGCCGGGGAGCACCGATCTTTCAAAGTTGGGCACCCCTTCCATAGACTCCCATGTTAAACGTAAGTCTAGTCATGGACACAGTGAGGCATGGGCACAGTGAGGCACAGTGAAGCATGGACACAGTGAGGCATGGACACAGTGAGGCATGGACACAGTGAGGCACAGTGAGGCATGGACACAGTGAGGCACAGTGAGGCATGGACACAGTGAGGCATGGACACAGTGAGGCATGGACACAGTAAGGCACAGTGAGGCATGGACACAGTAAGGCACAGTGAGGCATGGGCACAGTGAGGCATGGGCACAGTGAGGCATGGACACAGTGAGGCATGGACACAGTAAGGCACAGTGAGGCATGGACACAGTAAGGCACAGTGAGGCATGGGCACAGTGAGGCATGGGCACAGTGAGGCATGGGCACGGACACAGTAAGGCACAGTGAGGCATGGACACAGTAAGACACAGTGAGGCATTGAACAGAAATGCAGCAAAATCATTTTTTTATTCCTCAATGTTTTTACGCCCCCGTTTTGCCACCCCAGAGATCTAGTCCTCGGGGGTTGTAGCGACACAAAACCGCACAGATGGCCCAGTTTCGCCCCGCGTTGACTTCCAGGCGCGTGTCTCATCGCGCTTCGGATTATAGAACCCCGCCGACTCCACAGATGCAGGACCAGCTCTCTAAGCGGCACATTAGACGAGGAGCAGGTGCGGTCACAGCCCAGCGGCTGACAAGCGCCACATCCGTCACGTATCTACTGTGAAGGATCCAGCCGAGGTGCCGATGCCAGGCCTGATAAATGGCGGTTCATCCAGAACAGACGAAGCTCAGGGGAAGCGGCCCATCCAACGCTAATGTACAAAACACCAGAAAGAGCCGAGAGTCTGGAATGTGGATGTGGCTTGTCGCTGAGCCACCAACCTTGTCCGAGATGAAATATTTATGGCGCACGACTTGTAAAAATATAATATATCAACTGACGCGAAGGAAGAGCCGGCGGGACTTGAAGGGAACCGGTCACGACTGACTTTTTGTCTTATGAATGTTCAGTCTTAAATTTAAAGAGGAAAGGATCTGCCCCAACTCCCGACAAGTCCAGGTAAATAAACGGTAAGGAGCGGCCTCGGCCTACATGTCCCTACCAAACCAACCAGGCCCCCTGAATCATTTCACTCTGCCTCAGTGCACTGTCCGGGTCAAACCCAGACGGGTGGCAACCCCCCTCTCCTGTCACGTCTCTCCAGGGCCGCCATCTGGGGGGTACAGGAAGTACACCTGTAAGGGGCCCGGATGGCAACCCCCATGAATCTATCTATGGTCGCCGCTGCCGCCCCCTATTCAGGTGTCCGGCCCCCTTGCCGGCAACCGGGCACCTGATTAGTGCCGCGGGCTGTCCGTTCGCTGTTCACTCAGCGTTGTGTTAGGAAAGCGAATAAAACGATTTCCTAACGCTGACCCGCCTCTCAGCCAGTCAGGTGCTCAAGTCTGGTTACCTGTCACCTGATTGGCTAAAAAAAACAGGCGCTGTCATTGGACGCCTGATAGAGAGGACCGGAGACATCGTGGACGTGGAGGACGCCACCATGACCCGCTGCGAGACAGGTAAGTCCCGACTCCCAGGCGATGCACACTGGCAGAATTTGATGGGGCGCAGTAGCGGCAATTGATGGGTACAGTAGCTGCTTTTGGTGGCACAGTGGCAGCAATTTATTGGCACAGTGTCTGCATTTGGTGGGCAAAAGTGGCTGCAATTGATGGGCACAGTGGCTGTGCCTGATGGGCACAGTGGCTGCATTTGATGGGCACAGTAGGGGCAATTGATGGGGCACAGTAGTGGCAATTGATGGGGCACAGTAGCGGCAATTGATGGGCAAAATGGCAGCAATTGATGGGTACAGTAGCTGCATTTGATGGCACAGTGGCGGCAATTTATGGGTATCGTGGCTACATTTGATGGCACAGTGGCTGCGCTTGATGGGCTCAGTGGCTGCATTTGATGGGGCACAGTAGCGGCAATTGATAAGGGAAAGTAGCGGAAATTGATGGGCACAATGGCAGCAATTGATGGGTACAGTAGCTGCTTTTGATGGGCACAGTGGCTGCATTTGATGGGCACAGTGGCGGCTATTTATGGGGCACAGTAGTGGCAATTGATGGGCACAGTGGCTGCTCTTGATGGGCACAGTGGCTGCGTTTCATGGGCACAGTGGCTGCGTCTGATGGGTTCCAATGGCTGCTTTTGATGGGCACACTGGCTGTGTTTGATGGGCACAGTGGCTGCACTTGATGGGCACAGTGGATGCATTTGATGGGTACAGTGGCTGCGTTTGATGGGTACAGTGGCTGCAATTAATGGGGGGGGGGGGGTTTCAGTTTGTTTGTGCCCCCCAAAATTTTGAACACAACCTGCCACTGGTGGGGAGTTTGCAAAGGTGGGTTAAGATGACATTCAATATTTGAAGTAAGGCAAAGCCGATCATGCCCTACTGGGCACTGCAGTATCGTACAACTAAACATGCAATTTACAGCTTTTTATAGTATTGGGTGTAAAGTCAACCTAATTATCCTAGAGAGGTTCCCTTTATTTCGCACACGCGGCGGGCTGCGTTCTAGCTCTGGGCACGCGGCGGTTAATGTTGCAGTGAATTCCTGCTCATGCAGTACGCCGCGGAGCCATGATGTTTGTTGCCGAGGATGAAAAGACACATTCAGCAAGGTGACATCAGCTGCTCTCATATGATGCATGTAAACAAGCCATCTCCTCCGGGCTCCAGGCTAACCGCAGCATCATCATCAAGGCACGGCGCGGCCTCATCTGACCGGAACGCGGTCCCTTCTCCCGTCCCGGGGCGGCCATAAAGAACAATAACGTGACGCCATGAAGGCCAGCTGCATGGACCGTCTGCCGCTTGAATTGTGTCTAATTATTTATGGGGAACTTTCTACGCAACCTCAAGATGTTCTACAACAGGACGCCACCTAACGAGCCCTCATTGCGGCGTCAAAGTGCTTTGGCATCAGCAGCCATTTTGTCAGGTGAATCGGTTTTCGTACGAACGTTTTTTTTTTTTTTTT
This sequence comes from Rana temporaria, assembly GCF_905171775.1. Lineage (NCBI taxonomy): Eukaryota > Metazoa > Chordata > Amphibia > Anura > Ranidae > Rana > Rana temporaria. Next base: position 111,071,023 of record NC_053501.1, read on the forward strand.
TCGATTCACTACTAATCCAGAGCTGGAGTGGTCATAATAATGATACCACTTAAAACCACCCGAACCCCCAACAGCCCCCTACCTACTAGCTCCGATTAACGGATGACCCTGTGTAGAGGTCATGGCCAAAGTGGGCTAGGGAATGCACTGTCATCCGCTAAAGCCCTGGTGCCCCCAACTTGCATCCAGAGAACCGCATACGGCCCTTTGGTATACCATGTGCGGCCCTCGAACCTCAGCAGTCTGTAGTGGAAACATTGATTAGGGTAATAGCATTGATCTCTACTAATGTCAAAAGGAAAACACCCCCTGTGCATGGAGTAAGATGAATGGCAGCCTCAGCCCGGACTCCAGCCAGGCCACACACCCCCCCCCCCCCCAATGTGTTTCGCTTCGCCCCGTGGAGCTTAATCATGGGGAACTCTACTAGCCTCATGTAACATGTTCCCAGGTTTATATTGTCTCAGTGGCGGCCCGTAATGCAGGGAGCAGGGGCGCCGCCCCCTATCTATGCGTCCACCACCCCCCTAATCTACATGCGGGGCACCGGACGCATTGATTCCAATTGGGTTCTTTTTTTTTAAGCATGTGATTAGATTCAGAGGCTCTAATAGGCTTCAAAAAGGGGTGGGCTTGGGGCGCATGGCACTGCGCCCCAAACCCACCTTGTTGTGTGACAGTAACATATCTCCCAACTGTCTCTGATTTGAAGCAATGTCCCTCTGTCCCTCATTCCTCCTCATTTGTCCCTCATTTTGGTCTGATCTATAAAGATGTAAATAAAATGTACCTTTAAGCTATGAAAAAGTGTTTTCCAGCCCTAAACCTTTCATCTGATTTCTAAAATTGCTGCATTTGTAAATTCCAAAAGTCAATATAAAGGAATAGTAGTGGTAAAAAAAAAAAACACTTGTGGGTTTAACCAATCTTGTTTTTTTGTACAATTCTCCTTTAAGGGGGAGTGGCCATTGGGTGTGCCCTATGCCTGTATACTTTTGCTGATAGGTGTCCCTCATTCCCATCTCAAAAAGTTGGGAGGTGTGCAATAGCGAATGAATATTCAAATTTGTCACACTGATTTTCCATCTGGCCAATCAGGAAGTGGGTCGTGAGACCCATTTGCCGATTGGCCGAAAGGAGAAGCAATCCTATTGGCCTGAGAGGAGGAGGGAGGAGTTGCATGGCCCCTGTGATGCCGAGGAGGAGGCGCAGGGGAAGTTGTCGCCGGGAGGGAATCGATGGCCGTGCCATAGATGGGGTAAGTGCGAACCGACCAACAGATCAGGGGGGTTGCGGGTGATCCGCCCGGGGGTAGGGTCATCTGCCGTCACCGTATTGTCTTCTGCAACATATCCCCAACCAACAATATAGTAGACATGCAGAATGAAAAAAAAAAACTTAGTTTCGGATCAATTAGTTAAATTACTAATTTCATTTTTAGTTTAAAATAAGTACGAAAACCCGAAAATTCAAAAAAATCCAAAATAATAACTGTCGCTAACTATTAAATTATAGGTATTGGAATTTGTTAGTGAACGACGTAACAAATATGAATTTATCCAAAGTTACGTATTATCCGCAATAACAAAAGCCCCATTTAAACGAATGTACGAAATTAATAATGATAATAGTAAATAATAATGAATTTTTATTTTATTTATTATTATTAATTCTAAACGAATGGAACATAACAAATAATAATAAATAATAATACATTTTTATTATTTTTATTTATTATTATTAATTCTAAACGAATGGAACGTAACAAATTAATAATAATAATAAATAATAATGAATTTTTATTATTTGTATTTATTATTATTAATTCTAAATGAATGGAACATAACAAATTAATAATAATAAATAATAATGATTTTTTATTATTTTTATTTATTATTATTGATTCTAAACGAATGGAAGGTAACAAATTTATAATAATATTAACAAATAATAATGAATTTTTATTATTTTTATTTATTATTATTAATTCTAAACGAATGGAAGGTAAAAATTAATAATAATAATAAATAATAATGAATTTGTATTATTTGTATTTATTATTATTAATTCTAAACAAATGGAACGTAACAAATTAATAATAAATAGTAATGAATTTTTATTTATTATTATTAATTTTGAATGAATGGAATGTAACAAATTAATAATAATAATAAATAATAATGAATTTTTATTATTTTTATTTATTATTATTAATTCTAAACGAATGGAATGTAACAAATTAATAATAATAATAAATAATAATGATTTTTTATTATTTGTATTTATTATTAATAATTCTAAAGGAACAGAACGTAACGAATTAATAATAATAAATAATAAAAAAGTTTTTATTATTATTATTATTATTATTTATTATTATTAATTTGTTACATTCCATTTGTTTAGATGCGGCATTCGTTATTTCGGATAATTCGTAACTTCGGATAAATTTGTATTCGTTACGTTCACTAACGGCCAAATTTGAAAGGAAATTCCAATACCTATAGTTTAGTATTTATAATTAGTTAGTTATTATTTTGGATTTTCCTGAATTTTCAGGCTTTCGAATTTTCCTGAATTTTCGGGTTTTTCGAATTATGGATTTTCAAATTTTTCCGAATTATCGAAATAACGAATACCGCATCTAAACCAATGGAACATAACCAATTCAAATTTTTCCGAAGTTACGAATTCATTCAAAAATAACGAATTTCGATCATAACGACTGACCCGAAAAAAAAAAAAACCTGGGAGACCTGGGAATGATGGCACCGGGTCTAAAATAAGGTGTGTAATGAAAATGGAAAAGTTTTATTACAACATTTTATTATCTTGTTGATGAAGAAGAAGAAGGGATCAGAAGATTAAATTCAGCTTGAAAGCTTCTCAGCTAGAAGCTGGAAGGAGATCATTCACCTCTTAAGCTTTTAAAGCCTCAAAAGATTTACAACTAGCCAACGTGAACAAAAGATAATTTATAAAAAAAAAATGTTTTATATACAGCAAGGTTCTGATTGGTGACCCCAAAGTATGACACCCTGAGACGGGTCCCGACGTGCCGAAGTCTCGGGGCCAAGTCCTCGGATGTCTAAAAGGCTCTTTATGAACAAATTACTTCCCCACTTCAGGTATCTACATGGCAGGGGCTGTATTTCCTCATCTACGAGTTTCGGCCGGACTTGTCAGAGCCATGCGTTGTAAATAACATTTGATTTACTTTGGAGGAAAATAAAAACTCTATTAGTCAAGGGACCTGCCAGCGTTAAGTTATTCACAGGTTGTACCATATTATGATTTAACGTTTTAAAGCAAGCCATAAAGGCTGATTTCCCCTCGTCTTACCAGAGGCTCTGTGCCAGATTTGTCTTTCAAACCGCCGGGGGTCAGCGTAGATGGAACTAGCGATCTATAAATTTCCCAGTCGCCAATGACGTCGCTACAGCATGAGTCAGAATATTGTGTGAGACCAAATTTATAAAAAAAAAAAAAAATGATAAAAAAAATAAATAAATAAAAAAACATAAAAAAAAAATCCTGACTCAACCCAATTGCAAAGCAAGCTTTAAAAATAAAACTGCAAAAATGTAACCCTCTTTTAATGGGTGCAGAAAGTAGTTGGAGCAGGGAACCCGAGTTTAGTGATCTCACCGCCAGAGTGCAAATTTCTTTCCAGTTTTTTATTTCGCTCTGAGGCTCCTAAGGGGAGGTTTTCCCTTACTCTCTGTGTAAGGACGAAACGTATTGGGTAAGGACGAAACGTATTGGGCGGCGCTATGTTCATGACGTCATAGCTCCCACTGCTGGGCTCACAACATTGCTGTTCTTACTTCACTCTGAGGCTCCTTTGGGGAGGTTTTCCCTCACTTCCTATATCTGCGTAATGACGAAACATATTGGGCGGCGCTATGTTCATGGCGTCACAGCTCCCATTGTTGGACTCACAACATTTCTGTTCTTATTTCTCTCTCTGAGGCTCCTTTGAGGATGTTTTCCCTCACTTCCTATCTCTCTGTAAGGACGAAACATATTGGCGGCGCTATGTTTATGACGTCACAGCTCCCACTGTTGGACTCGCGACATTGCTGTTCTTATTTCGCTCTGAGGCTCCTTTGGGGAGGTTTTCCCTCACTTTCTATTTCTGTGTAAGGACGAAAAGTATTGGGCGTCGCTATGTTCATGGCGTCATGGCTTCCATTGTTGGACTCGCAACATTGCTGTTCTTATTTCACTCTGAGGCTCCGTTGGGGAGGTTTTCCCTTACTTCCTAACTCTGCATAAGGACGAAACGTATTGGGCGGCGCTATGTTCATGACGTCTTAGCTCCCACTGTTGGACTCGCAACATTGCTGTTCTTATTTTGCTCTGAGGCTCTAAATTGCTGCAAGGGTGTCCATGTACATCCTCCCGTGCATGTGATGCCTGACGAGACTGGAGTAAAGGGGCCGATCCCGGACCCTTACCACGTGATCAGCTGTCAGCCAATGACAGCTGATCACGTGATGGAAACAGAGTCGGTAATTGGCTTTTTTTTATCACGCTGGCAGCGTGATGAGAAATAAAATGCTGATTACCGTCTGGGGTAAACGGGACATCGCTCCTGCACACCAGTGCCCACCAGTGCCCTTCAGTACTGCCTATCAGTGCCCATCAGTGCAAATAAAAAATAAAAACCCCAGTGGTGATTAACCACTTCAGCCCCGGACCATTTCGCTGGCCAAAGACCAGAGCATTTTTTGCGATTCGGCACTGCGCTGCTTTAACTGACAAATTGCGCGGTCGTGCAACGTGGCTCCCAAACAAAATTAGCATCCTTTTTTTGTCCCAGAAATAGAGCTTTCTTTTGGTGGTATTTGATCACCTCTGCCGTTTTTTTTTTTTTTTACGCTATAAACAAAAAAAGAGCGACAATTTCGAAAGAAATGTAAAATTTTTTACCTTTTTCTATAATAAATATCCCCCAAAAATATATAAAAAGAAAAAAAAATTCTCGGTTTAGGCCGATACAAAATCTTCTACATATTTTTTGTAAAAAAAAAAAAAAAATCGCAATAAGCGTTTATTGATTGATTTGCGCAAAAGTTATAGCGTCTACAAAATAGGGGATAGTTTTATGGCATTTTTATAATTTTTTTTTTTTTTTTACTAGTAATGGCGGCGATCAGCGATTTTTTTTTTATCGTGACTGCGACATTATGGCGGACACATCGGACACTTTTGACATTTTTGGGACCATTGTCATTTTAACAGCGATCACTGTGAAAATGACACTGGCAGTGAAAGGGGTTAACCACTAGGTGGCGCTGAAGGGGTTAAGTGTGCCCCAGGGAGTGATTCTTACTGGGGCGTGGCTACATGTGACACGTCACTGATTGCTGTTCCCGATCACAGGGAACAGACGATCAGTGACAGTGTCACTAGGCATGTTTACACTTGCCCCTCCCGTTCTGCAGCTCTGTGACCCAATCGCGGAATACCGGCGGACATCGAGTCCGCGGGTCACGCGGGCACGGTCACGTGCGCCCGCACCGCGGGAATTTCAAAGTGCCGTGTGTATACGTCACTTTGCCCAGCCGTGCCATTCTGCCGACGTATATCTACAGGAGCCGGTCGGCAACCGGTTAAATACCGCCAAAAGAAAGCTCTATTTGTATGGAAAAAAAAAAGATTTCATAAGGATACAGTGTAGCATGACCGCGCAATTGTCATTCAAAGTCTAACAGTGCTGAAAGCTGAAAACTGGCCTGGGCAGAAAGGGGGCTAAAGTGCCGAGTGAGCAATTGGTTAATGGCAACACATCTCTATGCATGTCAGGAAAGAGTGCGATTTTGCGTGCAAAGATCTGAACCTAGCCTTATTGTTCCCTTCTGGGCCCCCAAGGTTGGTCCCCGACCTTCCAGAATAGGGCCCCGTAAACACAAGGGGATCTCCGCTGGAAACGGTCCGCCGGACCGTTTCCAGCGGAGATTCCTCCTCCGGATTTGGATCCGATGGCTTGTACTCACCATCGGATCAAAATCCGCGCGTAATTCATCCGCGGTGACGTGTCGCCCCGTCGCCGCGATGATGACGCAGCGACGTGCGCGACGCTGGAAGGTTAGTACTTCCACGCATGCGTCTAATCATTACGACGCATGCGAGGGAGGGGAGCGGACGGATTGATCCGGTGAGTCTGTACAGACCACCGGATCAATCCGCTGGTCCCGATTCAAGCGGATAGATTTCTTAGCATGCTAAGAAATTTCTATCCGCTTGAAATGGTCCGGCCCGAGGAATCTCCGCGGATAAATATCCGCTAGGCCGTACAGACGACCGGATTTGTCCACTGGAACTGATCCGCGGATCAATTCCAGCGGATAGATCCAGTCGTGTGTACGAGGCCTAAGAAATAGATCCATGGCCCTGGTGATCACTGAGGAAAGAGAGACTGAGGAAATGCTTGTGTAAAGACGAAACACGTTGGGCGGCGCTACATTCATGATGCCATTACGTCCACTGGTGATTCTTTAGTGTTTATCGGTCCTTCACCTCCCGTGTGAGTGTCATTTTAATAAATATGATCAACCAAAACCAAATAAGTTCTGTCTGGAGCTGGAATTTGACTTTTATTACTGAATTAGCAGTAAAGAGAATCTTCTAGGTTTCCGGAAAATCTAAAGTGCTAAACTGCATTTGCAGAACACGGCTACCGGCACTGCGTCCCTTATTTTCGGACTCGGCATGGGGTATTCAAGTCGCTGGAATCTGCTGAAAAAAAGGATATATGGATTTAGGGGCGGACTGAGCTTAAAAAAAAAAAAAAAAAACCCCGTTTGTGCGCCTTTCATACTCCGTTTGCCGCCCCCGGAGCCGGGCTGTGAGCCGCCGTGTTGGGTTTATGTTATTATTTGGATGTTTCACTGACACATCTCTTCACAGGCTCCCCGGAGGGAATCGGCATTATTAAAATGCAAATGAACCTAAAATCATACATTAAAGCTCTCGCCAAACAGGCGTGACATGATGTGGGCAGATGGGAGCCCGCTGTCGTTCGGAGATACTGGAATGGTGGGAAGCCGCGTGTTGGAGGCTTAGGGCGCATGTGCGGCGCGGCGCGCTCCTACATCTTCCTAATAGGGTTCTGATCTGAAATTTGAGACTGTGGGCGTAGAAGCCGCTGTGATCTACCCTTTTTAAAGCCCCCCGCTGGCATCTTTAGAAGAGGCTGAAATTTGGAGACTATAGTCTGGTGGAGTCAAGAAAAGTCTATCGTTCCAAAGGTGTTCAGATGAGAAATTTGGGGCTCCAGTTCTACAAGCTGCTGTGACCTCAAAAGAGTTCCCCCGAGATTTACCCAACCAGCATGCTTGGAGGAGGCTTCAAGATGAGAATTTGATTCTGAGTGTGCCCCCTGGTGGCTGGTGCTTTGTCTTCCCAACAGCTACCCCTTGTTGCAAGAGTTTAACACTCAAGAGAAAAATGCCTGACTGTTGCTGACCCTGACTGTTGCTGGTCCTGTTTGAATTGGAAAATTCCTCTGCCTGCTGCGACCCCTGCCTGGACCTGACTACTCTTTTCCCTGCCGTGATTCCTGCCTGTACATAACTACTCTTCTGCCTGCTGCCTACCACAACCCCTGCCTAGACCTGACAACTTTTCTGCCTGGTTGGACCTAACTACTCTTTATCCTGCTGTGACCCCTGCTTTGACCTAACTACTCTTCATCCTGCTGCCTGCCAAGACCTCTGCTTAGCCCTAAATACCTTTCTGCCTTCCACAGGCCTTGCCTGGACCTGACTACTCTGCTGCCTGCCACATCCCCTGACTGGGTCTGACTACTGTTCTGCCTGCTGCGACCCCTGCTTTGACCTAACTACTCTTCATCCTGCTGCCTGCCAAGACCCCTGCTTAGCCCTAAATACCTTTCTGCCTTACACGAGCCTTGCCTGGACCCGACTACTCTGCTGCCTGCCACATCCCCTGACTGGACCTAACTGCTCTTCTGCCTGCTGCCTACCACAATCCCTGCCTAGACCTGACTACTCCTCTGTCTGCCAAGACCTCTGCTTAGCCCTAAATACCTTTCTGCCTTCCACGAGCCTTGCCTGGACCTGACTACTCTGCTGCCTGCCACATCCCCTGACTGGGCCTGACTACTGTTCTGCCTGCTGCGACCCCTGCTTTTACCTAACTACTCTTCATCCTGCTGCCTGCCAAGACCCCTGCTTAGCCCTAAATACCTTTCTGCCTTACACGAGCCTTGCCTGGACCTGACTACTCTGCTGCCTGCCACATCCCCTGACTACTTTTCTGCCTGCTGCCTACCACAACCCCTGCCTAGACCCGACTACTCTTCTGCCTGCTGCGACCCCTGCCTGGACCTAACTACTCTTCATCCTGCTGCCTGCCAAGACCCCTGCTTAGCCCTAAATACCTTTCTGGCTTCCACGAGCCTTGCCAGGACCTGACAACTCTGTTGCCTACCACATCCCTTCACTGGACCTGACTACTCTTCTGCCTGTTGCCTACCACAACCCCTGCCTGGACCTGATTACTCTTCTGCCTGTCGCGACCCCTGCATGCGCCTGACTACTCTTCATTCTACTGCCTGCCAAGACCCCTCCTTATCCTTAAATACATTTCTGCCTTCTGCAAGCCTTGACTACTCTGCAGCCTTCCACGACCCATACTTGGACCTGACTATTCTTCTACCTGTCATGATCTGCACCTGCACCTGAATACTCTTCTGCCTGCTGCCTGACACAAACCCTGCCTGGACCTGACTACTCTTCTGCCTGTTACCTGTTGTAACCCCTGCCTGGACCTGACTATTCTTCTGCCTGTTGTGACCTAGCCTGGACCTGGCTACTTTTCTTCCTGCTGCTTGCTGTGACCCCTACCTGGCCCTAAATACCTTTCTGTCTGCTGCGACCTCTGCCTGACTACTCTTCTTCCTGCTGCTTGCCAAGACCCCTGCCTGTCCCTAAATACCTTTCTGCCTTCTGTGACCCTTGCCTGGACCTAACTACTCTTATTCCTGCTGCCTTCCGCTACTCTTACCTGGACCTGACTAATCTACTGCCTGTCGTGACCCCTGCCTACACCTGAATACGCTACTGCCTGCCACATCCCCTTCTTGGACCTCTTCTGCCTGCCGCTACCCCTGCCTGGACCTGACTGCTCTTCTGCCTGCCGTAACCCCTGCTTGGACTTGACTGCTCATCTTCCTGGTGCATGCCAAGACCTCTTCCTGACCCTATATACCTTTCTGCCTTCCGCGACCCTTGCCTGGACCTGACTACTTTTCTGCCTGCTGCTTTCCGCAACCCCTACTTGGACCTGACTATTCCTCTGCCTGCTGCCCACAAAGAACCTTGCCTGGACCTGACTACTATTCTTCTTGCTGTCTGCCAAGACCCCTGCCTGGACCTGACTATTCCTCTGGCTGCTGCCTGCCAAGACCCATGCCTGAACCGAAATACTCCACTGCCCATTGTCTTGTACTCCAGCCTCTATCTCATAGCCATCCACACATTTTTATGGCAGCAACACTGTACTTTGTGGCAATACAAATTAGGCAGGATTCGTTCAGCAGTCGATCCTGCCTGCCAACTCACCCCATGGAAGTAAATAGGACCATATCTAATAGATGCTGATGTGGTTGCATGGCGGAGAAGAGGGGTTTATGTGTGAAATGTTGGCGCGTTGGATGCCTCCCGATCACCTGGTGGCCACCACCCAACCACCGTTGACAAAGCGATCCCCCACCGATTGTGAGTCAGCGGTTTTGGCCATGAGAATGGGGCCCAAGGGCTGGTTCACACTGCGGTAATGCACATGCCATAATGCAGGGCTGATTCTAGGCAGGTGCATGGGGTGCAGTGCACCCAGGCGCCACAGAGGTGGGGGCACTGAAGCGCCAAAGTGCTCCCCTACCTCCTCCTCCTCCTCTCCTTGTCCGTGTCCAGAGGCTGCTCTCTCCGCCAGTCACCGCCGCTGCCACTGTTTCCATAGAAACATTTGTAAAGGGGAGGTGTTGGTTAGATGACCACGCCCATGTGGGGGGGGCGCCAGAAATATTTCTGCACCCAGGCGTCTGTGACCCTAGGATCGGCCCTGCCATAATTTGTAATACATTAGACATCCCGGGCCAGATTCACATACAAATGTGTTACTCTGCGGCGGTGTAACGTATCCCATTTACGTTACATCGCCGCAAGTTTACAGCGTAAGGCTGCATTCACACCTTGGCGTACAAAATCGCGGTATTTTGTCCCGCGAATTGCAGCGACAAATTTTGGCATATTGTACCGCCATTTGCGGCGACAAAACGCTGCAATTGTGAATGCAGCCTTACCCCCTCTATGGAGATGGTTCACATCTCCTATGCCGAACGCCGAAAGCCGCCTGAAAAAAAGGTCCGGGACTTTTTTTCAGGCGGCAGGCGTACGGCGTTCGGCGTTCGGGGTGGAGATGTGAACCATCTCCATAGAGGGCAATGTGTTTTCATCCCTCCAGCGTCTCGGGGCTGCTGCGGCGTCCCACTACAGGCGACAAAACGCTTAGGTGTGAACGGGGGCTAAGTGCTTGATTCACAAAGCACTTGCCTGTAAACTTGCGGCAGCGTAGCGTAAATCCGCCCGGCGCAAGCCTGCCTAATTTAAATGGGGCGGGTACCATTTAAATTAGGCGCGTTCCCGCGCCGAACGTACTGCGCATGCTCCGTCGTGCATTGCGCTAAATGACGTCGCAAGGACGTCATTGGTTTTGACGTTAACGTAAATGGCGTCCAGCGCCATTCACGGACGACTTACGCAAACGACGTGAATTTTCAAATTTCGACGCGGGAACAACGGCCATACTTAACATTGGCTAGACCACCTAGAGGGCAGCCTTAGTTTTACGCCGCGTATCTCGACGGAAACGACGTAAATTTAGAGCGACGGGTAAAGCGTACGTTCGTGAATCGGCGTAACTAGTCATTTGCATTTTCTACGCCGACCGCAATGGAATCGCCACCTAGCGGCCGGCCTAGAATTGCAGCCTAAGATCCGACGGTGTAAGTCAATTACACCTGTCGGATCTTAGTGAGAACTATGCGTAACCTGATTCTATGAATCAGGCGCATAGTTACGACGGGCGGATCTCAGAGATAAGACGGAGTATCAGGAGATACGCCGTCGTATCTCTTTTGTGAATCTGGCCCCCCATTCTTTTTTCAAGGGCGACCAAAGCTCCGAAAACCCTTATCATTGTGAGATTTCAAAGGTAATGGCAACCGGTCATCTCAATCTGCAAAATCAAGTTTACCAAAACTGGTCGCTCAACCCCAGTCTTCACCTTGGGTGCCAGAGGACCTTGTCCCAGAACCGGATAGGCGCCTTGGAAGTGTACACCACCCAACAACCACAAATTCCATATTGCCGTTACTCTACGACGTCCACCGTACATCAACCCACCCACTCAAAACCTCCCCCCCCCCCCCGCCTTTTATACACAACACAGCCGAAGGTTTTTATCCTTCCCAAAGTCATCGGCGAGGAAGCCGGGGGTTCGGAGTCATGCCAAGTTTTCGTCAACATCGTAGCAATTTGTCAAGAAAAAATAAGCGCACATAATGTATATGCAAAGCACTTCTAAAAAGCAGGAGGGGAATATGCAACCGCACACATAGATAAATGGACGCGCATCTATAATCCCCCCGTCGGTTTGCGGTTCAAAGGTCGGACGCATGGAAAAATCAATGCCATTAGCATCAACCACTCCTAATGGAACAAATAAATAGAGAAAATGAACCGGCGGCAAAGTGAAAACACACAGATTTAACCTCCCGGGAGAGGAACGTAAACACAGCAAATGGGGCTACAATTTATTATATTTTTTATAATTATGAAGGGGGGGGTCATGTGACCTATTTAAAGGGACACTCTCACCGTTAAATATTTCTTCCGAAAATTGCTTAACCACTTAAGACCCGGACCTTTAGAGAGCTAAAGGACCTGGCCGGTTTTTGCGATTCGGCACTGCGTCGCTTTAACTGACAATTGCGCAGTCGTGAGGCGTGGCTCCCAAACAAAATTGGCGTCCTTTTTTCCCCACAAATAGCGCTTTCTTTTGGTGGTATTTGATCACCTCTGCGTTTTTTATTTTTTGCGCTATAAACAAAAATAGAGCGCCAATTTTGAAAAAAAATCAAGATTTTTTACTTTTTGCTATAATAAATATCCTCAAAAATATATAAAAAAACATTTTTTTCCCCTCAGTTTAGGCCGATACGTATTCCTCTACATATTTTTGGTAAAAAAAAAATCGCAATAAGCATTTATCGATTGGTTTGCGCAAAATTTATAGGGCTAGATTCATATAGCCCGCCGTAAGTTTGTGCGGGCGTAGCGTATCTCGGACTCGTAACTTGTGAGGCTGGGGCTGGATTCACAAAGAACCTGCGCCCTAAGTTACGGCAGCGTAGCGTAAATCTGCCGGCGTAAGCGCGCCAAATTCAAATTCTGAAGAGGTGGGCGTGTTTTATGTAAATAAAACATGACCCCACATAAATGACGTCTCTAACGAACGGTGCATGCGCCGTCCGTTATTGTATCTCAGTGCGCATGCTCCTAATCACGTAGTCAATGCTTTCGACGTGAACGTAATTTACGCAAAGCCCTATTCGCGAACGACGTAAAATACGACGCAAAATTCGACGCTGTCCCGACGTCCATACTTAACATTGGCTATGCCTCATATAGCAGGAGTAACGTTACGCCGGAAAAAGCCTTACGCAAACGACGTAAAAAAATCCGCCGGGCACGCGTACGTTTCTGAATCGGCGTATCTACCAAATTAGCATATTCCTTGCGTAAATCGACGGAAGCGCCACCTGGCGGCCAGCGTAAATATGCAACTAAGATACGACGGCGTAAGAGACTTACGCCAGTCGGATCTTAGCCCAATTTCGGCGTATCTTGCTTTCTGAATACAGAAAGAAGATACGCCGGCGCAGCTTTTGAATTTACGCGGCGTATCAATAGATACGCCGACGTAAATTCTTTCTGAATTTAGCCCATAGCGTTTAAACAATAGGGGATAGTTTTATTGCATTTTTATAAAAAAAAAATTTTTTACTACTAATGGCGGCGATCAGCGATTTTTTTCGTGACTGCGACATTATGGCGGACACATCGGAAAATTTTCACACATTTTTGGGACCATTGTCATTTTCACAGCGAAAAGTGCTATAAAAATGCATTGTTTACTGTGAAAATGACAATAGCAGTTTAGGAGTTAACCACAAGGGGGCGCTGTAGGGGTTATGTGTGACCTCATATGTTTTTCTAACTGTAGGGGGGCGGGGCTGGACGTGTGACGTCATTGATCGTGTTTTCCTATATCAGGGAACAGACGATCAATGAGGCCGCCACAGTGAAGAACGGGGAAGGTGTGTTTACACACACCTCTCCCCGTTCTTCAGCTCCGGGGACCGATCGCGGGACTTCAGCAGCGGTCGGGTCCGCGAGTCCCGTGACCGCGGTCACGGAGCTTCGGACCGGGTTTGCGTCCATTCTGCCGACGTATATCGGCGTGAAGGGGTCCTTAAGTGGTTAAAGAGGAAGTAAACTCTCTCGTCCAAAAGAAAAAAGGAAACCTGCAAGACAAAGGCATAATGAGCTAGTATGCATAGCATACTAGCTCATTATGAATTACCAACCTGAGATCGAAGCCCCCGCAGCGGCCCTCGTTCGCCTCCGACGACGACGCCATGATACCCAGAGTGACTTCCGGGTATCGCTTCTCCAGCGCTGTGACCGGCGCTGTGCCAGAGCTACTTTAGATCCAGGTAGCATTCTCTACTTTTCTAGTGTTGTCTGTTTTCTCTGAGGAGCTAACCCGACTTTCACCAGTCATTCCTACTTCCTGGTACATGTGACGGGAGTCACTTTGGGTGGGGGGTCACTTTGGGTGGGGGGTCACTTTGGGTGGGGGGTCACTTTGGGTGGGAGGTCACTTTGGGTGGGAGGTCACTTTGGGTGGGAGGTCACTTTGGGTGGGGGATCACTTTGGGTGGGGGTGTCACTTTGGTTGGGGAGTCACTTTGGGTGGGGGGTCACTTTGGGTGGGGGGTCACTTTGGGTGGGGGGTCACTTTGGGTGGGAGGTCACTTTGGGTGGGAGGTCACTTTGGGTGGGGGATCACTTTGGGTGGGGGTGTCACTTTGGTTGGGGAGTCACTTTGGGTGGGGGGTCACTTTGGGTGGGGAGTCACTTTGGGTGGGGGGGTCACTTTGGGTGGGGGTGTCACTTTGGGTGGGAGTGTCACTTTGGGTGGGGGGTCACTTTGGGTGGGGGGTCACTTTGGGGTGGGGGGTCACTTTGGGTGGGGGGTCACTTTGGGTGGGGGAGTCACTTTGGGTGGGGGGATCATTTTGGGTGGAGGGTCACTTTGGGTGGGGGGTCACTTTGGGTGGGGGAGTCACTTTGGGTGGGGGGTCACTTTGGGTGGGGGGTCACTTTGGGTGGGGGAGTCACTTTGGGTGGGGGGTCACTTTGGGTGGGGGATCACTTTGGGTGGGGGGTCACTTTGGGTGGGGGGTCACTTTGGGTGGGGGATCATTTTGGGTGGGGGGTCACTTTGGGTGGGGGGTCACTTTGGGTGGGAGGTCACATTGGGTGGGGGGTCACTTTGGGTGGGAGGTCACATTGGGTGGGGGGTCACTTTGGGTGGGGGGTCACTTTGGGTGGGGGGTCACTTTGGGTGGGGGATCATTTTGGGTGGGGGGTCACTTTGGGTGGGGGGTCACTTTGGGTGGGAGGTCACATTGGGTGGGGGGTCACTTTGGGTGGGAGGTCACATTGGGTGGGGGTCACTTTAGGTGGGAGGTCACTTTGGGTGGGGGATCATTTTGGGTGGGGGGTCACTTTGGGTGGGGGGTCACTTTGGGTGGGAGGTCACATTGGGTGGGGGGTCACTTTGGGTGGGAGGTCACATTGGGTGGGGGTCACTTTGGGTGGGGGTGTCACTTTGGGTGGGGGTCACTTTGGGTGGGGGGTCACTTTGGGTGGGGGTCACTTTGGGTGGGGGTCACTTTGGGTGGGGAGTCACTTTGGGGTGGGGGCCCCCATGGAACCCCAAATCCTTTGGAGAAGTTGGGAAACCCTTGTTTCAGCTGCCTATGCCCCTCTTATGTCTAAGTCACCCTGTGGCGATTAGGGGCACGGGGTGACCGAGAACCCCAGTCTGATCTGTACTAATTGGACTCGCTGTACAACCACACTGGAATGTCGGGAACCTTGGTTTATGAGTAACGCGGTTTAACGAGCGTTTTGAATAGCGAGCAACCCCCGATTTTTTTTTTTTAAATCTGACTCGGTTTGCGAGCAGAATTCAAGCTAATGGGGTGTGCAGTACTGCATTTGGCCAGAGGCGCAGGGGCGCTGGTGACACTCGGAACGGTTCAGAGCCGTTCAGAGCCGTTCGGAAATACTCAGAATTACTGGGAAATATTCAGTTCCGAGTATTTCCGAGGCTCTCCGGCGCCCCCCCCCCACCTCTGGCCACATGTGGTATTGTATGCCATAGAAGCCAATGCGGAACATTGCCCGCTCACACTCCAGTCCCCGGCGTTCTGTGCCTCAGAAAATGGATGTGAAGCCCAGCAGCCGCCATATATACGTGGTGGATGAAAAGTGATGATGCCTGACTCCCCCCCCCCCCCCCCCCCCCCCCCCCATCCTTGGGTAAATGCGCTCACCATCCACTGTCTGCGACTGAAGGCTCCCTCCCTGCCTCTGAGCAAGTAAGTACACTAAGGCCCCATACACACGATAGAATCCATCCGCTGAAAAATCCCAGCGAATGGGTTTCAGCGGATAGATCCTATGGTGTGTACACTCCAGCGGATCTGTTTCCGCAGATATTTCTCCCCTGGGATGGATTCCAGCAGATCGAATATTCGCTGACATGCTAAATAAATCTATCCGCTGGAATCCATCCCAACGGATGGATCCGCTGGTTTGTACAGACTCACCGAATCCATCCGTCCGAAGGGATCCCCCGCATGCGTCGTAATGATTCGACGCATCCGTGGAATTCCTTATATGACAGCGTCCCGCACGTCGCCGTGTCATAATCGCGGCGACGGCGCGACACTTCATCGCCAGAGGATTTCGGCGCGGATTTCAATGCGATGGTGAGTACACTCCATCGCATGAAAATCCGCCGAAATCCTCGAGAGGATTTATCCGCGGAAACGGTCCGCTGGACCGTATCCGCGGATAAATCCTCTCGTGTGTATGGGGCCTAAGGGAAGGGGGACCCAGATGTAAGGGGTGCTCTGTGGACTATAAATTCTGTATAATAATCTAAATGACATAAATACAAAAGTACAATATATATCCCATAATATATATATATATATATACCCAATACAATATACAATAATATTTTTTGAATATATATATATTGGGCGTTCTGTCTGCCAAAGACTGCCCCCAGATGGACAGTCTATCAATTTACACTGCAAATCACCTTCTATACATACATACAGAGAGAGAGAGAGAATTTAAAATTGTATATATATATTATATACCATTAAAAATTATTACATTTATGTATAATATAATAATAATAATTAAATATTATAATATTGAAATTATTATATAATTACCTTACCCCAAATCTCTCTCTATATCTATTATATACCATTATAATTATTGAATATACTGTGTGTGTATATATATATATATACACATACACACACGGTATATTATATACTATTATAATTATTAAATACATAGGCCCAGATTCACGTAGATAGGCGTAAATATAAGCGGGCGTAGCGTATCGTAGTTACGCTACGCCGCCACAACTTAGAGAGGCAAGTGCTGTATTCACAAAGCACTTGCGTCTAAAGTTACGGCGGCGTAGCGTAAATGTGCCGGCGTAAGCGCGCCTAAATCAAATGATGAACAGGGCGGGGCGTGTTTTATGTAAACTAAGCCTGACCCCACGTAAATGACGCTTTTTTCGAACGGCGCGTTCGCGTGCATGCTCAGTATCACGTTGAATTTTCAAATTAAATTACGCCCGCTCAATGCCTAGACGACGTGAACGTAACTTACGCAAAGTCCTATTCGCGAACATTTTACACGAACGGCGTAAACGACAGAAAATTCTACGCTGTCCCGATGTCCATACTTAACATTGCATACGCCTCACTATAGCAGGGGTAACTTTACGCCGGTCCGACGCCTTACGCAAACGACGCATATAGATACGCCGGGCGCACGTACGTTCGTGAATCGGCGTATCTACCTAATTTGCATATTCTACGCGTAATTCTACGGAAGCGCCACCTAGCGGCCAGCGTAAATATGCAACTAAGATACGACGGCGTAAGAGACTTACGTCAGTCGTATCTAAGCAAAAATCCGGCGTATCTTGCTTTCTGGATACAGAAAAAAGATACGCCGGCGCATCCTAGAAGTTACGCGGCGTATCAATAGATACGCCAACGTAACTTCTTTAAAGGATCTGGCCCATATAGCCAGATTCACATACGCCGGCTTAACTTTGTGCGGGGTAGCGCCGTCCGTGGACGTAACCCAGTGCGCATGCTCCAAATTACGCCGCAAAGACTCATTGCTTTCGACGTGAACGTAAAGTACGGCCAGCCCCATTCACGGACGACTTACGCAAACGACGTACAAATTTAAAAATTCGACGCGGTTCCGACGTCCATACTTAACATTGGCTGCGCCATCTTTTTGGTGGTTTATCTTTACGCCTGAAAACGCCTTACGTAAACGGCGTATCTTTACTGCGACGGGCAAGCGTACGTTAGTGAATAGGCGTATCGTTTTTCGAGTAACCAATGCGACCCGACGCTGTAAGCTGTATGCTTCAAAATTTCCCCCCCGAAAAGCTGCAATCTGCCCAATTTTGCTACAAAAGGAAAAGCCTGGAGAATAGAGCCCCGCCCCCCGGCGCATTGAAGGGTTAATGGGGTCGGTTGGCTTTGTTTGGGGACTGTCAGTGACAGGTCCACTTGGTTTCAAATCTTTCTCTTTCTCTAGGACCGCGCCCCCCCCTCCTTCCCGCAGCGAGCAAACCCGGGATGAAGACGTTAGAACGGTCATCCACAGAATGCCGCAGCTGCTGCCCGCGTGCGTTGATCACTGGGCCTGGGCGTTCTGTCTGCCGAAGACTGCCCCCAGATGGACAGTCCATCAATTTACACTGCACATTGCCTTTTATTAGCAGCTCCGGCGGAGTCCTCGCGCCGCCCGTTTCCCTGACACATGGCCGCCATTGATTATGGAAATGGGAGCTCGGGAACGACGTCTTAATCAGCGTTACCTGCTCCGGCGCAAAATAAATGACGCGTGGCGCCGTTAAAGGTCTGCTTCGCCCCCCCCTTCGCGTTGTCTCGAGGCGAAATCCGATCGACGCGACGCAGCTTCTGCTTTTACGGGAGAGTATGGATTTATTGTACCGGGATCTCGCGCCGCCATAAATTTTGATGAAGTTCTGCCTGTAAGCTGTAACTTGTGTCGGTAAACTTTAATACGGGAGGATTCGTCATATTGGCCACCTCTCCCCTCCCCCCAACCGCGACGCTCGTAAAACGGGCTTCCAAGAACACTGCACGCTAAAGTCTGAACATCCACGTTGAGAATGAAATGAGAATTATTTTTTTGGGCGGGTAGTTATGTGCGTTGCAATAGCAATCTTTGTTGGAGATTCTTACCTGCTTGTGTTCTGTAAGACCCCTTTCACACTGGGGTGTTTTTTGGGCGTTTTTCGGGCATTTTGGCATTAAAATAAAGCCTTAAAGCGCCTGAAAGAAACCTCATCTGCAATCCCAATGTGAAAGCCCCGAGTGCTTTCAGAGCCCTTTCACACTGCCAGCGCCCGAAAAATGCTGGTAAAGCGCCGCTAAGACCCCTTTCACACTGGGGCGTTTTTCAGGCTCTTTGGCGTTAAAAAAAAGCTCCCTCAATGGGAAGGGGGCTTTAGCTTTAGCGCTCCTAAAGCGCTGCAAAGAAGCTGCTTGCAGGACTTTTTTTGACACCCTGCCATTCAGGCTTTCACATTGGGATTGCAGATGCAGCTTCTTTCAGGCGCTTAACATGCGCTTTTTTTAACGCTAAGGCGCCTGAAAAACGCCCCAGTGTGAAAGGGGTCTGTGGGCCAGATTCACCAAAGAGATACGACGGCGTTTCTCCTGATACTCCGGCGTATCTCTGTTTCTATCTATGCGACGGATTCATAGAATCAGTTACGCATAGATAGCCAGAAGATCCGACAGGTGTAATTGTTTTACACTGTCGGATCTTAGGATGCAGTACCACGGCCGCCGCTGGGGGGAGTTCGCGTCGTAAACCAGCGTCGGGTATGCAAATTAGGAGTTACGGCGATTCCCGACGGATTTTCGCGTTCGCTACGTCGCCGCTAGTCTAGTTTCCCGTCGCAAAGTTAGTCGTTTTTTTTTGTGCCTTAACTTTACGCAGCAATCGTATGGCTGTATAAAGTATGGCTGTCGCTCCCGCATCGAAATTTAAAACATAACGTCGTTTGCGTAAGCCGTCCGGGAATACGGAATTACACTACGCGCGTCGCCGTTTGAAAAAATGACGTCACGGCGCGCAAAGCACGGCGGGAGTTAAGAAACGGAGCAGGTCCGGAGTAGGTCCGGCGCGGGAGCGCGCCTAATTTAAATGGCACATGCCCATTTAAATTGGCCCGCCTTGCGCCGGCGTAGGATTTCATCGCAAGTGCTTGGTGAATCAGGCACTTGCGATGAAAAGTTTCGGCGGTGTAACGTATCTACGATACGTTAAGCCGCCGCACTTCTACGTGAATCTGGCCCTAAGTATCAAGACAGGCTAGTAATTGGCTCCCAGTGGGGTGCCAAGTGCCGATCTTCCCTCTGCAATGACATGAGCAGCCCCATCATAATAAAAGGGAGTTCATCAAGCCAAAGGACCCCCTAAGGCTCCTTTAAAAAAAAGGCATGCTAAAGTGGCCTCTCAATATTATTGTATGGCACTTTAGCATGCCTGAAGAAGTGCTCGTTGAAACCTCAATTGTTGTACTACTGCATTGTCACCGTGGGCTTCTGATGAGGACAAGAGCCCATTTCAACATGACAACTCGTAGTCTTCCTCAGGGCCGGATCTAGCCTGACCGATGTGGGGGTGCAGAAAAAAAAAGGTCAGGGGGCAGAGAACTGGAGGTCAGCAGGGCAGAGTGTAGCATCAGCACTTTGTAGGGCAGTGTACGGGATCAGCAGGGCAGAGGACGGGGGTCAGAAGGGCAGTGTACGGGATCAGAAGAACAGAGGACAGGGGTAATAAAAGCAGTGTATGGGATAAGAAGGGCAGGGGTCAGAAGGGCAGAGGGCGGGGTCAGAAGGGCAGTGTATGGGATCAGCAGGGCAGAGGACAGGGGTCAGAAGGGCAGTGTACGGGATCAGAAGAACAGAGGACAGGGGTAATAAAAGCAGTGTGTGGGATAAGAAGGGCAGAAGACAGGGGTCAGAAGGGCAGTGTACGGGATCAGAAGAACAGAGGACAGGGGTAATAAAAGCAGTGTGTGGGATAAGAAGGGCAGGGGTCAGAAGGGCAGTGTATGGGATCAGAAGAACAGAGGACAGGGGTAATAAAAGCAGTGTGTGGGATAAGAAGGGCAGGGGTCAGAAGGGCAGTGTATGGGATCAGCAGAGCAGAGGACAGGGGCCAGAAGGGCAGAGGGCGGGGTCAGAAGGGCAGAGGACAGGGGTCAGAAAAGCAGTGTATGGGATCAGAAGGGCAAAAGACAGAGGTCAGAAAAGCAGTGTATAGGATTAGAAGGGCAGAGGACAGGGGTCAAAAGGGCAGTGTATTGGATCAGAGGGCAGGGTTCAGAAGGGCAAAAGACAGAGGTCAGAAAAGCAGTGTATAGGATTAGAAGGGCAGAGGACGGGGGTCAAAAGGGCAGTGTATGGGATCAGAAGGGCAGAGGACTGGGTCAGAAAAGCAGTGTATGGGATCAGAAGGGCAAAGGACAGGGGTCAGAAGGGCAGTGTATGGGATCAGAGGGCAGAGGACAGGGGTCAGAAGGGGAGTGTATGGGATCAGGAGGGCAGAGGACAAGTTTAGAAAGGCAGTGTATGGGAGCAGAGGACAGGGGTCAGAATGGCAGTGTATGGGATCAGAGGGCAGGTGTCAGAAGGGCAGTATATGGGATCAGAAGGGGAGAGGACCAGGGTCAGAAAAGCAGTGTATGGAATCAGAAGGGCAGAGGACGGGGGTCAGAAGGGCAGTGTATGGGATCAGAAGGGCAGACGGCAGGGGTCAGAAGGGCAATGCGTGGGATCAGAAGGGCAGAGGACAGCAGTCCGAAGGGCAGTGTGTAGGATCAGAAGGACAATTGACAAAGGTCAGAGGGACAGTGTATGAGATCAGAAGGGCAGAGGACAGGGGTCAGAAGGGCAGTGTATGGTATTAGGAGGGAATAGGACAGAGACCAGGAGAGCAGAGGACCGGGGTCAAAAAACAAGTGTATGGGATCAGAAGGGCAGGGGTCAGAAGGGCAGTGTGTAGGATCAGAAGGGCAGAGGACAAGGGTCAGAAGAGCAGAGGACCGGGGTTAGAGGGACAGTGTATGAGATCAGAAGGGCAAAGGACGGGTGTCAGAAGAGCAGAGAACAGGGGTTTAGAAGGGAAGTGTATGGGATCAGAAAGGGAAACGACAGAGGTCAGCAAGGCAGAGGACAGGGGTTTAGAAGGGCAGTGTATGGGATCAGAAGGGCAAAGGACCGGGGTCAGAAGAGCAGAGGACCGGGGTCAGAAAAGCAGTGTATGGGTTTAGAAGGGCAGGGGTCAGAAGGGCAGTGTGTAGTATCAGAAGGGCAGAGGACAAAGGTCAGAGGGACAGTATATGAGATCAGAAGGGCAGAGCACAGGGGTTTAGAAGGGAAGTGTATGGGATCAGAAAGGCAAACGACAGGGGTCAGAAGAGCAGAGGACAAATGTCAGAAGGGCAGTGCATGGGATCAGAAGGGCAGGGGACAGGGGTTAGAAGGGCAGAAACCAGGGGTCAGAAGGGCAGAGGACAGGGGTCAGAAGGGCAGAGGACAGGGGTCCACAGAACAGGGCACAAGGGTCAGAAGGGCAGTTTAAAGGGCTCCTCAGGGTGGAAGACAAATAGGGGTCAGCAGGGCAGTGTACAGGAGTCAGCAGAGCCGAGGATTGGGGTCTGCAGGGAGAAGGTCAGGGGTCATTATGGCCGATCAGAGGACAGGGATCACTGCTGGCAGGGCATTCAGCAGAACTACTTTGCTTTTTGGGGGGGCGCGGCCCACTCCAGCACCCCCCTAGTTCCAGCCACGATCTTCATCAATAGCCTGTGGTGACAACACAGAAGCACAGTTAGTAGGCAGGGACAGAGCGTTGTCACCCTATACCAGGAAGTGATGGCTGCATGGCATTTCTCGGGGTAGATTTCCTGAAATTCCATGCAGCCATCACTTCCTGGTATAGGGTGACAACGCTCTGTCCCCGTCTTCTAACTGTGCTGTGTTGTCACCACAGGCTTCTGATGAAGACTACAAGTGGCCATGTTGAAATGGTCTTTTGTCCTCTTCCGGAAACCCATGGTGACAACTCAGAGGCACAACTGGGAGACAAGGACAGAGCGTTGTCACCCTATCACAGGAAGCGCCCGAACAAGGACTTCCATGGCAGGATCATGGGGTTTTATGATATTTATAGATGCAGATTAAAAAACATTGAATTTGTAGGAACAAGTTAGAGCTGATATACATTGTAACATGTAATGCAGTGTAGGGCCCTTCCTCCGCCCTGGGGCCCCGCTCATCGATCCCGCCTGTGATGTGCGAGGGAATTCGATCATTTTCCAGGGGTCTCGGTGATGCCGTACGAGACCGGCGGATGAAAATTACAAATACATAGAAACAAAGTGCTCAAGAAGAATCAATAAACATTCCGCACTTTCCTTTTATTTCTGAGTGAAATAATTATCTCTTCATCTATTCACAGAGAAACCCTTCATAGAAAATCGCTGGAAGTTCCGAGAGGAGAGAGCGTGTGAGGACAACCGGAGCCGCCAACAAGGGTTCAAGGAGGAGAATTGCTTTATTATGATCTATCTATCTATCTCTCTATCTATCTATCTATCTATCTATCTGTCTGTCTGTCTGTCTGTCTGTCTATCTATCTATCTCTATCTATCTATCTATCTCTCTATCTATCTATCTGTCTATCTGTCTATCTATCTATCTATCTATCTGTCTGTCTGTCTGTCTGTCTGTCTGTCTGTCTGTCTGTCTATCTATCTATCTCTATCTATCTATCTATCTATCTATCTATCTATCTATCTATCTATATATCTATCTATCTATCTATCTGTACCTTCCATATCTATCTATCCATCCCTAATTTATCTATTTTTCCATCAAGCAGTTATCTATTTATGTATCAATTTCTCTTTCTCTATCCATAGCAATTGTATATCTATCTTCCTACCTATTTATTTATACATATATCTATCTATTTATCTATCTATCTATCTATCTATCTATCTATCTATCTATCTATCTATCTATCTATCTATCTATCTAGCTATCTCTCTATCTATCTCTCTATCTCTATCTATCTATGTATCTATCTATGTATCTATCTCGCTATCTATCTATCTATCTATCTATCTATCTATCTATCTATCTATCTATCTATCTATCTATCTATGTATCTATGTATCTATCTATCTATCTATCTATCTATCTATCTATCTATCTATCTATCTATCTCGCTATCTATCTATCTATCTATCTATCTATCTATCTATCTATCTATCTATCTATCTATCTATCTATGTATCTATGTATCTATCTATCTATCTATCTATCTATCTATCTATCTATCTATCTATCTATCTATGTATCTATGTATCTATCTATCTATCTATCTATCTATCTTTACCTTCCATATCTATCTATCCATCCCTAATTTATCTATTTTTCCATCAAGCAGTTATCTATTTATGTATCAATTTCTCTTTCTCTATCCATAGCAATTGTATATCTATCTTCCTACCTATTTATTTATACATATATCTATCTATCTATCTATCTATCTATCTATCTATCTATCTATCTATCTATCTATCTATCTATCTATCTATCTATCTATCTATCTATCTATCTATCTATCTCTCTCTCTATCTATATCTATCTATCTATATCTATCTATCTATCTATCTATCTATCTATCTATCTATCTATCTATCTATCTATCTATCTAGTAAGCCTCGTACACACAATCAGTCCATCAGATGAGAACAGTCTGAAGGACCGTTGTCATCGGTTAACCGATGAAGCTGACTGATGGTCCGTCACGCCTACACACCATAGGTTACTGTAAATAACTGATCGTGTCAGAACGCGGTGACGTAAAACACAACGACGTGCTGAAAAAAACAAAGTTCAATGCTTCCAAGCATGCGTCAACTTGATTCTGAGCATGCGCGGATTTTTAACCGATGGTCGTGCCTACTAACGATAGTTTTTTTTCTCATTGGTTAGTTATCCATCGGTTAAATTTAAAGCAAGTTGGCTTTTTTTTAATCGATGGATAAATAACCGATGGCGCCCACACACGATCAGTTTGGACCGATGAAAACGGTCCATCAGACCATTCTCATCGGTTACAGTAAACCGATCGTGTGTACGCGGCCTTAGCCCTTTTTGTGAATATACACCATGTTCATCTCTAATGCAGCGTACACACGATCATTTTTCGGGTTGTAAAAAAGCATTAAAACGGCCTTGCCTACACACGATCATGAAAAGAAAATGCTCTAGCAAAGCGCGGTGACGTACAACACGTACGACGGCACTATAAAGGGGAAGGATGGCGCCACCCTTGGGGCTGCTTCTGAGCAATGCGCAGTTTTTTCACGTCGTTAAAGCCCACACACGACCATTTTTTACAACCCGAAAAACGACAGCGTTAAAAAACAACGTGAAAAAATAGAGAGTGTTCGAAAAAAAAAATTGCAGTTTTTCAGAACCCGAAAAATGCTCTGAAGCCCACACACCATCGTTTTTAACCACTTACTGTAAGACCCGGACCAAAATGCAGGTAAAGAACCCGGACAGTTTTCGCGATTCGGCACTGCGACGCTTTAACTGACAATTGCGCGGTCGTGGCTCCAAAACAAAATTGGCGTCCTTTTTTCCCCACAAATAGATCTTTCTTTTGGTGGTATTTGATCACCTCTGCGGTTTTTATTTTTTGCGCTATAAACAAAAATAGAGCGACAATTTTGAAAAAAAATCAATATTTTTTACTTTTTGCTATAATAAATATCCCCCACAAAATATATAAAAAAACATTTTTTTTCCTCCGTTTAGGCCGATACGTATTCTTCTACCTATTTTTGGTAAAAACAAAATCGCAATAAGCGTTTATCGATTGGTTTGAGCAAAATTTATAGCATTTACAAAATAGGGGATAGTTTTATTGCATTTTTATTAATAATTTTTTTTTTTACTACTAATGGTGGTGATCAGCGATTTTTTTTCGTGACTGCGACATTATGGCGGACACATCGGACAATTTTGACACAATTTTGGGACCCTTGTCATTTTCACAGCGAAAAATGCTATAAAAATGCACTGATTACTGTGAAAATGACAATTGCAGTTTGGGAGTTAACCACTAGGGGGCGCTGAAGGGGTTAAGTGTGACCTCGTATGTGTTTCTAACTGTAGGAGGGGCGGGGCTGGATGTGTGACATCATTGATCATCTTTCCCAATATCAGGGAAATACACGATCAATGACGGCGCCAGTGAAGAACGGGGAAGGTGTGTTTACACACGGTTCTCCCCGTTCTTCAGCTCCGGGGACCGATCGCGGGACTCCAGCGGCGATCAGGTGCGCGGTTTCCCGGAGCTTCGGACCGGTTCGTGGGCGCGCGCCCGCGACCCACGGCTGGGCACTTAAAGAGGACATACAGGTACGTGCTTGTGCCCAGCCGTGCCATTCTGCTGACGTATATGTGCAGGAGGCGGTCCTTAAGTGGTTAATGACGTTAAAAAAACGTAATTTTTTATTCGCGTGTATAACAGTCATAACAGTCGGACACGTGTGGCAGAATTTGTAGAATTAGGACCTGTGTGTGGCTCCTGTAATCCAGGTGGGTGTGTCACCTGCTCCTCTCCTGCCCCCCTCTCTGTGTTTTGGGGTGTCAGGCATGTACGGCATGCGGAGCCCCTGGACCTTTCATCCGGTGAGGGTCGCTCGGTCTGTGAAGGTCGTGCTCCCCTCCCCCCCCCCCCTCTCCAGCACAGAATCAGTTCTCTCTGCATCCTCTCTTTTCGGTACAGATGGCTCCGCCCAGCCCCCCGCCTCTCGTAGGTAACGCAGAAATCGTTTTAATTAGAGGCTGGGAAAAAAAAAATGACAAAGGACCGTCTGGGACCCGCCATCTGCCCGGCAACAGATGATAATTAATTTCATTTGATATAAAGGGAGGAAAACTCGCAGCTAATGTAAATTGCGTGCCCATCGCGGTAAACAACTCGTTTGGTGGCATTAGATCCTCTTCGCCGTGATTTAGGGTACATCTGCTCTCCGGAGTTCACTTCACCCGTAGAAGACTCCAGATTTAAAGGGCCACTCCACCCAAAACTGGCATTTTAGTTATCGGTGGTGCTTGGTGGGCGGAGCAAAGATCTCTATTGCCACTCATAGGAGGCACTGGAGGGAAACTGCAGCGGCATTTTCTCCTAGAAAAAGTAACTCAACCCTTCTGATATTTTATACCTGTCCACCACAACAAGGTGTTACGATACTCATGTGTCGTAGGAAGACACTGCCGCCACCTCTGATTGGCCAACGTAGACTATCCTTCTAAACATTCTCGGACTTGTAGTTCCCCCAAATATCCTGAGACTTGTAGTTCCCCGCCGCCATTTTTACTTTTTTTGCCCCGCTCTTATCTACTCAATGTCAGACCAAATTCCGACCGTCCAAAACGCGGTGACGTAAAACAATACGACTAGCCGAGAATAAGTGAAGTTCGATGCTTCCGAGCATGCGTCGACTTGATTCTGAGCATGCGTGTTTTTTTGTTTTTTTTTCCACACAGACGATCGGAATCTCCGATGGGACTTTTTTTCCATCAGAAAAAAATAAAACAAGTTGTGGCAGATTCACGTAGATGGGCGTATTATTGGGCGGGCGTAACGTATTTGATTTACGTTACGCCGCCGCAAGTTTTACACGTAAGTGCTTTATTCACTAAGCACTTGCTTGTAAAGTTGCGGCGGCGTAGCGTAAATCCCCCGGTGCAAGCCCCGCCGAATTCAAATTAGGCGGGTAGGGGGCGTATAGCATTTAAATTAGGCGCGTTCCCGCGCCGAACCTAATGCGCATGCGCCGTCCGAAGAATATCCCAGGGTGCATTGCTCCAAATGACGTCGCAAGGACGTCATTGGTTTCGACGTGAACGTAAATGGCGTCCAGCCCTATTCACGGACGACTTACGCAAACGATGTAAATTTTCAAATTTCGACGCGGGAACGACGGCCATACTTAACATTGGCTGCGCCTCATATAGCAGGGGCAACTTTACGCCGGGACAAGCCTAACGTCGTAACTTCACTGCGTCGGCCGCGCGTACGTTTGGGAATTTGCGTATTTTGCTAATTTGCATACTCGACGGGGAAAACGACGTCGGCGACACCTAGCGGCCAAAAAAAAAAATGCATTTAAGATCCGACGGCGTAAGAGCCTTACGCCTGTCGGATCTAATGCTTATCTATGCGTAACTGATTCTAAGAATCAGGCGCATACATACGACGGCCGGACTCAAAGATACGACGGCGTATCAGGAGATACGCCGGCGTATCTCTTTTCAGAATCCGGGTTGTTCTATTTCTAAACTCCGACGGAAAAAAGTCCGATGGGGCCCCACACACGGTCGTAATGTCCGATGAAAAAAAATCCAGTCGAAAATTCCGATCGCCTGTCCAAAGCATTAGTAGCCTTCTCCTCCTATAAATAAGGAACCTGCTGCGTGGGCTGGGGAAGCAGGAGAAAATGCGTCAATAACACGACGTGCATGACAAGCGGAGCGCGCTCCGTCTCCTAATTAACAGGAATTTGTGATCCGCGGCCTGACCGTGTCATGTCGGTACACGGGAACCTTTGTCCGCGCGCTTCTGTGATGCGGATGGAAACGGAGCGGTAAACGAACTAGAAAGCTGAATTCCGCCTTAATTAGCGCGTTATTTTTGTAAACTAAACAACAATGTCACGCTTCTTCCATCAGGACGCTTTTTTTTTTATGTGATAAAAATAAAACCGAGCCGTTGAATCGCTCCTCGCGGCAGCCCCTCCCCCCCGAAATCATCATTTTTTTTATTTATTTAGAACCTGCCGTCGGCGAAGTTTCAAAGAGAAAGACGAGGACAGAGAGTAGAAGAAGCTCCAGCATCCCTGAGGGTGAGCTGGCTTTGGCCAGGCCAATCGAAAGCTACCCTCGGGGCAGAGGCGGCTCTTTAATTAGGCAAATTAGGCGACCGCCTAAGGCCTCACACTCACAGGGGTCACACAGCCGCCTAATTTGCCTGTGATTAATCACCAGGATGGCGTGCCACCACCTCCAGTGCTGTCCTGTGTTTTCTGTTCCCTACTGCCACCTTGCTAGGTCCCAGATGTTATATTGGCTGCATATGTCTGATGGGTGAGGAGGGTGCCCTAGAAGTGGTGCTGATCACCTGTGTGCTAGATCTGTGCATCTTTCTGCGGCCATTTTTCTTGCTTGAATTTTTTTCCCATTTTGGGGATGCGAGTGGGGTTCCATGTCTAAATTTTGCCTAAGGCCTCACAAAGCCTAGAGCTGCCTTTGCCTCGGGGACATCAAAAGTAAAGCCGGAACTTTCAACCTTTGCCATGAAAAAATGGTGACCAGGCTTCACGCTTATATAACACTCAAAAATAAAATCAAGGTGACATCTCAGTAACATCTAAATGGAAGGATTTTATCGTCTACAGGGGCAAAAGCAGTACAAGGATACTAACGTGTTTCGTCCACCAGGCCTTTGTCATAGCTAGGATTGAGGCCTGATATTCAGGGTGATCTGAGAGGTGAAGGTGCAGGAATTGGGGTGACCTGAGGGGTGAAGGTGCAGGAATTGGGGTAATCTTAGGTGTGAAGGTCCAGGAATTGGGGTGATCCGAGGTGTGAAGGTCCTGGAATTGGGGTGATCCGAGGTGTGAAGGTCCAGGAATTAGGGTGACCTGAGGCGTGAAGGTGCAGGAATTGGGGTGATCTGAGGTTTGAAGGTGCAAGAATTGGGGTGATCTGAGGGGTGAAGGTGCAGATATTGGGGTGATCCGAGGTTTGAAGGTGCAGCAATTGGGGTGATCTGAGGGGTGAAGGTGCAGGAATTGGGGTGATCTGAGGTGTGAAGGTGCAGGAATTGGGGTGTTTTGAGGTGTGAAGGTCCAGGAATTGGGATGATCTGAGGGGTGAAGGTCCAGGAATTGGGGTGATCTGAGGGGTGAAGGTGCAGGAATTGGGGTGATGTGAGGGGTGAAGGTGCAGGAATTGGGGTGATCCGAGGTTTGAAGGTGCAGGAATTGGGGTGATCTGAGGGGTGAAGGTTCAGGAATTGGGGTGATCCTAGGTATGAAGGTGCAGGAATTGGGTTGATCTAAGATGCGAAGGTGCAGGAATTGGGGTGATCTAAGATGCGAAGGTGCAGGAATTGGGGTGATCTGAGGGGTGAAGGTCCATGAATTGGGGTGATCTGAGGGGTGAAGGTGCAGGAATTGGGGGTGATCTGAGGGGTGAAGGTCCATGAATTGGGGTGATCTGAGGTGTGAAGGTTCAGGAATTGGGGTGATCTAAAATGTGAAGGTCCAGGAATTGGGGTGATCCGAGGGGTGAAGGTCCAGGAATTGGTGTGATCTAAAATGTGAAGGTTCAGGAATTGGAGATGGTCTGAGGTGTGAAGGTGCAGGAATTGGGGTGATCCGAGGTATAAAGGTGCAGGAATCGGGGTGATCTGAGGTGTGAAGTTGCAGGAATTGGGGTGATCAGAGGTGTGAAGGTCCTGGAATTGGGGTGATCTGAGGGGTGAAGGTGCAGGAATTGGGGTGATCTGAGGGGTGAAGGTGCAGGAATTGGGATGATCTGAGGTGTGAAGGTGCAGGAATTGGGATGATCTGAGGGGTGAAGGAATTGGGGTGATCTGAGGTGTGAAGGTCCAGGAATTGGGGGTGATCAGAGGGGTGAAGGTGCGGGAATTGGGGTGATCTGAGGGGTGAAGGTGCAGGAATTGGGGTGATCCGAGGGGTGAAGGTGCAGGAATTGGGGTGATCCGAGGGGTGAAGGTGCAGGAATTGGGGTGATCTGAGGTGTGAAGGTGCAGGAATTGGGGGTGAAGGTTCAGGAATTGGGGTGATCTGAGGGGTGAAGGTTCAGGAATTGGGCAGATCTGAGGTTTGAAGGTGCAGGAATTGGGGTGATCCGAGGAATGAAGGTTCAGGAATTGGGGTGATCCGAGGTTTGAAGGTGCAGGAATTGGGGTGATCTAAGATGCAAAGGTGCAGGAATTGGGGTGATCAGAGGGATGAAGGTGCAGGAATTGGGGTGATCCGAGGTGTGAAGGTGCAGGAATTGGGGACATCTGAGGGGTGGAGGTGCAGGAATTGGGGTGATCTGAGGGGTGAAGGTGCAGGAATTGGGGTGATCTGAGGGGTGAAGGTGCAGGAATTGGAGTGATCTGAGGGGTGAAGGTGCAGGAAATGGGGTGATCTAAGGCATGAAGGTGCAGGAATTGGGGTGATCTGAGGCGTGAAGGTGCAGGAATTGGGGTGATCCGAGGTGTGAAGGTCCAGGAATTGGGGAGATCTGAGGGGTGAAGGTCCAAGAATTGGGGTGATCTGAGGTGTGAAGGTCCAGGAATTGGGGTGATCTAAGATGTGAAGGTGCAGGAATTGGGGTGATTTGAGGGGTGAAGGTGCAGGAATTGGGGTGATCTGAGGCGTGAAGGTCCAGGAATTGGGGTGATCTTAGGGGTGAAGGTGCAGGAATTGGGGTGATCCGAGGGGTGAAGGTGCAGGAATTGGGGGTTATCTGAGGGGTGAAGGTCCAGGAATTGGGGGTTATCTGAGGGGTGAAGGTCCAGGAATTGGGGAGATCTGAGGGGTGAAGGTACAGGAATTGGGGTGATCTAAGATGTGAAGGTGCAGGAATTGGGGTGATCTGAGGGGTGAAGGTGCAGGAATTGGGGTGATCCGAGGGGGGAGGTTCAGGAATTGGGGTGATCTGAGGGGTGAAGGTGCAGGAATTGGGGTGATCTGAGGTGTGAAGGTGCAGGAATTGGGGTGATCTGAGGTGTGAAGGTCCAGGAATTGGGGTGATCTAAGATGTGAAGGTGCAGGAATTGGGGTGATTTGAGGGGTGAAGGTGCAGGAATTGGGGTGATCTGAGGCGTGAAGGTCCAGGAATTGGGGTGATCTTAGGGGTGAAGGTGCAGGAATTGGGGTGATCCGAGGGGTGAAGGTGCAGGAATTGGGGGTTATCTGAGGGGTGAAGGTCCAGGAATTGGGGGTTATCTGAGGGGTGAAGGTCCAGGAATTGGGGAGATCTGAGGGGTGAAGGTACAGGAATTGGGGTGATCTAAGATGTGAAGGTGCAGGAATTGGGGTGATCTGAGGGGTGAAGGTGCAGGAATTGGGGTGATCCGAGGGGGGGAGGTTCAGGAATTGGGGTGATCTGAGGGGTGAAGGTGCAGGAATTGGGGTGATCTGAGGTGTGAAGGTGCAGGAATTGGGGTGATCTGAGGGGTGAAGGTGCAGGAATTGGGGTGATCTGAGGGGTGAAGGTGCAGGAATTGGGGTGATCTGAGGGGTGAAGGTGCAGGAATTGGGGTGATCCAAGGTTTGAAGGTGCAGGAATTGGGGTGATCTGAGGCGTGAAGGTGCAGGAATTGGGGTGATCCGAGGGGTGAAGGTGCAGGAATTGGGGTGATCTGAGGTGTGAAGGTGCATGAATTGGGGTGATCCAAGGTTTGAAGGTGCAGGAATTGGGGTGATCTGAGGTGTGAAGGTGCAGAAATTGGGGTGATCTGAGGCGTGAAGGTGCAGGAATTGGGGTGATCTGAGGGGTGAAGGTGCAGGAATTGGGGTGATCCGAGGGGTGAAGGTTCAGGAATTGGGGTGATCTGAGGTGTGAAGGTGCAGGAATTGGGGTGATCCGAGGTGTGAAGGTCCTGGAATTGGGGTGACCTGAGGTATGAAGGTTCAGGTATTGGGGTGATCCGAGGGGTGAAGGTGCAGGAATTGGGGTGATCTGAGGGGTGAAGGTGCAGGAATTGGGGTGATCCGAGGGGTGAAGGTGAAGGAATTGGGGTGATCTGAGGGGTGAAGGTGCAGGAATTGGGATGATCTGAGTTGTGAAGGTGCAGGAATTGGGGGTGATCTGAGGGGTGAAGGAATTGGGGTGATCTGAGGTGTGAAGGTCCAGGAATTGGGGGTGATCAGAGGGGTGAAGGTGCGGGAATTGGGGTGATCTGAGGGGTGAAGGTGCAGGAATTGGGGTGATCTGAGGGGTGAAGGTGCAGGAATTGGGGTGATCCGAGGGGAGAAGGTGCAGGAATTGGGGTGATCCGAGGGGTGAAGGTGCAGGAATTGGGGTGATCTGAGGGGTGAAGGTGCAGGAATTGGGATGATCTGAGGGGTGAAGGTACAGGAATTGGGGTGATCTGAGGGGTAAAGGTACAGGAATTGGGGGTGATCCGAGGGGTGAAGGTTCAGGAATTGGGGTGATCTGAGGGGTGAAGGTTCAGGAATTGGGGTGATCTGAGGGGTGAAGGTGCAGGAATTGGGGTGTTTTGAGGTGTGAAGGTGCAGGAATTGGGGTGATCTAAGATGTGAAGGTCCAGGAATTGGGGTGATCTGAGGGGTGAAGGTCCAGGAATTGGGGTGATCTGAGGTGTGAAGGTGCAGGAATTGGGGTGATCTGAGGCGTGAAGGTGCAGGAATTGGGGTGATCTGAGGCGTGAAGGTCCAGGAATTGGGGTGATCTGAGGGATGAAGGTGCAGGAATTGGGGTGATCTGAGGCGTGAAGGTCCAGGAATTGGGGTGATCTGAGGGATGAAGGTGCAGGAATTGGGGTGATCTGAGGCGTGAAGGTCCAGGAATTGGGGTGATCTGAGGGGTGAAGGTGCAGGAATTGGGGTGATCTGAGGGGTGAAGGTCCAGGAATTGGGGTGATCTGAGGCGTGGAGGTGCAGGAATTGGGATGATCAGAGGTGTGAAGGTCCAGGAATTGGGGTGATCCAAGGTATGAAGGTGCAGGAATTGGGGTGAAGGTCCAGGAATTGGGGTGATCTGAGGGGTGAAGGTACAGGAATTGGGGTAATCTGAGGGGTGAAGGTGCGGGAATTGGGGTGAAGGTGCAGGAATTGGGGTGATCTGAGGCGTGAAGGTCCAGGAATTGGGGTGATCTGAGGCGTGAAGGTCCAGGAATTGGGGTGATCTGAGGGGTGAAGGTGCAGGAATTGGGGATGATCTGAGGTATGAAGGTGCAGGAATTGGGGTGATCCGAGGGGTGAAGGTGCAGGAATTGGGGTGATCCGAGGGGTGAAGGTGCAGGAATTGGGGTGATCCGAGGGGTGAAGGTGCAGGAATTGGGGTGATCTGAGGGATGAAGGTGCAGGAATTGGGGTGATCTGAGGCGTGAAGGTCCAGGAATTGGGGTGATCTGAGGGGTGAAGGTGCAGGAATTGGGGTGATCTGAGGGGTGAAGGTCCAGGAATTGGGGTGATCTGAGGCGTGGAGGTACAGGAATTGGGATGATCAGAGGTGTGAAGGTCCAGGAATTGGGGTGATCCAAGGTATGAAGGTGCAGGAATTGGGGTGAAGGTCCAGGAATTGGGGTGATCTGAGGGGTGAAGGTACAGGAATTGGGGTAATCTGAGGGGTGAAGGTGCGGGAATTGGGGTGAAGGTGCAGGAATTGGGGTGATCTGAGGCGTGAAGGTGCAGGAATTGGGGTGATCTGAGGCGTGAAGGTGCCGGAATTGGGGTGATCCGACGGGTGAAGGTGCAGGAATTGGGGTGATCTGAGGGGTGAAGGTGCAGGAATTGGGGTGATCTGAGGGGTGAAGGTGCAGGAATTGGGGTGATCCAAGGTTTGAAGGTGCAGGAATTGGGGTGATCTGAGGTGTGAAGGTGCAGGAATTGGGGTGATCTGAGGGGTGACGGTGCAGGAATTGGGGTGATCTGAGGTGTGAAGGTGCAGGAATTGGGGTGATCTGAGGTGTGAAGGTGCAGGAATTGGGGTGATCTGAGGGGTGACGGTGCAGGAATTGGGGTGATCTGAGGCGTGAAGGTGCAGGAATTGGGGTGATCTGAGGGGTGACGGTGCAGGAATTGGGGTGATCTGAGGTGTAAGGTGCAGAAATTGGGGTGATGGTCCAGGAATTAGGGTGATCTGAGGGGTGAAGGTGCAGGAATTGGGGTGATTCGAGGGGCGAATGTTCAGGAATTGGGGTGATCCGAGGGGTGAAGGTTCAGAAATTGGGGTGATCTGTAATTTCCATTAAAATGCATGTTTTTTAAATTTAAGCCGCACTTAGGTGGTTAGAATTGATCATTTGGCTTTCCGTGGGCCTCATCAGGAAAGGGTTAAGCGCACCCCTCCAGCATCCTAGTCTGTCACCCCCCAGCGCACGCTCCCCTCTCCCAGCAACAGATGTTGTGCGCCTCTCTCGCCGCCGCCGCGTCCCCGCTCATCTCCTAATGAGGAGGAAGGCGAGTGGAAGAGAGGAGACTGGCTGTCAGGATTAAGCACGCAGATAATTTTACCTCTCGTACAACAAGAACTTGTTTATTGGCTCGGTGATATAAATATCCCTCGCAGATCTCATACATCCCGCCATTAACTGGCAGGAGCTTATCCATAAAAAAAAAAAAATAAGAAAACGCCGCGGTTCGCACTCTGGGATAAATGATTACAAGTTATCTTCCTGTCACTCGTCTGATGGAAGTGCTTCTTCTAGGTGAGCCGGAGAGGAAGAAGGTGAAATAAAGGGATTAGATGATTCC
The DNA here is from genome assembly GCF_905171775.1 of Rana temporaria. Classification (NCBI taxonomy): domain Eukaryota; kingdom Metazoa; phylum Chordata; class Amphibia; order Anura; family Ranidae; genus Rana; species Rana temporaria. Next base: position 111,106,126 of record NC_053501.1, read on the forward strand.
TCTGCGGAAAAAAATAACGCTTTAGATGTCTTGTGCGTATTAACGAGAAAAACCCTGGAGCGTAACAAAAAAAAAAAAAAGGAAGATGAGATGTGTGGGGGGAGGGGGGCACATGAAACCTAATTCTGTGGTGCCCCCCGTATTTCCAAATGTCCGCCTATACTTTGGTGTCCCATTCAGGGTCGTGATAAGGGGCCATGGTTTACTGTAAGGGTGGGGCGCCTTCCATTTGTTTGTTACTGCCACTGACCACCAAGGGATTAATAATTATTACTACCATTACTACCAATGAAAAGGAGGTGGTGGTGGTCGAGTATTGATTATTACTACCATTGACCACCAATGAAAAGGAGGTGGTGGTAGTCGAGTATTGATTATTACTACCATTGACCACCAATGAAAAGGAGGTGGTGGTAGTCGAGTATTGATTATTACTACCATTGACCACCAATGAAAAGGAGGTGGTGGTAGTCGAGTATTGATTATTACTACCATTGACCACCAATGAAAAGGAGGTGGTGGTAGTCGAGTATTGATTATTACTACCATTGACCACCAATGAAAAGGAGGTGGTGGTAGTCGAGTATTGATTATTACTACCATTGACCACCAATGAAAAGGAGATGGTGGTAGTCGAGTATTGATTATTACTACCATTGACCACCAATGAAAAGGAGGTGGTGGTAGTCGAGTATTGATTATTACTACCATTGACCACCAATAAAAGGGAGATGGTGGTGGTGGAGTATTGATTATTACTACCATTGACCACCAATGAAAAGGAGGTGGTGGTAGTCGAGTATTGATTATTACTACCATTGACCACCAATGAAAAAGAGGGGGTGGTAGTCGAGTATTGAATATTACTACCATTGACCACCAATGAAAAGGAGGTGGTGGTAGTCGAGTATTGATTATTACTACCATTGACCACCAATGAAAAGGAGGTGGTGGTAGTCAAGTATTGATTATTACTACCATTGACCACCAATGAAAAGGAGATGGTGGTGGTGGAGCATTGATTATTACTACCATTGACCACCAATGAAAAGGAGGTGGTGGTAGTCGAGTATTGATTATTACTACCATTGACCACCAATGAAAAGGAGGTGGTGGTAGTCGAGTATTGATTATTACTACCATTGACCACCAATGAAAAGGAGGCGGTGGTAGTCAAGTATTGATTATTACTACCATTGACCACCAATGAAAAGGAGGTGGTGGTAGTCAAGTATTGATTATTACTACCATTGACCACCAATGAAAAGGAGGTGGTGGTAGTCGAGTATTGATTATTACTACTATTGACCACCAGTGAAAGGGAGGTGGGAGAAGGTTAACTATTGCTATCAATGACCGCTAAAGAAACAGGGGTGGGGGGGTCAAATATTACTGCCACTGATACCAGCGAAGGGGCTTATTTTACTCCCACTTTCTCTCCTGTGTTCCGCCAGACCCAACTTTGTGAGGAAAGGTGCCACACTCCAAGCCATACACCGTGAAGTGTTGCCCACTTGATGGACCACAAGGTTGATTATTACTGCCACTGTCCACCAATGAAAGTGAGGTGGTGGAGTATTAATTATTACTACCATTGACCACCAATGAAAGAGAGATGTGGTGGTGGAGTATTAATTATTGCTACCTTGTCCACCAATGAAAGGGAGGTTGTGGTGGAGTAATAATTATTACTACAATTGACCACCAATGAATGAGAGGTGGTTGTGGTGGAGTATTAATTATTGCTACTATTGATCACTAATGAAAGGGAGGTGGTGGTGTAGTATTAATTCCCGTATTATTACCATTGACCACCAATGAAAAGGAGGTGGTGGTGGTGGAGTATTGATTATTAATGCCACTGACCACCAGTGAAAGGGAGAATTTTAATTTGCACTTCCACTGACCACCAATGGAATTGGGGAATGATGGGGGGGGGGGGGGGTAATTATTACTGCGTCTGACCACCAATGACAGGCGGGGATGGGTAGGTTGATTATTACTGCCACTGCCCATCAATGAAAGGGAGGTGGTGGTGGAGTATTAATTATTACTACCATTGTCCACCATAGAAAGTGAGGTGGTGGTCAAGTATTGATTTTTGCTACCATTGACCACCAATGAAAAGGAGGTGGGGGAAGGTTAACTCTTGCTACCAATGGCCGCTAAAGATACAGGGGTGGAGGGGTCAAATATTACTGCCACTGATACCACCGAAGGGGCTTATTTTACTCCCACTTTCTCTCCCGTGTTCCCCCAGACCCAACTTTGTGAGGAAAGGTGCCACACTCCAAGCCATACACCGTGAAGTGTTGCCCACTTGATGGACCACATCCACTTTCGGCCACACCCACTAGTGGCACCCTACATGCCTTGCTTTGTTCCTCTCGTTCCTTTCTAGGCGTCCTTCCTGTTGGTTTTCGATTGTCGGCAAGCATGCTGTCATGATGAGAATAATTCAGTGAATAGTCTGCCGCCCACGTGACTTTAATCGCTCAGCGCTGACTTATAGACCCGCCGCCGCGATTGTAGACATCTTTTTATCTTCTCCAGTCCCGTCCCTGGTGTCATCTTGTCATCCAGAAACATATGATCCGCCTGCTCCGCCATGATCGCTTAGACCTGCCACAGTTACTAAAGAACATTTGCAATCTCGGGTGAAAGATCGTTTTATACTTAACTGATTATCAGAGGCGGAACCACGAAACGCACCAACAGAACGCGGGGAAGAACGTCTTCCTTCCTTGGAGCTCGCATCCTTCATATAACCCAATAAACATCATACGAGGCTTAACTGCAGTGGCGGCTGGTGCTCAAATTTTTTTGGGGGGCGCAAACAAACTGACACCAATGATGGGACACTATTCCTCCCACTGATACCAATGATGGGACACTATTCCTCCCACTGATACCAATGATGGGACACTATTCCTCCCACTGACAACAACCAATAATGCGGCAAATTCTTCCAACTGACATCAATGATGGGGCACTATTTCAATGATGGGACACTATTCCTCCCACAGATACCAATAATGGGGCACATTTCTCTCATTGACACCAATGATGGAACACTATTCCTCCCACTGATACCAATGATGGGACACTATTCCTCCCACTGACACCAATGATGGGACACTATTCTTCCCACTGATACCAATGATGGGACACTATTCCTCCAACTGATACCAATGAAGGGACACTATTCCTTCCACTGACAACAATGATGGGACACTATTCCTCCTACTGACACCAATGATGGGACACTATTCCTCCCACTGATACCAATGATGGGACACTATTCCTCCCACTGATATCAATGATGGGACACTATTCCTCCCACTGATACCAATGATGGGACACTATTCCTCCCACTGATACCAATGATGGGACACTATTCCTAAAACTGATACCAATGATGAGACACTATTCCTTCCACTGACACCAATGATGGGGCACTATACCTTCCACTGATACCAATGATGGGACACTATTCCACCAACTGATACCAATGATGGGAAAATATTTCTTCCACTGACACCAATGATGGGACACTATTCCTCCCACTGATACCAATGATGGGGCATTTATTACTCCCACTGGCCACAGTGTTGTTAAGAAAGTTTGGAGACCCCTGCCCCAAACAGAAGGGAGCAGTTAATCCTCATGGTTACTCAAGTTTTTCCTGGCGTTGGGCTTTAATTTCCAGGTTTGTGGTGAAGCCTTAAAGCTGAAGGCTGTTACAGAACGGTAAGGTGACAACGTTGCTTCTTCCAAAAGTGAAATTGCACAGCCGTTGTCACCCTGTAAAGAAAGGTAAGTCATTAAAATAGACTTAAAGTAACAGAAAAGGAAATTAAAGCCAAACATCAGCAAACTTTTTTTTTTTAAAGTCTAACGCAACATTTTTTATGATTCCAAATAGTTGATTCGTGCCAAGCTGGCCCAAATGGACTATTCAAAAGGGACATTGAGTTAGACTTTAGTGATACTATTGCTGTATTTTTGTGACATAATCAAGAATATTCTCATGACAGGTCCTCATTAATGCTTCTTTTTTTTCCAGTAAAGATTTAATGGAAGTTGGCAAACGTATTAATCAAACGCCAAGCGTCTGCGTCTCGGAATGTGGCCCTTCTCACCCCTCTCAGTTCTGTTGGCAGATCTTCAAAAAAAAAAAAAAGATTGCATGAAAAAAATAAAAATAAAAAAGGAAACAAAAATATACGGCGTAGTAATAACGCACATTCAGTTTTAATGAGATTTTATTATATTGTTTTTATTTTCTATAGCGTGCCGTCCTCATCTTGGCGGGCTCATATCTGTAATTGCGAGCAGCGCTGCGCGGCTTTCTCTACATTACCGTTAATCTCATTCTAGAAGCTTCTCGCCGCGCGCTGACAGCTCGGGATATATAAAATAAATGCGTTATTAGTGTTTGATTTGTGCGGCTCCAGAACATGACGCCGGCAGCAGCTGACAGGCGAGAATGAGCCATGAAATATATATACGCAGTCAGCGCGGGATATAGTAGCGGCTCATTACGCGTCACACACCCCCCACTACAAGGAAGATTCCGATTCCTGAAAATGATACATTTAACCGTTTACGGACCAGCTGCCGTCGTTATACGTCGGAACTTTGATATTTTCTTCAACGGCGGGCGGTCCCCATTCAGATAAAAGCGGTCTCTGCAGCGGATTCGCCGTAAAAATCACTTTTATCGGCTGTGGGAGAGGTGCCCACCCCCCTCCCGCCGTGCTCCGCTTACGGACCAGCTGCCGTCGTTATACGTCAGGACTTTGATATTTTCTTCAACGGCGGGGCGGTCCTCATTCAGATAAAAGCGGTCTCTGTAGTGGATTCGCCGCAAGATCACTTTTATCGGCTGTGGGAGAGGTGGCCACCCCCCTCCCACCGTGCTCTGGGTGTCTCTGCCGTTTACCGGATCCGTGGCGGCCGAGACATTCCCGATCCGTTCCCCTCAGAAGCATGGAGTCGAGTGAGGGAATGATGGTCCCCCCCCACTCGGCTCCATACCATTGGATGACGGAAGCAACGTCAAACGTCACTTCCGCCCAATGGTCTTAAAAGGGAATTTATTTATTTATACTTTTTCTATACTTTTCTTTTTTAATTGCATTTAAGTGTAAATGTGGGGGGGGGGGGGGGGGAAAGGGAAAGAGAGAAATTGTGTTAATACACACACACATAAATAAATAAAATATATATTAATAAATATTATTATATATATATATATATATATATATATAAATAAATACAAATATTATATATATATATATACTATATATATATATATATATATATATATATATATATATATATATATATATATATATATATATATATTTATTATTATTATTATTATTATTTTTATTTACCGGACGATGGACGCTGGGAAGACACCAAAACTGTAAGTAATAAAATCATATAACTTTTTTTTTTTTACAGGAATTTCGGGGGCAACTTTAGGGGTGCGCGGTATACGCGGGAGTGCGTTATACCGCGATAAATACGGTGTATATATATATATATATATATATATATATATATTATTTTTTTATTAATATTTGTTATACTGGATTTTAAAAGCCGTATTAGGAAAAGAAAAAGAGAATTTATATATATATATATATATATATATATATATATATATATATATAAATCTTTTTGTTAAATGTAATAATAAACAGAACAAAACACAACAAGACATCATACACATTGATCCTAAAATTTATTAATACGGTTTCAAAATCCAGTATAACTAATAATAATAAAATATATATATATATATATATATATATATATATATATATATATATATATATATATATATATATATATATATACACAATTGTTTTCTTTTCCTAATATGGCTTTTAAAATCCAGTATAACAACTATTAATAAAAAATATATATATATATATATATATATATATATATATATATATATATATATATATATATATATATATACATACATACACAAAAATAATAATTTTTTCCTTTATCCTTTTTTTATTTCCACATTTACACTTAAATGCAATAAAAAATAAATAAAAAATGGTGTCACTTTTATTCCTATTACAAGGAATCCAAACATCCCTTGTAATAGAAAAAAGCATGACAGGTCCTCTTAAATATGAGATTTGGGGTCAAAAAGACGTCACATCTCATATTTACACTAATATAAATCTTTTTATTAAATTTATTAATAAACAGAACAAAACACAACAAGACATCTTACACATTGATCCTAAAATGTATTAATACGGTTTCAAAATCCAGTATAACAAATATTAATAAAAAAAAATATATATATATATATATATATAAGTGTAAATATGAGATGTGACGTTTTTTTGACCCCCAGATCTCATATTTAAGAGGACCTGTCATGCTTAATTCTTTTACAAGGGATGTTTACATTAATAGGAATAAAAGTGACTTTTTTTTTAAAAGGACAATATAAAAAATAAAAAGTAAAATAAATACGATTTTTTTTTTTTTTAAAGCGCCCCGTCCTGACGAGCTCACACATAGAAGCGAACGCATACCTGAGCAGCGCCCGCAAATGAAAATGGTGTCCAAACCACATGTGAGGTATCGCCGCGATCGTTAGAGCGAGAGCAATAGTTCTAGCACTAGACCTCCTCTGTAACTCTAAACATGCAACCTGTAGAAATTTTTAAAACGTTGCCAATGGAGATCTATAAGGATCAAAGTTTGTCGCCATTCCACGAGCGGGCGCAATTTTGAAGCGTGACATGTTGGGTATCAATTTACTTGGCGTAACATTATCTTTCACAATATAGAAAAGAATTCTGATAACTTTACTGTTGTCTTATTTTTTTAAATAAAAAAAGTGTATTTTTTCCCAAAAAAGTGCGCTTCTAAGAACGCTGCGCAAATACACTGTGACAGAAAGTATTGCAACGACCGCCATTTTATTCTCGAGGGTGTTAGAAGAAAATATATATACCCTAAATGCAATAAACTGTGCTCACCTATGGTTGTCAACCTAGGGCAGGACTACAGAACACCTCCCCCCTGGAGCAAATAAAAGTAGTTAATTGTTGGGACTAAGAAGACCGGGTTGTCAGTAACCAGTCAGTCATAGTAAGGCCAATGTACTACGCATCTCCTGGGAAGCCAGACTACGTCCTAGACTTCGAGGGCTAGATTCAGATAGATTAGCGGCGCAATTTGAGAGGCTAGTGCAGTATTCAGAAAGCACTTACCTCGAAACTTGCGCCGGCGGATCGTAACTCCCCGGCGGAATTCAAATTCCGCGGCTAGGGGGAGTGTAGTATTTAAATCAGGCGCGTCCCCGCACCGATTTAAATGCGCATGCGCCGTCCGTGAATTTTCCCGGCGTGCATTGCTCCCAATGACGTCGCTAGGACGTCATTGGTTTCGGCGTGAACGTAAATTACGTCCATCCGTATTCGCGACCGACTTACGCAAACGACGTAAAAATTCAAAACTCGACGTAAAAAAAAAAGCGACGGGCGGGCGTTCGATTCTGAATCGGCGGAAATCGGAATTTGCATATTCGTCGCGTAAAAAACCGAAGCGCCACCTAGCGGCTGTCGGGAGATTGCAGCCTAAGATCCGACGATGTAAGTCACTTACACCTGTCGGATCTAAGGGAGATCTATGCGTAACCTGATTCTTATGAATCAGTCGCATAGATCCGACCGTCGGATCTCAGAGATACGACGGCGTATCAGGAGATACGCCGTCGTATCTCTATCTGAATCTCCCCCAGAGCTTCACTTTAAAGTGACCCTGTCACCAACCTAGAAGATTCACACCGAACATGCAGATGAAAAGTAGATCAGCAGAGGTTTCCTTCGGTGAAAACCGCACGTCGATACCGTCAGCCAATCCAGAGATATAGCTAGCTAAAGGTACAGTCAAACCTCCATTTTTTTTTCCTTTAAGAGTTGAGCTTGGCCCATCCTCCCGATCCTCCCCATTGGTCAGTGAGCCTGCTGACCACGACGAAGGAGGGGTCAGGCTTGAGATTTTCATATGATTTCAACTGCTTATATCTCTGGACTCATTCATCATTTTGACGCGCGGTTTTCACTAAAAGTTTCCTCAGCCTTCAAATTTTATTTTTAATTCAGCTGCCCAGAGGTGTGAAGGGTTCACTTTAATTTTTCAATTTTTGCAATGTCGTGTTTTTATTATTAGGTGAATCAATTTATAAAATGTGCTCCACCTTAAAGGAGGGCCCCCCTGGGTGGAGGGATGGCATTAGAAGGACGATTGATTATATCCTACCCATGTTTCAATCTCCAGGCATGAAAGACTCGAGTAGCAATCTCCGACTCCCCCCAACACGCCTGTTCGTGTTAATAATATTTCCCCGTCCTTTGTCTGCGCTTTCTCATTTCTCTGTGTAATGAAAAAGGCTCTGCTCTCCGGGGCCCCTCTCTATTAAAATAAAATATTAATAGATTCAATTGAATATCTGTAGAGAGAAAGGGTAGGAATGGCTGCCTGTTAAAGAAGAACTCCGCTGCGAACTATGGGCTGGATTCAGAGACAGTTACGCCGGCGTATCAGTAGATACGCCGTCGTAACTCTGAATCTGCGCCGTCGTAAATTTAAGCGTATTCTGGAAACCAGATACGCTTAAATTAGGCTAAGATAAGAGCGGCGTCGTATCTTAGGGTGCATATTTACGCTGGCCGCTAGGTGGCGCTTCCGTTGAGTTCGGCGTAGAATATGTAATACGTACGTGCGCCCGTCGCAGTAAAGATACGCCGTTTCCGTAAGAGGTACGCCGGCGTAAAGATAAAGCTGCCCCCTAGGTGGCCTAGTCAATGTTAAGTATGGCCGTCGTTCCCGCGTCGAAATTAGAAATTTTTACGTCGTTTGCGCAAGTCGTCCGTGAATGGGGCTGGACGTAATTTACGTATCTTAGGGTGCATATTTACGCTGGCCGCTAGGTGGCGCTTCCGTCGATTTCAGCGTAGAATATGCAAATGAGCTGGATACGCCGATTCAGAAACGTACGTGCGCCCGGCGGATTTTTTTACGTCGTTTGCGTAAGGCTTTTTCCGGCGTAACGTTACCCCTGCTATATGAGGCATAGCCAATGTTAAGTATGGACGTCGTTCCCGCGTCGAATTTTGAAAATTTTAAGTCGTTTGCGTAAGTCGTTCGCGAATAGGGCTTTGCGTAAATTATGTTCATGTCGAAAGCATTGACTATTTGCGACGTGATTAGGAGCATGCGCACTGGGATACGTTCACGGCCAGCGCATGCGCCGTTCGTGAGAAACGTCATTTACGTTGGGTCATGTTTTATTTTCATAAAACACGCCCACCTCTTGACAATTTGAATTTGGCGCGCTTACGCCGGCCGATTTACGATACGCCGCTGCAACTTAGGGAGCAAGTGCTTTGTGAATACTGCACTTGCCTCTCTAAATTGTGGCGGCGTGGCGTAAATAACATACGCTACGCCCGCACAAACTTACGTCGCCGTACCTGAATCTAGCCCTATCTATATTAAATAGGAGACATACCCAAAACACCATTATAATTACACTATATTACCAAAAGTATTGGGACGCCTGCCTTTTACACACAAACATGAACTTTAATGGCATCCCAGTCTTTGTCCGTAGGGTTCAACACCTACCAAGTTCATGTCTTGCCCTGAAGACCACGCCCCCCTTTAGCTGTATGGCAACGCACCATCTGCAACCAGAGGCGTTGCTAGGGGGGTGCGGGGGGTGCGGTCCGCACCGGGTGACACCCGCTAGAGGGGTGACACCATCCCGTTTGCCCTATGCCACCCTAACTTGCACTATACCACCTTAACCTGCCCTGTACCGCCCTAACTTGCCCTATACCACCCCAACCTGCCCTTTACAACCCTAACTTGCCCTATACCACCCCAAACTACACTATATCACCCCAACATGCCCTATACCACCTTAACCTGTCCTATACCACCCCACTACAGCAACCTGCCACTATACCACTCTATACTACCCTAACCTGCCACTATACTGCCCTATACTATCATTTACAGGGGCTGGTTTGGGGTGCGCCCATGTGCCCGATGCGCTGCCTGCTTGTTGCTGGGCAGCCTAGACAGAGGGGGGGGTGACACCATGTTTTACCGCACCGGGTGACACCAACCCTAGTGACGCCACTGTCTGCAACTAAAACTCTCACGGGTCCACTTTATCATTCTTCATCATTGTGCGAAAAGACGGGCGTATTAACCACTTGAGGACCGCCTAACGCCAATATACATCGGCAGAATAGCACGGCTGGGCACAGACACGTACAGGTACGTTGCCCTTTAAGTGCCCAGCCATGGGAATCGCACGCGCACCGCCGCCGGGGGCACGCTCGCAACCCGGTTCGAAGCTCCGTGATCACGCCCGCGGCACCCTGTCGCCTCCGTTGTCCCGCGATCGGGTCACAGGAGCTGAAGAACGGGGAGAGGTGAGTGTAAACTAACCTTCCCCGTTCTTCTCTGTGGCTTGTCACTGATCGTCTGTTCCCTGTTATAGGGAACGACGATCAGTGACGTCACACGTCCAGCCACGCCCCCCTACAGTAAGAATCACTCCCTTAGGGCACACTTAACCCCTACAGCTCCCCGTAGTGGTTAACCCCTTCACTGCCATTGTTAATTTTCACAGTAATCAGTGCATTTTTATAGCACTGTTCGCTGTGAAAATGACAATGGTCCCAAAAATGTGTCAAAAGTGTTCGATGTGTCCGCCATAATGTCGCGGTCACGAAAATGATGATGATTGCCGCCATTACTAGTAAAAATGCCATAAAACTATCCCCTATTTTGTAAACGCTGTAACCTTTGCAGAAAACCAATCAATAAACGCTTATTGCGATTTTTTTTTTACCAAAAATAGGTAGAAGAATACGTATTGGCCTAAACTGAGGAAAAAAAATGTTGTTTTTTATATCTTTTTTGGGAGATATTTATTATAGCAAAAAGTAAAAAACATTGCATTTTTTTCAAAATTGTCGCGTTATGTTTGTTTATAGCGCAAAAAATTAAAACCGCAGAGGTGATCAAATACCACCAAAAGAAAGCTCTATTTGTGGGAAAAAAAAGGACGCCAAATTTTGTTTGGGAGCCACGACGCAACGACCGCGCAATTGTCAGTTAAAGCGACGCAGTGCCGAATCGCAAAAAGGGGCCTGGTCCTTTACCTGCATAATGGTCCGGGTCTTAAGTGGTTAAGCGTTCCTTTACAAAATAATATTGCGGTTTTAATTGGGGGCTCGTCTTTTTACTTCCACGCTAATCTGAGCCAACACAGGATCGTGCGTGATCACTAATTCTCCACTGGCTGCCTTCGACTTCCTTTCCTACATTATTATTTTTTTTTATCAGTGAATGAGCTGCGTGAAGAATAAGCCCCCTCCGCCTCCAGTGACAATGGCGCCAACTCTGGGGCCTTTGAAAGGAAGCGACGTGTCCCAATTAATTGGTTACAGCCTTCTCCTCGCACTCCCCTTCCTTTGTTCTCCATCCTTTCTGCAGCCGGATCCAGCGCCTCTCCTACAGGCAAGGTGACGACGTCCTGGCCGAGTCGCGCTTTAATTAAGTCCACTTCTACGAAACTCTCCTGCCACTTTCGGGATGAAAGCCGTTAAATAAAATCAACGTTGATTTGCTGAATGACCGCCCCCCACACACAGAGCCTTTTTCTCTTTCACGAGACGAAGGAACGAGCTCCTCGAAAGAAAGAAGAAGAAGGCCTGCGATGAACGACGAAGGCTAAGGGCGGGTGGACGTCAGAGTGACGCATTTTGATCAGTTCTGCCTGAAACAGTCTCTGGATAGAGCAATGTGACAGAGAGATGGTGGCCAGTAGGAAGAATGTTTTTTTCATTGGTGATCAGTGGGAAGAATGTTCTTTACATTGGTGATCAGTGGGAAGAATGTTCCTTTCATTGGTGATCAATGAGAAGAATGTCCCTTACATTGGTGATCAGTGGGAAGAAAGTTCCTTACATTGGTGATCAGTGAGAAGAATGTCCCTTACATTGGTGATCAGTGAGAAGAATGTCCCTTACATTGGTGATCAGTGAGAAGAATGGTCCTTTCATTGGTGATCAGTGGGAAGAAAGTCCCTTACATTGGTGATCAGTGAGAAGAATGCCCCTTACATTGGTGATCAGTGGGAAGAATGTTCCTTACATTGTTTATCAGTGGGAAGAATGTTCCTTTCATTGGTGATCAGTGGGAAGAATGTTCTTAACATTGGTGATCAGTGGGAAGAATGTTCCTTTCATTGGTGATCAGTGGGAAGAATGTTCCTTACATTGGTGATCAGTGAGAAGAATGTTCCTTACATTGGTGATCAGTGGGAAGAATGTCCCTTACATTGGTGATCAGTGAGAAGAATGGTCCTTTCATTGGTGATCAGTGGGAAGAAAGTCCCTTACATTGGTGATCAGTGAGAAGAATGTCCCTTACATTGGTGATCAGTGAGAAGAATGGTCCTTTCATTGGTGATCAGTGGGAAGAAAGTCCCTTACATTGGTGATCAGTGGGAAGAATGTTCCTTACATTGTTTATCAGTGGGAAGAATGTTCCTTTCATTGGTGATCAGTGGGAAGAATGTTCTTAACATTGGTGATCAGTGGGAAGAATGTTCCTTTCATTGGTGATCAGTGGGAAGAATGTTCCTTACATTGGTGATCAGTGAGAAGAATGTTCCTTACATTGGTGATCAGTGGGAAGAATGTCCCTTACATTGGTGATCAGTGGGAAGAATGTCCCTTACATTGGTGATCAGTGGGAAGAATGTCCCTTACATTGGTGATCAGTGGGAAGAATGTTCCTTACATTGGTGATCAGTGAGAAGAATGTCCCTTACATTGGTGATCAGTGGGAAGAATGTTCCTTACATTGGTGATCAGTGAGAAGAATGTTCCTTACATTGGTGATCAGTGGGAAGAATGTTCCTTACATTGGTGATCAGTGGGAAGAATGTTCTTAACATTGGTGATCAGTGGGAAGAATGTTCCTTTCATTGGTGATCAGTGAGAAGAATGTTCCTTACATTGGTGATCAGTGAGAAGAATGTTCCCTACATTGGTGATCAGTGAGAAGAATGTCCCTTACATTGGTGATCAGTGGGAAGAATGTCCCTTACATTGGTGATCAGTGGGAAGAATGTTCTTAACATTGGTGATCAGTGAGAAGAATGTCCCTTACATTGGTGGTCAGTGGGAAGAATGTTCCTTACATTGGTGATCAGTGAGAAGAATGTTCCTTACATTGGTGATCAGTGAGAAGAATGTTCCTTACATTGGTGGTCAGTGGGAAGAATGTTCCTTACATTGGTGATCAGTGGGAAGAATGTTCTTAACATTGGTGATCAGTGGGAAGAATGTTCCTTTCATTGGTGATCAGTGAGAAGAATGTTCCTTACATTGGTGATCAGTGAGAAGAATGTTCTTAACATTGGTGATCAGTGGGAAGAATGTTCCTTTCATTGGTGATCAGTGGGAAGAATGTTCCTTACATTGGTGATCAGTGGGAAGAATGTCCCTTACATTGGTGATCAGTGGGAAGAATGTCCCTTACATTGGTGATCAGTGAGAAGAATGTCCCTTACATTGGTGATCAGTGGGAAGAATGTTCCTTACATTGGTGGTCAGTGGGAAGAATGTTCCTTACATTGGTGATCAGTGGGAAGAATGTCCCTTACATTGGTGATCAGTGGGAAGAATGTTCCTTACATTGGTGATCAGTGAGAAGAATGTCCCTTACATTGGTGATCAGTGGGAAGAATGTTCCTTACATTGGTGATCAGTGAGAAGAATGTCCCTTACATTGGTGATCAGTGAGAAGAATGTCCCTTACATTGGTGATCAGTGAGAAGAATGTCCCTTACATTGGTGATCGGTGAGAAGAATGTCCCTTACATTGGTGATCAGTGAGAAGAATGTTCCTTACATTGGTGGCCAGTGAGAATGACTTTACATTGGTGGCCAGTAAGAAGAATGTTCCTTACATTGGTGGCCAGTGAGAATGACCTTACATTGGTGATCAGTGAGAAGAATGTCCCTTACATTGGTGGCCAGTGAGAAGAATGTCCCTTACATTGGTGGCCAGTGAGAAGAATGTTCCTTACATTGGTGGCCAGTAGGAAGAATGTTCCTTACATTGGTGGCCAGTGAGAAGAATGACCTTACATTGGTGGCCAGTGAGAAGAATGTCCCTTACATTGGTGGCCAGTGAGAAGAATGTCCCTTACATTGGTGGCCAGTGAGAAGAATGTTCCTTACATTGGTGGCCAGTAGGAAGAATGTTCCTTACATTGGTGGCCAGTGAGAAGAATGACCTTACATTGGTGGCCAGTGAGAAGAATGTTCCTTACATTGGTGGCCAGTGAGAAGAATGTTCCTTAGATTGGTGGTCAGTGAGAAGAATGACCTTACATTGGTGGCCAGTGAGAAGAATGTCCCTTACATTGGTGGGCAGTGAGAAGAATGACCTTACATTGGTGGCCAGTAGGAAGAATGTCCCTACTGGCCATCAATGTAAGGGTCATTCTTCTCACTGGCCACCAATGTAATGGGCATTCTCACTGACCACATTGGTGGTCAGTGAGAAGAATGCCCCTTACATTGGTGGCCAGCAGGAGGAATGCCCCTTACAGTGGTGGCCAGAATTCCACCCCTATAGACAGCTAATAAAATCATGGGTTCATGTTGCTTGCTTTTCCATATGGTGTTGGCCCCGGTACAATGCAGGCACCATCAAATGGGAGGTCATTAAGCAACAGCTCAAGGAACCCCCAGCAACCTCTTGAGGGAACCCAAGTGTTCCACGGAACCCTTGTTGGGAATGGCTAATTTAGATCGAGAAAATGAATGTACATGTCAATGGTATGTGGTCACGTATACCACCTTTACCAGTAGGCACTATCTGGGTCAGGATCCAATGGTTGCCTGTTCAAATATGTCGGAAAAGTCAACAATTGCCATGGGGTGTATGTTTTCTCATGCCTATATATCCTTTTTGTGATTATTGAGGGATATCTTTACAGTTTTTTTACAGTTTATTTATTTACAGTTTTTGTGCTCAGAAGATCAGCTTTAAAAAAACACTGATGGGCACCAATAGGCTGCACTGATGGGCACTGATGGGCTGCATTGGTGGGCACTGATAAGGCGGCACTGGTGGGCACTGATAGGCGGCACTGGTGGACACTGATAGGCGTCACTGGTGGGCACTGAGAGCTGACACTGAGTGGTGGCACTGATGGGAGGCACTGAAGGGCATTGATAGGAGGCACTGGTGAAAAGTGGCACAAATAGGTGAGAAGTGGCACTAATAGGTGGCAGTGATAGCTGGCAGTGATGGGCACTGATAGGTGGCAGAGATGGGCACTGATAGGTGGCAGTGATGGGCACTGATGGGTGGCAATAATGGGCACTGATTGGCACTGGTAGGTTACGCTGATAGGCAGCATTGCTAGGTGGCACTGATGAGGCACTGATTGGCACCACTGGTGGGCATTGATAGGTGGCACTCGTGGGCACTGTGGGAAATGGAAGGTGGCACTGGCAGGGGGTAGTGATTGGCACAGATGAGGCAGAATTGCCTCTTCCTCTTCGGGACCGTTGTCCCTTGCACATAAGCTGGTGATCGGCTTACCGATTACCAAGCTTTTGTTTACATCACGTGATCAGCTGTCATTGGCTGAGAGCTGATCGCGTGGTAAGGGGCCGGGATCAGCCCCTTACTCGGATCTGTGATCGCCAGAGTCTCAGTGACTCAGTGATCACAGCGCGCGCCGCACACGCCCTGCATGGGGAGCGCCGGGAGGCGTGCAAAAGGGATGAAAGTCTATCGGCGCTGCCTCTCGGAAAATTCAGGTCGGCTCTGTGGCCGTCATTCGCCTATAGCGCGGACGCGAAGTGGTTAATGAAGGCGGATCTTGGTCTCTTAGGCCCCGTACACACCATCGGACCGTTTTCAGCGGACAGATCCGCTGCGTCCGGCTGCCGGATTTCTGTCTGATGGTTGTACACACCATCAGACAGAAATCCGCGCGTAAACAATACGCGGGGCGTGGCCGCGCCGTCACCGCGACGATGACGCGGCGACGTGGGCGGCCTTGAAGTTCAAAGCATCCACGCATGCGTCGATTCAGTACGACGCATGCGGGGGATGGCGGTCGGTCGGACGTGTCCGGTGAGTCTGTACAGACGACGTCCTATGGACAGTTTTCCAGCGGACAGATTGCTTAGCATGCTAAGCAATTTTGGTCCGCTGGAAACTGTCCGATCCGCCGGACAATTGTCCGCTCGGGCCTACACACGACCGGATCGGTCCGCTGGAACTGGTTCGTCGGACCAGTTCCAGCGGACCGATCCGGTCGTGTGTATGGGGCCTTAGGTTAAGGTTCAGTTGAGGATTTCCACCGCAGCACCGTATGTAGATCAGAGTAAATTTTTAAACCTTGTGGACCTCCAATGTTCTCACATCAGTCTTCTGCCCTCCCAACCAGGAAAAAAAACCTTGTCAAATGTATCAAACGCTTATCGCCTTCAGAGTCGCTGTAGAAGATATTGATGGTTGGCCATCCTGGTGGTGATGAAGCGGGAGTTGTTCCCTTGTCACTCTATGCTATGGATGGTCCCCGGCTCCCGGCTCTCGGCCGAGATTTGTATCTGATCCCTCTAGATGGAGTGCTTAGCTCCGAACGGAGCCGCGTCCTCCCATCCATAACCCCCCCCCCCCCCCCCCCCCCCCGCCGTCGTGTCAGGAGACGCAGATTGGCTGTTGATCCCATCCTCCTGACAAATAGACCTCTTCTACCAGCCCCGGTGAGCTTGTGATGGATGAACCTCGGGGCAAGCGTGGCATCACTTAGGTACAAACACGGGAGGAAAAAAAAAATATGGCTTATTCAGCGAGCCGATGGGCGGCGTGCGGCAATCTGCGGCAATGAAAAATAATCCGTTATTCGTTTTATGTTTTTATGGTGATGTTTTAAAGAAGCTGCCAAAACGCAAAAGGTCAAAACGTGAATTTAAAACGTGAGAGGAAACGTGAAAAAGGGAAACTCGAAGAGTAACCATAGAGGCGTAGAAAACAATGAGGAAATAGAAAAATATAACAATATTTATTGAAAAAAAAGGAAAAATACATGGTATAGTCAGAAGTGTTCAACAATAAGATAAAAATCATGTAAAATGATACAGTTTTGGTACAGTGAGCCCTTGTGCGTCAACACGTTTCACCGTTAGGCTTCTTCAGGACACGATCAAGGTTCAAAGAAGTAGAAAAAAGAGAGAGCGAGTCTCACTGACTTATAGTGGACTGGGTCTGCGACCAAGTCCACTATAAGACAGTGAGACTCGCTCCATGGGCATCCGCTGACATTTTTTCAGGGAGGGGCGCTTCGGCAGCAGCGATAACCCTTTCTTCAAATGCTAGCGGGGGTTAAAAGCGCCCACTAGCGACCGAATAGCGCAGCTAAAACTATGGTAAAGCATGACTTTACCGATAATACGGCCAGCTGGCAGTGTGAAATAGCTCTTGAGATAATTCAGCTTCACTCCATGCCCATATAAATATATCCTAGAGAATGGACAGACCCCCCTTCAGCACAGATGGACCTCCCCTTCAGCACAGACCCCTCCTTCAGCACAGACCCCTCCATTCAGCACAGACCCCTCCATTCAGCACAGACCCCCCATTCTGCACAAACCCCTCCATTCAGCACAGACCCCCCCCCCGTTCCGCACAGACCCCTCCATTTAGCACAGACCCCCCCTTCAGCACAGATGGACCCCCTTTAAGCACAGACCCCCCCACTTCAGCACAGATAAACCCCCCTTCAGCACATACTCCCCCTTCAGTACAGACCCCCCTTCAGCACAGATGGACCCCCCATTCAGCACAAACCCTCCCTTCAGCACAGATGGACCCGTCTTCCCCATCCCATTCAGTACCTCAGATCAGCCATCAGCGTTGCACAGGCACAGCAGGTTCCCTGTGTACACATAAACACTGGAGGGGGAGGCGGCTTCACTCTGCTCGCTGTGCCTGTGTGACATTCGGCCCGGGACCGCTCAGACAGCCCGCGGACTCAAAACTCTTCAACACCTTCTCCATTTTCCAGGAGGGAGTCAATTGCCCCCCCTTGCCCAATGGAGCGGACGCCAATGACTCGCTCTCTCTTTATACAACTTCTTTGAACCAGAGGATTTTCCATACAGCTAGTTGCCTGTGTTTCACGAAATCCAGTAGGCGGTTATAAAAGTATGGGGGATGAAGATTCAGAGAAGTCACCAGCAGACTGAACACCGCTGCCCTAAATAATGTACATTTTTTTGGACAGCAAAAAAAAAATCCAGAGTGTGAATTGAACTACAAAGATACATTTTAATAACATCGAATGACGAAACGTTTTGTGCGGAGTTATTTTGCCGATTGCTATTCACGGGCCATTGACTCGGGTTCACGTCCCTCTTAAATTTTAACAGCCGAACGTCGCGCTCTCATTGGTTCGTTGAGCCCCCGCTGTCGCGAGCCGCGACCGGAGTTCATTCGATGTGAATGCATCAGCGACAGGGTTAGCGGAATATCAATAGCCGCGCCGAGCGGGAAAAGGGAAGAATATTTCAGAATGGAATCACCTTGCCACAGACGCGTTGTTAAAAGTTAATTAAATGCTCATTAAAGGCACTTTATGGTAAGTGTTAGGAAAAATGTCTTTTTCCCAGGAGCCGCCCGCCGAGTGCCCCGATCACGAAGGCCGATCGTAATGAAACACATTGTGTCTCCGCAGCCAAAAAATACGAGGACGTTAAATCTTTCATTTGTCCCCTCTTCTCTCCTTTCCTGCATTATTCAATCAATGTAGAGAGTTACAGGACTTAAAAATATGGATGTGTGTTTTATGTTTGGCCCCGTGGTAGAGGTAGAGTGCCATGACTGCCCGATTGATGATGTCATATGGAGGGTTAGTGTTGAGGTTTCAGGGAGGGTTAGTGTTGAGGTTACAGTGAGGGTTAGTGTTAGGGTTACAGGAAGGGTTAGTGTTGGGGTTACAGTGAGGGTTAGTGTTGAGGTTACAGGGAGGATTAGTGTTGAGGTCACAGGGAGGGTTAGTGTTAGGGTTACAGGGAGGATTAGTGTTAGGGTTACAGGGAGGGTTACTGTTGAGGTTACAGGGAGGGTTAGTGTTGAGGTTACAGGGCGGGTTAGAGTTGGAGTTACAGGGAGGGGTAGTGTCACAGGGAGGGTAAATGGTGGGTTACAGGGAGGGTTAGTGTTGAGGTTACAGGGAGGGTTAGTGTTGAGGTCACAGGGAGGGTTAGTGTTAGGGTTACAGGGAGGGTTAGTGTTAGGGTTACGGGGAGGGTTAGTGTTAGGGTTACAGGAAAGGTTAATGTTGCTTACAGGGAGGGTTAGTGTTAGGGTTACAGGGAAGGTCAGTGTTGGGGTTACAGGAAGGGTTAGTGTTTGGGTTACAGGGAGGGTTAGTGTTTGGGCTACAGGGAGGGTTAGTGTTAGGGTTACAGGGAGGGTTAGTGTTAGGGGTTACAAGGAGGGTAAGTGTTTGGGTTACAGGGAGGGTTAGTGTTTGGGTTACAGGGAGGGTTAGTGTTAGGGTTACAGGGAGGGTTAGTGTTAGGGTTACAGGGAGGGTTAGTGTTAGGGTTATGGGGAGGGTTAGTGTTTGGGTTATGGGGAGGGTTAGTGTTGGGGTTACAGGGAGGGTTAGTGTTGGGGTCACAGGGAAGGTTAGTGTTGAGGTTACAGGGAGGGTTAGTGTTGAGGTTACAGGGAGGGTTAGTGTTGAGGTCACAGGGAGGGTTAGAGTTGGGGTTACAGGGAGGGTTAGTGTTAGGGTTACAGGAAGGGTTAGTGTTTGGGTTACAGGGAGGGTTAGTGTTAGGGTTACGGGGAGGGTTAGTGTTAGGGTTACAGGAAAGGTTAATGTTGGGTTACAGGGAGGATTAGTGTTAGGGTTACAGGGAGGGTTAGTGTTAGGGTTACAGGGAGGGTTAGTGTTGGGGTTACAGGGAGGGTTAGAGTTGGGGTTACAGGGAGGGTTAGTGTTGGGGTTACAGGGCGGGTAAGAGTTGGGGTTACAGGGAGGGTTAGTGTCACAGGGAGGGTTAATGTTGGGTTACAGGGAGGGTTAGTGTTGGGGTTACAGGGAGGGTTAGTGTTAGGGTTACAGGGAGGGTTAGTGTCACAGGGAGGGTTAATGTTGGGTTACAGGGAGGGTTAGTGTTGGGGTTACAGGGAGGGTTAGTGTTGAGGTTACAGGGAGGGTTAGTGTTGAGGTTACAGGGAGGGTTAGTGTTGAGGTTACAGGGAGGGTTAGTGTTGAGGTTACAGGAAGGGTTAGTGTTGAGGTTACAGGGAGGGTTAGGCCTCGTACACACGGCCGAGGAACTCGACGTGCCAAACACATCGAGTTCCTCGGCCAGTTCAGCCCTGAAGCCGCCGAGGAGCTCGGCGGGCCGAGAGCTCCCATAGAACAACGAGGAAATAGAGAACATGTTCTCTATTTCCTCGTCGAGCTCCTCGTCGGCTTCCTCGGCCGAAAGTGTACACACGACCAGTTTCCTCGGCAGAATTCAGCCAGAAACTCGGTCGGAAGCTGAATTCTGCCGAGGAAACTGGTCGTGTGTACGGGGCCTTAGTGTTGAGGTTACAGGGAGGGTTAGTGTTAGGGTTACGGGGAGGGTTAATGTTGAGGTTACAGGGAGGGTTAGTGTTAGGGTTACAGGGAGGGTTAGTGTTGGGGTTACAGGGAGGGTTAGTGTTGGGGTTACAGGGAGGGTTAGTGTTGAGGTCCAAGGAAAGGTTAATGTTGGGTTACAGGGAGGGTTAGTGTTGAGGTTACAGGGTGGGTTAGTGTTGGGGTTACAGGGAGGATTAGTATTGAGGTTACAGGGAGGGTTAGTGTTGAGGATACATGAAGTGTTAGTGTTTGGGTTACAGGGAGGGTTAGTGTTTTGGGTTACAGGGAGGATTAGTATTGAGGTTACAGGGAGGGTTAGTGTTGGGGTTACAGGGAGGGTTAGTGTTGGGGTTACAGGGAGGGTTAGTGTTGAGGTCACATAGAGGATTAGTGTTAGGGTTAATCAAGCATACAATTCTAATACAAGTATCATCCAGGCGATGATGTTCTCTATCACATTCCAATGAGCAGGAAGGAAAAGCTGACACTTCTGATGAAACTCTAGACCCGCCCCCTGAATCACAAGACTGACTGAGCTGACTTACAGGTTTTCTCATCATATGTAATAGAATTGTGTGTTTAGTTTGGTTGGAGTTCCGCCTTAAGAAGACTTTTTTCTGCTTTTACAACTTATTTCAATTCATGGCGAAAAACAGGGACGGCAGAGACCTCCGTTCTATCAATTAACTCCCTGCAAGTCAATATTTTACAATTAACGAGATAGGCTGATTGATGCCGCCATTGCTGAATATGGCGGCGCACCCCGGGGCTTATCAGAGCCATTGCGTTAATAATCATTGGAAAGACTGAAAGCGTTCACGGGAAGAAACAATGGCCGCGGGCGACAGTACATCTCTTTTAAAGGTAATTAGCTTTTTTTTTTTTTTTAACCGGTCTAGTCATTGCTGATTTATGTGGTGAGCTAATCCGATCGGCGCATTCCATTGTTTTCCGCCCGCCCTGAATCCAGGAACATGGCGCCAGTAGAACGCGGTGTCGGAGTGTAAGACCGCGCTCTCATTGGCTTTAAGTACCCAGAAAATACATTTTTAATATAGATTTTCACTCTTATCTACTTTCATTTGAAAAAAAAAATCTTAATTTTCAGTTGGGAATCTGTCTTCACTTTTCTAACCCTCTCTGTAACCCCAACACTAACCCTCCCTGTAACCTCAACACTAACTCTCCCTGTAACCTCAACACTAACTCTCCCTGTAACCTCAACACTAATCCTCCCTGTAACCTCAACACTAACCATCTCTGTAACCCCAACACTAACCCTCTCTGTAACCCCAACACTAATCCTCCCTGTAACCCTAACACTAACCCTCCCTGTAACCTCAACACCAACCCTCCCTGTAACCCCAACACCAACCCTCCCTGTAACCTCAACACTAACCCTCCCTGTAACCTCAACACTAACACTCCCTGTAACCTCAACACTAACCCTCTCTGTAACCTCAACACTAATCCTCCCTGTAACCTCAACACTAACTCTCCCTGTAACCCCAACACTAACTCTCCCTGTAACCTTAACACTAACCCTCCCTGTAACCTCAACACTAACCCTCCCTGTAACCCCAACACTAACCCTCTCTGTAACCCTAACACTAACCCTCTCTGTAACCCCAACACTAACCCTCTCTGTAACCTCAACACTAACCCTCTCTGTAACCTCAACACTAACCCTCCCTGTAACCTCAACACTAACCCTCTCTGTAACCTCAACACTAACCCTCCCTGTATCCCCAACACTAACCCTCCCTGTAACCCCAACATTAACCCTCTCTGTAACCCCAACACTAACCCTTCCTGTAACCCCAACATTAACCCTCATTTTAACCCCAACATTAACCCTCCCTGTAACCTCAACACTAACCCTTCCTGTAACCTCAACACTAACCCTCCCTGTAACCTCAACACTAACCCTCCCTGTAACCCAACACTAACCCTCCCTGTAACCCCAACACTAACCCTCCCTGTAACCCCAACACTAACCCTCTCTATAACCCTAAAACTAAGCCTCCCTAAAACCCTTACACTAACCCTCCCTTTAAACTTAAAACTAACCCTCCCTGTAACCCCAACACTAACCCTTCCTGTAACCCTCCTTGTTACCCCAACACCAAACCCCACTATAACCCTAACACTATCCCTCCTTGTAACCCCAACACTAACCCTCCCTGTAACCCCTACATTAACCATCCCTGTAACCCCAACACTAGTCCTCTCTATAAACCTTACACTAACCCACCCTTTAACCCTAACGCTAACCCTCCCTGTAGCCCTAACCCTCCTTATAACTCTAAAACTAACCCTCACTTTAACCCCAACAGTAACCCTCTCTATAACCCTAAAACGAACCCTACTTATAACCCTTACACTAACCCTCACTTTAACCCCAACACTAACCCTTCTTGTAACCCCAACACTAACCCTCCCTGTAACCCCAACATTAACCCTCCCAAGAAAGGAAAATTATGGTAGGTATTTGATAAAATGTCCTATTTTCCTGGTGCAAACATGGCAGCATACTACCATGTGTATGTTGCCATGGATTGGTGCCAAGAAAGGAAAATTACGGTAAGTATTTGATACAATTTTTAAATTTGATGACACCAACATGGCAACATATATGCTGCCCTGGATTGTTGCTGGAAAAGGAAAATTAAGGTAGGTACTTAATACAATTTACTGTTTTTCCGGCACCAACATGGTAGCATAAAATCTCATGTATGCTGCCATGGATTGGCTCCAGAAAAGGAAAATTATGGTAACTATTTTATACAATTTCCTGCTTTCCTGGTGCCAACATGGTAGCATACTACTATATGTATGTTGAATTGGATTGGTGCCAAGAAAGGAAAATTTAGGTAAGTATTTGATACGATTTACTGTTTTCTTGACGCCAACATGGCGGGATACTATCACATGTATGTTATCATAGATTGGCTCCAAGAAAGGAAAATTACGGTATTTGGGATACAATTTTCTGTTTTTCTGGCACCAACACGGCAACATACTACTACATGTATGTTGTCATAGACTGGCTCCTGTAAAGGAAAATTATGGTAATTATTTGATACAATGTTTCATTTTTCTGACGCCAAGATAGTAGCATATTACCATATATATATATGCTGCCATTGATTGATGTTTGGAAAAGAAAATTAAGGTAAGTATTTGATACAGATTACTGTTTTCTTGACGCCAACATGGTGGGATACTATCACATATAGGTTATCATAAATTAGCTCCAAGAAAGAAAAATTACGGTAAGTATTTGATACAATTTTCTGTTTTTCTGGCATCAAAACGGCAGCATACTACTACATGTATGTTGTCATAGATTGGCTCCAAGAGAGGAAAATGATGGTAAGTATTTGATACAATGTTTCATTTTTCTGAGGCAACATTGATTGGTATTTGAAAAGGAAAATTAAGGTAAGAATTTGATACAATTTACTGTTTTCTTGACGCCAACATGGCGGGATACTATCACATGTATGTTATCATAGATTGGCTCCAAGAAAGGAAAATTACGGTAAGCATTTGATACAATTTTTTGTTTTTCTGGCACCAAAACGGCAGCATACTACTACATGTATGTTGTCATAGATTGGCTCCAAGAGAGGAAAATTATGGTAAGTATTTGATACAATGTTTCATTTTTCTGAAGCCAAGATAGCAGCATATTACCATATTTATATGCTGCCATTGATTGGTGTTTGGAAAAGAAAATTAAGGTAAGTATTCAATACAATTTACTGTTTTCTTGATGCCAACATGGCGGGATACTATCACATGTATGTTATCATAGATTGGCTCCAAGAAAGGAAAATTACGGTAAGCATTTGATACAATTTTTTGTTTTTCTGGTACCAAAACGGCAGCATACTACTACATGTATGTTGTCATAGATTGGCTTCAAGAGAGGAAAATTATGGTAAGTTTTTGATACAATGTTTAATTTTTCTGATGCCAACATTGATTGGTATTTGAAAAGGAAAATTAAGGTAAGAATTTGATACAATTTATGTTTTCTTGACGCCAACATGGCAGAATACTATCACATGTATGTTATCATAGATTGGCTCCAAGAAACAAAATTATTGTAAGTATTTGATACAATGTTTCATTTTTCTGATGCCAACATTGATTGGTATTTGAAAAGGAAAATTAAGGTAAGTATTTGATACAATTTACTGTTTTCTTGACGCCAACATGGCGGGATACTATCACATGCATGTTATCATAGATTGACTCCAAGAAAGGAAAAAAATTGTAAATATTTGATACAATGTTTCATTTTTCTGATGCCAACATTGATTGGTGTTTGGAAAAGAAAATTAAGGTAAGAATTCGATACAATTTACTGTTTTCTTGATGCCAACATGGCGGGATACTATCACAGGTATGTTATCATAGATTGGCTCCAAGAAAGGAAAGAAATGGTAAATATTTGATACAGCGTTTCATTTTTCTGGTGCAAACACGGCAGCATGCTACCAGATTGGTGGCAGTAAAGGAAAATTACGGTAAGTATTTGACAAAATTTTCCATTTTTAGTATTGGAATCGCACCACGCCCTCTCCATCTGTGGTTAATATAAAATCCAGGGATTTTTTTTTTCTCGATCTCTTGGAGCGCCTAATAAAAAACGATCCCTCTGAATTCTCCAGGACTTTATCATTTACTGTCATATTGATCGTCTTGATCCGGCCGCTGCCCCGGCCCCATCGTCTCAGTTTACCATCACCCACAGCGTGGAGGTGGACAGCGTCTCCTGACCGGAATCCAAATTCAGCGCGTCGCCCCGAGGCCCTGGCAAACCACCTTTTATTGTGCTATGAATAATACAGGAGTGTGACCCGGCGCTGTGCAGAAGGCAGACCGCAGATTTCCCACGGGAGGCCATGGAAATACTGACATATTATAAAAGCAGAAGCCTCCGTGCCCCGGGAAAAACTTCCCTTTCAATCTCAGGACATTAAAAAATAACGACGTTTGTGTCCATCTTCCCAGGAGCCGAGACGGAGAGGTGTTTATATTTCCACTCCGAGAATGGGGGGGGGGGTGTAAAACTAAACGCATCCTCAGGGTACGAAGACACATGCCTGAACAAATATAGACCAACAGGATTATTAAAGGATAGCTGTCCTATCTCTTAAAGTGGACCTGTCATTATGCTCAGTGATATGTCATCGTAATACTTCACAGAGATCTGAGTTCTCCCCCATCAGGTTTCTCTCTCTCTAGAAGGACGGCGCCATCTTTGTTCAGGCATCATCCAGAGTCACCATCCACTTCCTGGACTTGAAAGGTCCACTTAAACCAGCCACAAAAATTCACTGCTGCAACTATTTATGGATGATTTGGTTAGCATATGGCAGGGATTGGTGGGAACCCATCATAATGGGCACAGCAGGTGTACAGACCTGGGAACTCAGCACAGGGATGGTGGGAACCTCTGATAATGGGCACAGCAGGTGTACAGACCCGGGAACTCAGCACAGGGATGGTGGGAACCTCTGATAATGGGCACAGCAGGTGTACAGACCCGGGAACTCAGCACAGGGATGGTGGGAACCCCTCATAATGGGCACAGCAGGTGTACAGACCCGGGAACTCAGCACAGGGATGGTGGGAACCCCTCATAATGGGCACAGCAGGTGTACAGACCCGGGAACTCGGCACAGGGGTGGTGGGAACCCCTCATAATGGGCACAGCAGGTGTACAGACCCGGGAACTCAGCACAGGGATGGTGGGAACCCCTCATAATGGGCACAGCGGGTGTACAGACCTGGGAACTCAGCACAGGGATGGTGGGAACCTCTGATAATGGGCACAGCAGGTGTACAGACCCGGGAACTCAGCACAGGGATGGTGGGAACCCCTCATAATGGGCACAGCAGGTGTACAGACCCGGGAACTCAGCACAGGGATGGTGGGAGCCTCTCATAATGGGCACAGCAGGTGTACAGACCCGGGAACTCAGCACAGGGATGGTGGGAACCTCTGATAATGGGCACAGCAGGTGTACAGACCCGGGAACTCAGCACAGGGATGGTGGGAACCCCTCATAATGGGCACAGCAGGTGTACAGACCCGGGAACTCAGCACAGGGATGGTGGGAACCCCTCATAATGGGCACAGCGGGTGTACAGACCCGGGAACTCAGCACAGGGATAAGGGAAACTGTGATCTCATTTGTGGGTGGAGTGACCCTTTAATCCATGGTGTGGGGTGTTGGGTATAGAACATTATACGGCGTGCAGCCCTCCCGTCTCTTGTATGTATTTCACACGGCAGACACAGCTCGGGGCAATTTTGTTCCCGTGATTTGATTTTTAAAACCGTTAAGCAAAACAATTAATTCTAAGAAAACTAATTAATTCTGCAGACCCAGAACTGACAGAGGGAATATGTTTACTTCTCACAACACAGAAAGTAAATTGGAACTCGCAGAGATTTTCTTTCTTTTTTCAGGTGTTATTCTGGGAATGAACTTCGTTATATAGAAGTGTGAGACGCCGGGGAGCGACTACCACCCGACACGGGTCATCTGAGGAGCAACACAGAACTCCAGCAATACCTTCTCTTCCGGTGCTGGTGGGTGTTTATACATGTGCATGTCACTTCACTTTCTGTCCAGGTGACACATGCATAGGAAATTAAGGGAGATTTCCCCATTGGGGACACAAGCAGCAGTAAAAGTTTGGTAGAGGGTCTAACCCATCCCTGGTCTACCCAACAGCAGAGTGTTTCACACCTTTTGTCCTTCCTTTTCTTACTCCTTCCTTCCCTTCGGTTTATATTTATTCATTATTACAGTTACTTATAGAGCTCCGTGCTTTACATATATATTGTACATTCACATCAGTCTCTGCCCTCAAGGAGCTTATAATCCAAGGTGCCCAAGTCACATTCATAAAGTACCAGGGACCATTTACACAGGAGACAAATAACCGCCCAGCATCCTTCCCCTTTTTACTTCCTTCCCTCCTTCCTGTTATTTACCTTTCTTTCTTTCTTTCTTTCTTTCTTTCTTTCTTTCTTTCTTTCCATCCATCTCTCCTGGCATTCACCCTTCTTTCCCTTCCCTTCCATTTTTCCTGCCTTACTTATGCCCTTCTCTTCCTTACTCCTTTCCATCCCTTCCCTTTTCCTTCAATTCTTCCTTCTTTCCTTTTCCCCCTCCTTTTTTTCCCCCCCTTCTCCCCCCCCCCCCCCCTTCGCTCCTTCCTCCCTCTTTCCCTCCGTCCCTTCTGTGCTTCCTTCCTGTTATTCACCCTTCCTTCCCTTACCTTTCCATTTTTCCTGCCTTTTCTTTCCTTCCTTCCTTGCTTCTTCCTTCTCTCTTCCTTTCTTATTCCCTCCTCTTCCTTACTGCTTTCTATCCCTTCCCTTCCCCTTCAGTTCTTCCCTCCTTCTTTTTCCCCTTCATTTTCCCCTTCCTTTTCTTCCCCTTCCTTATTTCCTCCCAGGCTGCAGTGAACAGACCTTTTCTTTCCTTCTCGTTCCTCTCCTTCCTTTCCTTCTCTCTCCTCTCCTTCTTTTCCATGTCCTTCATTTCCTTTTCTTCTCTCCTCTCCTTCCTTTCCTTC
This sequence comes from Rana temporaria, assembly GCF_905171775.1. NCBI lineage: Eukaryota > Metazoa > Chordata > Amphibia > Anura > Ranidae > Rana > Rana temporaria. The sequence goes on from NC_053501.1 coordinate 111,134,492, forward strand.
TCTTTCCTCTCCTTCATTTCCGTTTCCTTCCTTTCCTTCTCTCTCCTCTCCTTCATTTCCATTTCCTTTCTTTCCTTCTCTCTCCTCTCCTTCCTTTTCTTCTCTCTCCTTCCTTTCCTTCTCTCTCATTCCTTTCCTTCTCTCTCTCCTCCTTCCTTTCCTTCTCTCTCCTTCCTTTCCTTCTCTCTCTTTCCTTTCCTTCTCTCTCATTCCTTTCCTTCTCTCTCTCCTCCTTCCTTTCCTTCTCTCTCCTTCCTTTCCTTCTCTCTCATTCCTTTCCTTCTCTCTCTCCTCCTTCCTTTCCTTCTCTCTCCTTCCTTTCCTTCTCTCTCATTCCTTTCCTTCTCTCTCTCCTCCTTCCTTTCCTTCTCTCTCCTTCCTTTCCTTCTCTCTCTTTCCTTTCCTTCTCTCTCATTCCTTTCCTTCTCTCTCTCCTCCTTCCTTTCCTTCTCTCTCCTTCCTTTCCTTCTCTCTCATTCCTTTCCTTCTCTCTCTCCTCCTTCCTTTCCTTCTCTCTCCTTCCTTTCCTTCTCTCTCATTCCTTTCCTTCTCTCTCTCCTCCTTCCTTTCCTTCTCTCTCCTTCCTTTCCTTCTCTCTCATTCCTTTCCTTCTCTCTCTCCTCCTTCCTTTCCTTCTCTCTCCTTCCTTTCCTTCTCTTTCATTCTCTCTCCTCCTTAATTTCCTTCTCTCTCCTCCTTCCATTCTTTCTCTCTCCTTCCTTCCTTCCTTTCCTTCTTTCTACTTCCTTTCCTTCTCTCTCTTTCCTTTCCTTCTCGCTCATTCCTTTCCTTCTCTCTCCTCCTTCCTTTCCTTTCCTTCTCTCTCATTGCTTTCCTTCTCTCTCCTCCTTCCTTTCCTTTTCTCTCCTTCCTTTCCTTCTCTCTCCTCTCCTCTCCTCTTCTCTCCTCTCCTTCCTTTGCTCTCCTCTCCTCTTCCTTCCTTTCCTTCCTCTCCTTCCTCTCCTTCTCTATCCTCTCCTTCCTTTCCTTCTTTGCTCTTTCCTCTCCTTCTCTCTCCTTCATTTCCTTCTTTGCGCCTTCCTCTCCTTCTCTTTCCTCTCCTTCATTTCCTTCTTTGCGCCTTCCTCTCCTTTTCTCTCCTCTCCTTTCCTTCTCTCTCCTCTCCTTCCTTTCCTTCTTTGGTCTTTCCTCTCCTTTTCTCTTCTCTCCTCTCCTTTTCTCTCCTCTCCTTTTCTCTCCTCTCCTTTCTTTTCTTCTCTCTCCTCTCCTTTTCTCTCCTCTCCTTTTCTCTCCTCTCCTTTCTTTTCTTCTCTCTCCTCTCCTTCCTCTCCTTCTCTCTCCTTCTTCCTCTCCTCTTCTCTCCTCTCCTTCTTTTCCTTCTTCGTGCCTTTCTCTCCTTCTCTCTCCTCTCCTTCCTTCCCTTCTTTGGTCTTTCCTCTCCTTTTCTATCCTTTCCTTTTCTCTCCTCTCCTTCCTTTCCTTCTCTCTCCTTAAAAGGGGATTTTCTGTCACATTTCTCCTCCTGGGACAGGAAGTTAAGGAAAATCGAATGAAAAAGACAACCTCGCTACACTTGGAAGTGTTGTAGAATAACGTCATCAGTATCTCTTGAAGAAAATAAATATTTGACCTGCGCCCCTCACATGGGTAAGTATACAACTTCTTCTCTTAGGCCGCGTACACACGGTCGGCCTGAAGTCCAGTTTCATCGGTCCAAACCGACCGTGTGTACGGCCCATCGGTCTTTTGTCCTTCGGTCAAAAATTTTAGAACTTGCTTTAAACTCGAACCGATGGACCGCTGCCCGATCGGTCCAAACCGATGGTTAGTATGCAAAAGCATCGGTTCAAAACCCGCGCATGCTCAGAATCAAGTCGACGCATGCTCGGAAGCATTGAACTTCGTTTTTTTCCAGCACGTCGTTGTGTTTGACGTCACCGCGTTCTGACCCGATCGTTTTTTGAACTGATGTTGTGTAGGCACATCAGACCATCAGGCCGCTTCAGCGGTGAACCGATGAAAATGGTCCGTCGGATCGACCGTGTGTACGCGGCCTTACAGGCTTCCCTGATTTTTTTTTTTGATAGCTACAGGTTGCTGCAAATTGAACACGACAGCCAGGCGACTGACACTTTCCGAAGGACAGTTGCCTTCATTTCTCCAGTGCTGACTGCAGGGGGCGCCCTTGTCTCGCAGTTTTGCTGCATTGCTACAAAGTAGTTTCTGCTTTCCCAATTGTCACAGTCGGTGTTCTGCAAGAAATGTGTCACTTTAACAGGAAGGAGAGGCTGAAGAAACACTCCGCATCATGTTACCCAATGACTTTAAATAGAAGCAGCCTCTATGTTGGAGGCCATAAACACCCCCCCCCCCCCCCATGTAGTAGATGCTTACATGCTGTGTTATTTATGTCCCCCCTCTTGATACTATTATAACACGGGGGGGGGGGGGGGGGTAACATGCTGGGCCCAGGGCGGATAAATCCAGCCACAACTGCCCCTCTCTGGTTCTTGGGGGCCCTTTGTGAACTTGTATTTTTGAGACCTTCTTGCAGTATTGAATTGCACCACATTGTGCCCTGTGTTATACCGCCATCTGCTGGTGGGAAGCAGAACAACACGTGGATATTGTGTCATTGTTATGTAGCCAGAACTTTTATTGATTTGTTTTGGGTACAGAAGGGGCCAGAACTCTTTGGGGTAGATTCAGGAACGAATTACGCCGGCGTTTCCATAGATACGCCGCGTAATTCAAAAGCTGCGCTGGCGTATCTATTTTCTGTATTCAGAAAGCTAGATACGCCGACTTTAGCCTAAGATACGACTGGCATAAGTCTCTTACGCCGTCGTATCTTGGGGTGCATTCTGACGCTGGCCGCTAGGTGGCGCTTCCGTAGTTGTCAGCGTAGAGTATGCAAATTGCATACTTACGCCGATTCACAAACGTACGTGCGCCCGGCGGTAGTTTTTTACGTCGTTTGCGTAAGTCGGTTTCGTCATAAGGCTGCTCCTGCTATTAGGAGGCGCAGCCAATGGTAAGTATGGACGTCGTTCCCGCGTCGCGATTTTCAAATTTTACGTCGTTTGCGTAAGTCGTCCGTGAATGGCGCTGGACGCCATTTACGTTCACGTCGAAGCCAAAGATGTCCTTGCGACGTCATTTACCGCAATGCACGTCGGGAAATTTTAGGGACGGCGCATGCGCAGTACGTTCGGCGCGGGAACGCGCCTAATTTAAATGATCCACGCCCCCTACGGGATCATTTGAATTACGCGCGCTTATGCCGGCCCCTTTTACGCTACGCCGCTGCAACTTTACAGGCAAGTGCTTTGTGAATCAAGAACTTGCCCGTAAAACTTGCGGCCGCGTAACGTAAATGTCATACGTTACGCCGCCGCAGTTTTGCGCGCCCCTACCTGAATCCACCCCTTTGTTTATATTTCCGGCTGTGTCCCCGCTAGAGAGAGATTCGCCCTCTCTAGCAATCCTGGATGACCGTTGTCACCGGGACAGGAAGTGAGGTGACAGAAAAATAAAAAAATAAAACATTTTACAGTTGTCACTGCAACAGGAATAGAGGGGAATGTTCTAATTAGGACACCTGTCTACGAGATTTATTTTTTTCTCCTTCCTCTGAAAAGATTTTCTCTTACTTCTTGTTGTGTCACCAGAATAGGAAGTAAAAGAGAATCCCCCAAAGGGAACACATAAAAAGAAGAAGATTTTTTTTTTTTTCCATTTATGTTCCCCTCACTTCCTGTCCAATAGCTGAAACAGGATGTTGGAAGAAAAGTGATGTAATCCCTGGTAGTCACCATAACTAGTGTCCCCAGTTTACATGAGCCTGTAAGCTGGGCAGCAGGGGACGTTGGTACACTCAAACAGTTGCATTCACAGTAACTAGTCGCCCTGTTTTTATGCATATCTTGGCAAGGTCCACTTAAATGTTCCTGGCAAAACCTACTCATAAACCCAAACAGGTTCCTCTGGGGTTCCCTTTTTTAAGATTTGATTTCAGATAAGGGTTCCAGCATTACAAAGCCCTTGACACTAAATCGCTTCACTGAGCCCCTTTCCACCAGTGGGCCAGATTCAGGTAGATCCGTGCAATATTTGCGTGGGCACAGGGCAACGAGTTTTGCTCTGCGCCCACGCAAATATTTTGAAATGCCCGCGATTCACGGAGCAGTAGCTCCGTAAATTGCGCGGGCGATATGCTAAATAGCCGGGCGTAAGGCTGCCTAATGTAAATGATCCCGCCGGGGGCGGGAATCATTTAAATTAGGCTCGCTCCCACGCCGAGCGAACAGCGCATGCTCCGTCGGGAAACTTTCCCGACGTGCATTGCGGCAAATGACGTCGCAAGGACGTCATTTGCTTCTAAGTGAACGTGAATGGCGTCCAGCGCCATTCACGAATCACTTACGTAAACGACGTGAAATTTAAATTTCACGAGCGGAAAGGGCGGCTATACTTTAGCATAGGTTGCCCCTGCTATAGCAGGAGCAACCTTGCGATAAAGTCGCCGTACGGAAACTCCGTACCTTGCGTGCGCAGGTCCCGCGCAACTTTTGTGAATCGGTGGTAGTATGCAATTTGCATACTATACGCCGATCACAATGGCCGCGCCCCCTAGCGGCCAACGCAAGAATGCAGCCTGAGATATGAAGGCATAAGGAGGCTTATGTCTGTCATATCCTAGGCTGCATTCGGTGTAACGAGGTTCCTGAATCAGGAGCATTCGTTACACCGGAGCAAGTAAGCACTTGCGCCGCGCAACCTATGGTTGCACGGGCGCAAGTGCTTCTTGAATCTGGGCCAATGTCTGTAATAGTGAGGAATCGAATGTGTTCCTAGGTAATAACTCCTCATAGAACTTCATAGGTTTTCCGTGAGAGCACTTTTCCTAAGATCTGATTTAAGATAAGGGTTCCTACAATACAAAGCCCTAAATCCTTAAATGGCCACTTTCCCAGCAATGCAATTAAGCACAAATAGTTTAACATGTTCCTGGCTTAACCTTCCCATAGACTAGGATTATCTGGGTTACCCTTCCTTAAAATCTGATTTCAGATAAGGGTTCCAACCTTACAAAGCCCTCGCCTCTAAATCCCTGTGTGGCCCACTTTGCCCAGCAATGCAATTAAGCGCAAAGAGTTTACCATGTTTCCGACGTAACCTACTCATAGAACCGAATAGGATTATCTGGGTTTACCTTCCTTTAGGTCTGGTTTCAGATAAGGAGGCCAACATTACAAAGCCCTTGACTCTAAATCACTTATCTGGCCCCTCTTCCACCAGTGTCTGTAATAGTGAGGAGTCTAATGTGTTCTTAGGTAATAACTCCTCATAGAACTTCATAGGTTTCTGTGAGAGCACTTTTCTTTAAATCTGATTTCAGATAAGGGTTCCTACATTACAGAGCCCTCGCCTCTACATCCCTGAGTGGCTTATTTCTCAGCAAGGCAAGTAAACGCAAGGGGCCAGATTCACGTAGATCAGCGGATCTATAGATCCGCTCGATCTACGTGATTTAAGATCCGCTCCCGCAAGTTTAAGAGGCAAGTGGCTAATTCACAAACCACTTACCTCCAAACTTGCGACGGCGGATCCTAAATCCCCCGGCAGAATTCAAATTCCGCGGCTAGGGGGAGTGTACTATTTAAATCAGGCGCGTTCCCGCGCCGATTTAAATGCGCATGCGCCGTCCGGGGAATTTCCCGGCGTGCATTGCTCCCACTGACGTCACTAGGACGTCAGTGGTTTCGACGTGAGCGTGACTTGCGACGCGCGTGTTTGTGAATCGGCGTACTCAAACGACGTTAGAAAATTCAAATTTGACGCGGGAACGCCGGCTATACTTAACATTGGCCCGCGCCTGATAAAAGCAGGGGTAGGTATACGACGGGTACGCCGCTACGGAAACGTCGTAAGAAGACTGCGTCGGGTCCGCGTACGTTCGTGAATTTGCGTATCTCGCTGATTTACATATTATTTATCGTAAATCAGCGGGAACGCCCCCGGCGCCATTTTTAAATTGAAAAAAAGATCCGACAGTGTAACACAGTGTAACACTGTCAGATCTTAGCCCTATCTATGCGTATCTGATTCTATGAATCAGGCGCATAGATAGGACCAGTGTAAGTCAGAGATACGATGGTGTATCTGTAGATACACCGTCGTATCTCTTTGTGAATCTGGCCCAAGGAGTTTAACATGTTCCATCCTGGCAAAACCTACTCATAGAACCAAACAGGTTCCTCTGCGGTTCCTTTTCTTAAGATCTGATTTCAGATAAGGGTTCCAGCATCACAAAGCCCTTGATTCTACATTCCTGAGTCCCGAGTGGCTTCTTTTCCAGCAAGGCATGTAACTGCAAAGAGTTTAACATGTTCCCGGCATAAACTACTCATAAAATCCGAATAGGTTCCTCTGCAAGTTCCCTTCCTTAAGATCTGATTTCAGATAAGGGTTCCAGCATTACAAAGCCCTTGACTCTAAATTCATAAGTTGCTTCTTTCCCAACAATTCGAGTAACTTACAAAGAGTTGAACACGTTCCTGGCCTAACCTCCTCACAGAACTGAGTAGGTTCCTGTGATGGCATGGTTCTGATTTCAGAAAAGGGTTCTGATATTAAACAGCCCTCGGCTCTAAATCGCCGAATGACTCTAATGGATGCAAGTGGGAGGAGTTTAATACATTCATGGGGTCAACGCTTTGAGGAGCCACTTTTCGGTATTCATAAAGTGACCTCCAAAACACGGACCCCATCATCGGGGGGCCGCGGGCTGCAGAGCGGGATGTTTATCTTGGCCAGACCACATCGCTTAACCCCATGCAGCCCGCGTGACTCCGGGGTGTACGAAATTCATCCAATCCGGACCACGTGACTCCGGGGTGTACGGAATTCAGCCTATCCGGACCGCGTGACTCCGGAGTGTACGGAATTCACCCCATCCGGCCCACGTGACTCCGGGGTGTACGGAATTCACCCCATCCGGCCCACGTGACTCCGGGGTGTACGGAATTCACCCCATCCGGACCGCGTGAATCCGGCGTGTACGGAATTCACCCCATCCGGCCCGCGTGACTCCGGCGTGTACGGAATTCACTCCATCCGGCCCGCGTGACTCCGGGGTGTACGGAATTCACCCCATCCGGCCCGCGTGACTCCGGGGTGTACGGAATTCATCCAATCCGGACCACGTGACTCCGGGGTGTACGGAATTCAGCCTATCCGGACCGCGTGACTCCGGAGTGTACGGAATTCACCCCATCCGGCCCACGTGACTCCGGGGTGTACGGAATTCACCCCATCCGGCCCACGTGACTCCGGGGTGTACGGAATTCACCCCATCCGACCCGTGTGAATCCGGCGTGTACGGAATTCACCCCATCCGACCCGCGTGACTCCGGGGTGTACGGAATTCACCCCATCCGGCCCGCGTGACTCCGGGGTGTACGGAATTCACCCCATCCGGCCCGCGTGACTCCGGGGTGTACGGAATTCACCCCATCCGGACCGCGTGACTCCGGGGTGTACGGAATTCACCCCATCCGGACCGCGTGACTCCGGTGTGTACGAAATTCACCCCATCCGGCCCACGTGACTCCGGCGTGTACGGAATTTACCCCATCCGGCCCGCGTGACTCTGGCGTGTACGGAATGCACCCCATTCGTCCCGCGTGACTCTGGCGTGTACAAAATTCACCCCATTCCGGACCGCGTGACTCCGGGGTGTACGAAATTCACCCCATCCGGACCGCGTGACTCCGGCGTGTACAGAATTCACCCCATCCGGCCCGCGTGACTCCGGGCTGTACGAAATTCACCCCATCCGGACCGCGTGACTCCGGCGTGTACGGAATTCACCCCATCCGGCCCGCGTGACTCCGGGGTGTACGGAATTCACCCCATCCGGACCGCGTGACTCCAGGGTGTACAGAATTCACCCCATCCGGCCCGCGTGACTCCAGGGTGTACGGAATTCACCCCATCCGGCCCGCGTGACTCCGGGGTGTACGGAATTCACCCCATCCGGACCGCGTGACTCCGGGCTGTACGAAATTCACCCCATCCGGACCGCGTGACTCCGGGGTGTACGAAATTCACCCCATCCGGACCGCGTGACTCCAGGGTGTACAGAATTCACCCCATCCGGACCGCGTGACTCCAGGGTGTACAGAATTCACCCCATCCGGCCCGCGTGACTCCAGGGTGTACAGAATTCACCCCATCCGGCCCGCGTGACTCCGGGGTGTACGAAATTCACCCCCCCAGCATGTTTTCTGCCTCAACTTCCTCAAATTCTCAGATTCTACAAACTAAACATCTATGAAAGTCCCAACGTTTGTCAAAATCCGTCTTCTTTGTTTATTTCTCCGGCAAATATTATGACAAGAGATAAGTGTCCATGCCGGGCTACATGATCCCAGCATGCGCTTCACATCTTCTGTTTATTATGGTGCCATTTAAAGGGTTAGTCGCCCCAAAACGGGTGCATGCCGGAAAATTAAACCCCCCCCCCATGGTTTATTTTTCTTGGGGATTCTATTGTAAGATCCTTGTGCTGAAAAAATAGAATAAGGAAAGGGGGGTAGCCATCCGGGCCCTTTAATAAAAAAATATATATATATATATAAAAAAATTATTCAAAAACCGCAGATGTGATCAAATACCACCAAAAGAAAGTTCTATTTGTGGGAAAAAAAGGACGTAAATTTTGTTTGGGAGCCACGTCGCACGACCACGCAATTGTCAATTAAAGCGACGCAGTGCCAAATCGCAAAAAAGTGGCCCGGTCATTTGGCAGCCAAATGGTCCGGGGGCTGAAGTGGTTAGGCCCAATCCCTGACAGAGGTGACTGAGCGTAGCCTGGAGGAATGTCCGCCCGGAGCGATGGCCGCTGAGTGAATCATTTCTCAGAGATACGTTTGCTGAGCTGTTGTGAAAGTTTTCGGAATCCCGGGGTCAGCGGAGAGGCTTCCTGTCCATGGGGAGGGGAAGTTCCCAGCTTGTTGCACAGAGTGGAAGGCCCAGAGTCCCCGGGACAGAATTCTGTGCGAGATTACAGGAAAAAAGACTGAAAGAGAGAGAAGAGAGAAGGAAAGAGAGAAGAAGAGACCTTCAGAGCCGCATGAATGAGACCGACAACTCTCTGCAAACACAAGATAACATGGAGGACCAAAGAGGACTTCCTGGTCACCTGAACTGACCAACATCCAGGACCAGACCCCGAAATCTTCATCCCGGACCAGACCCCGAAATCCTCATCCAGACCCCGAAATCTTCATCCAGACCCCGAAATCTTCATCCCAGACCAGACCCCAAAATCTTCATCCCGGACCAGCCCCTGAAATCTTCATCCCAGACCCCGAAATCTTCATCCCGGACCAGACCCGAAATCTTCATCCAGGACAAGACCCCGAAATCTTCATCCAGACCCCGAAATCTTCATCCCAGACCCCGAAATCTTCATCCCGGACCAGACCCGAAATCTTCATCCAGGACAAGACCCCGAAATCTTCATCCAGGACCAGCCCCCGAAATCTTCATCCAGACCCCGAAATCTTCATCCCAGACCCCGAAATCCTCATCCAGACCCCGAAATCCTCATCCAGGACCAGTCCCCGAAATCCTCATCTAGGACCAGACCCCGAAATCCTCATCTAGGACCAGACCCCGAAATCCTCATCCAGACCCCGAAATCCTCATCCAGACCCTGAAATCCTCATCCCGGACCAGACCCCGAAATCTTCATCCCGGACCAGACCCCGAAATCTTCATCCCGGACCAGACCCCGAAATCTTCATCCTGGACCAGACCCCGAAATCTTCATCCCGGACCAGACCCCGAAATCTTCATCCCGGACCAGACCCCGAAATCTTCATCCTGGACCAGACCCCGAAATCTTCATCCCGGACCAGACCCCAAAATCTTCATCCCGGACCAGACCCCGAAATCTTCATCCTGGACCAGACCCCGAAATCCTCATCCAGACCCCGAAATCCTCATCCAGGACAAGACCCGGAAATCTTCATCCCCTGGAAGAGGTGAGAACCTTCCCGAATCCTAATCTTAATATTATTAATTAAACTCATTTCACCCGATCAATCTATATCTTATCCAGTGGCGGCTGGTGCTCAAAATTTGGTGGGGGAGGGCGCAAACGTAAAAAAAAAAAAGAAGAAAAAATTTGCAGCGTCACTGTGCCATGCCATCAAATGCAGCCACTGTGCCATCAATTGTCACCACTGTGCCATGCCATCAAACGCAGCCACTGTGCCATCAATTATCATCACTGTGCCATGCCTTCAAATGCAGTCACTATGCCATCAATTCACACCACTGTGCCATGCCATCAAACGCAGTCACTGTGCTATGCCATCAAATGCAGCCGTTGTGCCATGCCATCAAATGCAGTCACTGTGCCATGCCATCAAACGCAGTCGCTGTGCCATGCCAAACGCAGTCACTGTGCCATGCCAGCAAACGCAGCCACTGTGCCCCTCAATTGTCGCCACTGTGCCAATTATCACCACTGTGCCCTTTAATTGTTGCCACTGTGCCCTTTGTCACTACTGTGCCCATTGATGCAACTGTGCCCATTGATGCCACTGTGCCTATTGTCACTACTGTGCCAATTGTTGCCACTGTGCATGTCACTGTCCCCTTTAATTGTTGCCACTGTGCCCAAGAAGAAAAAATTTGCAGCCTCACTGTGCCATGCCATCAAATGCAGCCACTGTGCCATCAATTGTCACCACTGTGCCATGCCATCAAATGCAGCCACTGTGCCATCAATTGTCACCACTGTGCCATGCCATCAAACGCAGCCACTGTGCCATCAATTATCATCACTGTGCCATGCCATCAAATGCAGTCACTATGCCATCAATTCACACCACTGTGCCATGCCATCAAACGCAGTCACTGTGCCATGCCATCAAATGCAGCCGTTGTGCCATGCCATCAAATGCAGTCACTGTGCCATGCCATCAAACGGAGTCGCTGTGCCATGCCAAACGCAGTCACTGTGCCATGCCAGCAAACGCAGCCACTGTGCCCCTCAATTGTCGCCACTGTGCCAATTATCACCACTGTGCCCTTAAATTGTCGCCACTGTGCCCTTTGTCACTACTGTGCCCATTGATGCCACTGTGCCCATTAATGCCACTGTGCCTATTGTCACTACTGTGCCCATTGTTGCCATTGTGCATGTCACTGTGCCCTTTAATTGTCGCCACTGTGCCCTTTGTCACTACTGTGCCCATTGATGCCACTGTGCCCATTGTCACTACTGTGCCCATTGATGCCACTGTGCCCTTTGTCGCCTCTGTGCCCATTGTCACCGCTGTGCCCTGTAAAATGCACTTACCTTAATCCTTCGACGTCCCTCGATGTCTTCTCCCGCCTTGGTGACGCTTCAGCCAATCAGGTTACCGATAACCAGAATCGGCGAACCTGATTGGCTGAGACGGCCGTCAGTCTTATCCAAAGAAACGCACCCCCCGTACGTCCCGAGGATAAGACATCCGGGAGCCGAGGGCTGTACTCGGAAAGCCGCTGGCTCTGGTAGGCACTTCCGCACAGCCAACCAGCTGCCGTTATTCAGGTGACCGGCGCTCAATGTCTGGCCATCTGAATAGACCAGCGGCAGCGGCGACAATAACATACATTCATGCCATGCATGCATGTATGTTATTTTCAGTGGCGGTGCGGAGCCAGAGGGGGTGGCGCCCTCTATGGATGTACCGCCGCTGATCTTATCTATTGATCTGTCTTTGAGTCTATTCATCCTCTATTTATCTATCTATCTATCTATCTATCTATCTATCTATCTATCTATCTATCTATCTATCTATCTATCTCTCTCTCTCTCTATGTATCTATATGTCTGTCTCTCTATCTATCTATCTATCTATCTATCTATCTATCTATCTATCTATCTATCTATCTATCTATCTATCTATCTATCTATCTATTATTATCTGTCTATCTATCTATCTATATATCTATCTATCCCATATCGGTCTGTTTGTCCATCTATCTGTCTGTTTATTTATCTATCTATAAAACCTTTATCTATCTATCTATCTATCTATCTATCTATCCATCCATCATCAGTCTTTTTATCTGTCAGTCCACCCATCCATGTGTCTGTTTATTTATCTATCTATAAAACCTCTATGTATCTCTGTGTCCATCTATCTATCTATCTATCTATCTATCTATCTATCTATCTATCTATCGAACTTTCTATCTGTCTGTCTTTATCTATTTCTCTGTCTATTTTCTAAATCTATCTATCTATTTATTTATTTATCTTTCTATTTGTCTATCTATCTAACAATTGATATATTATCTATCTAATATCTATCTATCCATCTGTCTGCCTGTTTATTTGTCTATCTATAAAACTTTATCTATCTACCGTTCTCTCTGTCTGTCCTTTATATATTTCTCTGTCTATTTTCTAAATCTATCTATCTATCTATCTATCTATCTATCTATCTATCTATCCATCTATCTATCTATCTATCTATCTATCTATCTATCTATCTATCTATCTCTCTCTCTCTATGTATCTATATGTCTGTCTCTCTATCTATCTATCTATCTATCTATCTATCTATCTATTATTATCTGTCTATCTATCTATCTATATATCTATCTATCCCATATCGGTCTGTTTGTCCATCTATCTGTCTGTTTATTTATCTATCTATAAAACCTTTATCTATCTATCTATCTATCTATCTATCTATCTATCTATCTATCCATCCATCATCAGTCTTTTTATCTGTCAGTCCACCCATCCATGTGTCTGTTTATTTATCTATCTATAAAACCTCTATGTATCTCTGTGTCTATCTATCTATCTATCTATCTATCTATCTATCTATCTATCGAACTTTCTATCTGTCTGTCTTTATCTATTTCTCTGTCTATTTTCTAAATCTATCTATCTATTTATTTATTTATCTTTCTATTTGTCTATCTATCTAACAATTGATATATTATCTATCTAATATCTATCTATCCATCTGTCTGCCTGTTTATTTGTCTATCTATAAAACTTTATCTATCTACCGTTCTCTCTGTCTGTCCTTTATATATTTCTCTGTCTATTTTCTAAATCTATCTATCTATCTATCTATCTATCTATCTATCTATCTATCTATCTATCTATCTATCTATCTATATATCTATCTATCCCATATCAGTCTGGTTGTCCATCTATCTGTCTGTTTATTTATCTATCTATAAAACCCCTATCTATCTATCTATCTATCTATCTATCTATCTATCTATCTATCTATCTATAACACCCCTATCTATCTATCTATCTATCTATCTATCTATCTATCTATCTATCTATAACACCCCTATCTATCTATCTATCTATCTATCTATCTATCTATCTATCTATCTATCTATAAAACCCCTATCTATCTATCTATCTATCTATCTATCTATCTATCTATCTATCTTTCTCTATTCAGAATCTTCTTTCTGCCTTTTGATAATATAATAATATTCTATCCTATAACAATACCAGCAGAAGAAAACGTAAACAATAAATTAATTTAAAAAAAATATATCTCTCCAAACAATCTCATTGTTCCGTGTAATAATCTTTATATTGACTTCCCATCAGTCTTGCCCACCAGCCGCAGTTCCCATCAGCCTTCCGCCGGGCGCCTCTCTCCGATGGGGGCGCACAGAACAAAGCCTTCTATTTCTTTCCTCTCGGAAGTGTTAAATAATCCAAATATAACTTATTAATAAAGAGCAATAATAACAATGAGACAGCTGTGACTGTTTGGATAAATGGCTGGGGGGGAGGGGAGGGGGGGGGCAGTAACAATGGCGCGTGCGGCGCACACATCCCTCCCATTCATGGAGGGTCTCGGCGGCGGGAAGGAGGAAGCAGAGCTGTGCGGTTTTGGTTTCCTGGCCTCTTCCTGTTTCTCTCTGACTTCGGGGGAGGATGTGATGGTGAGCGCAGCGCCGTTCACAAGCCGTGCTTCGGGGGAGGGGGGACCGCAGTTCTTCCGATGGTCACAGACAATAGGTGGCGGGGACAATACTCCAAGAGGGACCCTTGGTCTGCGTGTTGCACGGTCTCTAGAAAAAAATAAAATCGCCAAATCCGCAGCCAATCAGAATCAAGGAAACATCTACAGGCTATGCCAGTGTTGGTTACGTTGGCGCCCTGCGATATAGATGTGGGCACAGTCCATCCTGCCATTCACACAACCACCACAAATGTATGATGTATAATATTTATTGATTTCCTGTGATCATCGGCTCCATCTAGTGGCCATTATGTGGTATTGACCTGAAACGTCTCCGTCAGGTCAATACCACATGATGGCCACTAGATGGAGCCGATGATCACAGGAAATCAATATAGTACACGTAATAGCGTCATTATTCCTGGCGGTGAATTTCTAATGAAGTTGTGTCGCCCTAGGACAGGATGTGTGTTCCTGGCAGGATCACCAGGTAAAAAAATAAAGGGAAACGAGGCTGAAAAAAAATAAATCTAATGCAGTCACCACATCTGAAGACTGATATACGGCAATATAATATATTATTATCAATAAAGACCGCTCACTGCTGATCTCTCTCCTTGTGCAGGGGGACTGGTCTTGTCTCCACCCCCCGGCCCTTCCTATACTTTTCTGTATTGGGTGGAGACTGCTGGGCCCCTCCCACAGCTCAACTCTCTCTCCTTGTGCAGGATAACTGATCTTATCTCCGCCCCCTCCCGTCGTTTTCTGTAGTGGGGGGAGACTGATGGGCCCCTCCCACAGCTCTGCTCTCCTTCTCTCTCTCTCCTTGTGCAGGGTGACTGGTCTTATCTCCGCCCCCCTCCTGTACCTTTCTGTAGTGGGTGGAGCCTGATGGGCCACTCCCACAGCTCTGCTCTCCCTCCTTGTGCAGGGTGACTGGTCTTGTCTCTGCCCCTCCTGTAGTTTTCTGTAGTGGGTGGAGCTTGCTGGGCCCCTCCCACAGCTCCACTCTCTCTCTCTCCTTGTGTAGGGTGACTGGTCTTGTCTCCGCCCCCTCCTGTAGTTTTCCGTAGTGGGTGGAGACTGATGGGCCCCTCCCACAGCTCTGCTCTCCCTCCTTGTGCAGGGTGACTGGTCTGGTCTCCGCCCCCCCCTGTAGTATTCTGTAGTGGGTGGAGCCTGCTGGTCCCCTCCCACAGCTCTGCTCTCCCTCCTTGTGCAGGGTGACTGGTCTGGTCTCCGCCCCCCCCTGTAGTATTCTGTAGTGGGTGGAGCCTGCTGGTCCCCTCCCACAGCTCTGCTCTCCCTCCTTGTGCAGGGTGATGGGTCTTGTCTCTGCCCCCCCCCCCTCACATGTAGATTTCTGTAGTGGGTGAAGCCTGATGGGCCCCTCCTATATCTCTGCTTTTTCTCCTTGTACAGGGTTATGGTTTCGACTCCGCCCCATGTGGACTTTTCTGTAGTGGGTGGAGCCTGATGGGCCCCTCCCACAGCTCCGCTCTCCCTCCTTGTGCAGGGTAACTGGTCTTGTCTCCGCCCCTCCTGTACTTTTCTGTAGTGGGTGGAGCCTGATGAGCCCCTCCCACAGCTCTGCTCTCTCTCCATGTGCAGGGTGACTGGTCTTGTCTCTGCCCCCATGTAGTTTTCTGTAGTGGGTGGAGCCTGATGGGCCCCTCCCACAGCTCTGCTCTCTCTCCACGTGCAGTATGACTGATCTTGTCTCCGCCCCCTCCTGTAGTGTTCTGTAGTGGGTGGAGTCTGATGTGCTCCTCCCACAGCTCTGCTCTTCCTCCTTGTACAGGGTGACTGGTCTTGTCTCCGCCCCCATGTAGTTTTCTGTAGTGGGTGGAGCCTGCTGCTCTCTGCACAGGCTATGTTTAGCACAGTGATGATGTCACGGCTGCTTTTACAAGGTATTATCTGGGTTTGCAAAGGTTTTTGGTGCACAAAGTGGATTGATATCCTTTGTGGCTTTAAAGGAATATACTTAGATTAAAGTTTTGTACCCGGAGTTCAGCTTTAATCAGATTTCTGTTAAAGGGCACCTGTCCTGAGAGCGACACCCCTAGATGATTGATTGTGACACTCTCATTGGCTGGCTGTGGCTCTGATGGTTCCGGAGTGCAAATCACCAGTCCTGACTTTGCTGCGGGTGATCGGGCTTTGTGCTGGTCCTGGGTGAGAGATACAGAAAGTGAAGGCAGCCAGGTGAACAGCAGAAGGGGGAGCCAGGACCTCTAGAGCACATGTGTCAGACACAAGGCCCAAGGGCCGAATGTGGCCCACCAGGCCATTTCATGTGGCCCTCGCACCCATGGCCTGAACTCTGCACTCTGTACATAGGGCATTCCTGAACTCTGCACTCTGTACATAGGACACCCCTGAACTCTGCGCTCTGTACATAAAACACCCCTAAACTCTGCACTCTGTACATAGGGCACCCCTAAACTCTGCACTCTGTACATAGGGCATTCCTGAACTCTGCACTCTGTATACAGCGCACTCCTGAACTCTGCACTCTGTACTCTGTACATAGGACACCCCTAAACTCTGCACTCTGTACATAGTGCACCCCTGAACTCGGTACATAGCGCACCCCTAAACTCTGCACTCTGTACATAGCGCACCCCTGAACTCGGTACATAGCGCACCCCTAAACTCTGCACTCTGTACATAGGACACCCCTGAACTCTGCACTCTGTACATAGCACACCCCTGAACTCTGTACATAGCGCACCCCTGAACTCTGCACTCTGTACATAGGACACCCCTAAACTCTGCACTCTGTACATAGGACACCCCTAAACTCTGCACTCTGTACATAGGACACCCCTAAACTATGCACTGTGTACATAGCACACCTTTAAACTCTGCACTCTGTACACAGGGCACCCCTAAACTCTGCACTCTGTACATAGGACACCCCTGAACTCTGCACTCTGTACATAGCGCACCCCTAAACTCTGCACTCTGTACATAGGACACCCCTGAACTCTGCACTCTGTACATAGCGCACCCCTAAACTCTGCACTCTGTACATAGCGCACCCCTAAACTCTGCACTCTGTACATAGGGCACCCCTGAACTCTGCACTCTGTACATAGCACACCCCTAAACTCTGCACTCTATATGTAGCGCACCTCTATACTCTGCACTCTGTACATAGGGCACCACTGAACTCTTCACTCTGTGCATAGCGCACTCCTGAACTCTTCACTCTGTATACAGCACACCCCTGAACTCTGTACATAGCGCACCCCTGAACTCTGCACTCTGTATACAGCACACCTCTGAACTCTTCACTCTGTACATAGAGCACCCCTGAACTCTGCACTCTGTATATAGGGCACCCCTGAACACTTCACTCTGTGCATAGCACACTCCTGAACTCTTCACTCTGTATACAGCACATCCCCTGAACTCTGTACACAGCGCACCTCTGAACTCTGCACTCTGTACACAGTGCTCCCCTGAACTCTGCACTCTGTACACAGCGCACCCCTGAACTCTGTACTCTTTAAGTAGCTCACCCCTGGTATGTATTGTCCCTTTAAGATCCTCCCACTGGTAGTGCAATTTGGCCACACCCACCATTTTCACAGTCTCCTCCCCCTCAGAGATTACTCAGACTATACACTGCAACTTTGTAGCGATGAGAGGATGCAGCAGGGGGCTGATCTGTGTCAAACACTTGTGATCGCAGCCAAGGATTTACCTGCCCAGCCAGCATCCCAGTCCAGAAAGTAGATTACTCCTGAACAAAGTTGGGCCCTCCTTCTGGAGGAAAAACAGATGAAGACGTTGTCAGGGGTGATCTCTTGTATTCCCCCCTGGCATTGTCTGCTTTTCTCTCCAGAAGGACGGCACCGTCTTTGTTCAGGCATCAGTCCTGAGCATGCAACACTCACCAAACAGACAAAATCTGATGACAGGTTACATTTAAAGAGGACCTGTCATGACATTGCTGATTCCAGGGCACAGCATGCCGCCCCTCCTCCTTCACAGCCCTGCCGCTGGAGAACATGACACTCCACATAGGTGACACGGGCGACACCCTTCGTATATCTGCAGGAAACAAAGAGAAATGTGTGAAACCACAACCAGCTCCTGGCGCGGCGCCACCCCACCTTTCTCACGTGACCTCGCACTCAGCGCCGCGTTTATTTCATGACATAACCCACACGGCTCTAGGGGCACAGGCACCTGGGTGCAGAAATATCTCTGGCGCCCCCACATGGGAGTGGTCATCTTACTAACTCCTTGCCTTTGGCAGGGGGGGGGGGGTCACAGTGGCAGCATTTGATGGGCACAGTGGCTGCATTTGATGGGCACAGTGGTTGCCTTTGATGGGCACAGTAGCAGCATTTGATGGGCACAGTGGCTGCGTTTTATGGGCACAGTGGCTGCGTTTGATGGGCACAGTGGCTGCGTTTGATGGGCACAGTGGCTACATTTGATGGGCACAGTGGCTGCGTTTGATGGGCACAGTGGCTGCGTTTGATGGGCACAGTAGCTGCGTTTTATGGGCACAGTGACTGTGTTTGGTTGGCACAGATGGGCACAGTTGCTGCATTTGATGGGCACAGTGGCTGCATTTGATGGGCACAGTGGCTGCGTTTGATGGGCACAGTGGCTGCATTTTATGGGCACAGTGGTTGTGTTTTATGGACACAGATGGGCACAGTGGCTGTGTTTGATGGGCGCAGTGGCTGAGTTTTGTTGGCACAGATGGGCACAGTTGCTGCATTTGATGGCACAGTGGCTGCATTTGATGGGCACAGTGCCTGCGTTTCATGGGTACAGTGCCTGTGTTTGATGGGCACAGTGCCTGCGTTTGATGGCACAGATGGGCACAGTGGCTGCATTTAATGGCACAGTGGCTGCGTTTGATGGGCACAGTGGCTGCGTTTGATGGGCACAGATGGGCACAGTGGGTACGTTTGATGGCACAGTGGCTGTGTTTTATGGGTACAGATAGGCAAAGTGGTTGCATTTGATGGGCACAGTGCCTGCGTTTGATGGGCACAGTGCCTGCGTTTGATGGGCACAGTGCCTGCGTTTGATGGGCACAGTGGCTGCGTTTGATGGGCACAGTGGCTGCGTTTGATGGGCACAGTGCCTGCGTTTGATGGGCACAGTGGCTGCGTTTATTATAGCAAAAAGTAAAAAATATTGCTTTTTTTTTTCAAAATTGTCGCTCTATTTTTGTTTATAGTGCAAAAAATAAAAACCGCAGAGGTGATCAAATACCACCAAAAGAAAGCTCTATTTGTGGGAGAAAAAGGACGTAAGTTTTGTTTGGGTGCCACGTCGCACGACCGCGCAATTGTCGGTTAAGGCGACGCAGTGCCGAATCGCAAAAAATTGGCCCGGTCATTGGGCAGCCAAATCCTCCGGGGCTGAAGTGGTTAAGGTGGTAATTAAACTCACCTGGTGCCGAATCTGCATTCAATCAGAACCCGTGTAATTCAGATGTGTTCGGGTTTGAAGGGTCCTGAGGTGGCAACCCTACTGGCATCACCCTGCTCAATGCTGCCCTTGTGAACAAAGCCTAGGGTGGCATCCAAGCCAATGATCGGTAGGGGGGGGGGGGGGGCCTTTTAATGACCAGCACTTGGGATCCAATAGGAAGGAGAGAATTCTGTCCAGAGTAGGATATAACGCACCGTCTCGGGTCAGAAAGGGTTAACCGCTCAGCTTGAGTTATCTCAGGAGGGAGGGGTGCAAGGGGTTAAGGCTGCCAGTTTGGGTGGGAGGAAGGGAGGGGTTAAAGCCGCAGACTCCCTTCCAGGAAGTAAAGGGTGTGTGCAGACAGCAGAGAAACGGTTAATGGATTCTTCAGGTGAGAGTTCCTCTGTCTACAATCTCGCCACATGTCTGCAATCTGCAATATGGAACAATGTATCAGCAGCCTATTGTCATTGTAACAATGTATCAGTATTGTATGTTCTGTGTTCTGCACCATGGGGGGGCCACACATCTCACACAACTTCCTTCACATCTACCAACAAACGCACATTACAGGATCATTGCACCAGAGGAGCTTACACTCTAATGTCCCCCCCCCCCCCACAGTCACATCAGTCTCTGTACAGAGGAGCTTACACTCTAATGTCCCCCCCCCCTCCACAGTCACATCAGTCTCTACAGAGGAGCTTACACTCTAATGTCCCCTCCCCCCCACAGTCACATCAGTCTCTGTACAGAGGAGCTTACACTCTAATGTCCCCTCACCCCCCACAGTCACATCAGTCTCTGTACAGAGGAGCTTACACTCTAATGTCCCCCCCCCCCCCACAGTCACATCAGTCTCTGTACAGAGGAGCTTACACTCTAATGTCCCCTCCCCCCACAGTCACACCAGTCTCTGTACAGAGGAGCTTACACTCTAATGCCCCCCCCCCCCACAGTCACATCAGTCTCTGTACAGAGGAGCCTACACTCTAATGTGCCCTCCCCCCCCCCCACAGTCACATCAGTCTCTGTACAGAGGAGCTTACACTCTAATGTCCCCCCTCCCCCCACAGTCACATCAGTCTCTGTACAGAGGAGCTTACACTCTAATGTCCCCCCCCCCCCCACAGTCACATCAGTCTCTGTACAGAGGAGCTTACACTCTAATGTCCCCTCCCCCCACAGTCACATCAGTCTCTGTACAGAGGAGCTTACACTCTAATGTCCCCTCCCCCCCACATCACATCAGTCTCTGTACAGAGGAGCTTACACTCTAATGTCCCCCCCCCCCCCCACATCAGTCTCTGTACAGAGGAGCTTACACTCTAATGTCCCCTCCCCCCACAGTCACATCAGTCTCTGTACAGAGGAGCTTACACTCTAATGTCCCCTCCCCCCCCACAGTCACATCAGTCTCTGTACAGAGGAGCTTACACTCTAATGTCCCCTCCCCCCCACATCACATCAGTCTCTGTACAGAGGAGCTTACACTCTAATATCCCCTCCCCCCCACAGTCACATCAGTCTCTGTACAGAGGAGCTTACACTCTAATGTCCCCTCCCCCACAGTCACATCAGTCTCTGTACAGAGGAGCTTACACTCTAATGTCCCCCCCCCACAGCCAGAGGGGGTGCCCATTATACTCTTTGTCTATTGACTTCTATGATGTCTATTTTAATGACAGGTCCTCTTTATGGAGTTGTAGGTGGTGTGTATAATACTTGGTGTCCTTGTCTCCTCCCTTCCTGGCGGTGTGGGGGGGAGTCCCTCCTGTGTCCTCAGGCAGTGTGTATGGCGGCCTGTAGATAATGTTATCTGACCCCCCCCCTGTTATCTGACCCCCCCCTTGTTAGGTCAGTCCCAGGCCGCAGCCTGCAAATATACACAGTCCCTGCATTGTGTGTTTACATAGTGTGCTTGGTTTACTGAGGAGGACTACAAGTCCCAGCATGCCCTTCCCAACTAGACATTAGATGACGGTTGAGTGCAACGTGGTTCAATCTAAAAAAGGACAGTTATAGCTGAGTTCTGGATGAAACTCCAACAGGGATGGTGGGAACCCCTCATAATGGGCACAGCAGGTGTACAGACCAGGGAACTCAGCACAGGGATGGTGAGAACCCCTCATAATGGGCACAGCAGGTGTACAGACCCGGGAACTCAGCACAGGGATGGTGGGAACCCCTCATAATGGGCACAGCGGGTGTACAGACCCGGGAACTCAGCACAGGGATGATGGGAACCCCTCATAATGGGCACAGCAGGTGGTAAGACCCAGGAACTCAGCACAGGGATGGTGGGAACTCCTCATAATGGGCACAGCGGGTGTACAGACCCGGGAACTCGGCACAGGGATGGTGGGAACCCCTCATAATGGGCACAGTGGGTGTACAGACCCGGGAACTTAGCACAGGGATGGTGGGAACCCCTCATAATGGGCACAGTGGGTGTACAGACCCGGGAACTCAGCACAGGGAAGGCGGTAACCCCTCATAATGGGCACAGCGGGTGTACAGACCCGGGAACTCAGCACAGGGATGGTGGGAACCCCTCATAATGGGCACAGCAGGTGTACAGACCCGAGAACTCAGCACAGGGATGGTGGGAACCTCTCATAATGGGCACAGCGGGTGTACAGACCCGGGAACTCAGCACAGGGATGGTGGGAACCCCTCATAATGGGCACAGCAGGTGTACAGACCCAGGAACTCAGCACAGGGATGGTATGAACCCCTCATAATGGGCACAGCAGGTGTACAGACCCGAGAACTCAGCACAGGGATGGTGGGAACCTCTCATAATGGGCACAGCGGGTGTACAGACCCGGGAACTCAGCACAGGGATGGTGGGAACCCCTCATAATGGGCACAGCAGGTGTACAGACCCGGGAACTCAGCACAGGGATGGTATGAACCCCTCATAATGGGCACAGCAGGTGTACAGACCCGGGAACTCAGCACAGGGATGGTGGGCACCCCTCATAATGGGCACAGCGTTTATAAGCTGATAATAGGCGATGTGGACGTTGTACATACCGATGAGTTACTCATTCCTCTGCAATGTACTGAAAGATCTAAGGATTGTCCTCTTATCTGAATATCTCCCGCAGCTGAGTCTCCCGATGACGTGCGCGCACCGAGGACAGCGAGGCGTTTCCAGCAGCGAGGAATGAGACGCGGGTATTGATATCAGGTAAGCTGACCCTCTCATGACTTATTCACGCCTGGGCCAGCGCTGTGTGTCTGGAGGAAGTGCCGGCGACTCCTCGGGAGTGTAGGGTCGGCTCCAACGTTCTGCAGCTGCCGTTGTGTGCGCCGGGCGCGGAGGCGAACAGGTAAGGCTCGCCGAACGTACGGCGCTTCTGGTTCTATGAGGTCCCCGCGCTGTTACATATTTTAGTTTTTATTGAATATTTTGAGTCAGAAAGAGTTTACAATTTCTATTCCACCGGTGACCTCATTGGAGGGAATCTCTTTCACTTCCTGTCCCTGTGACACCTTAGTGGTCGGTTGTCACTGGGACAGGAAGGCTGCATTTGATGGGCGCTGGTGAGGTTGCAGTGATGGGCTCATTTGAACGCCCAGTAGGGGGGGGCTGGAGATGATGGCATTGGCTGCAGAATCAAAAACTTGCGTGCCAACATCATGCAAGAGGCAGTGGAAGTTTCGGCCATTTCAGTTCTATTGGTTATGGGTGGAGTGACACCCCCCCCCCCAGTGGAGTGACACCCCCCCCCCAGTGGAGTGACACCCCCCCCCCAGTGGAGTGACACCCCCCCCAGTGGAGTGACACCCCCCCCCCCAGTGGAGTGACACCCCCCCCCCCCAGTGGAGTGACACCCCCCCCCCAGTGGAGTGACACCCCCCCCAGTGGAGTGACACCCCCCCCAGTGGAGTGACATCCCCCCCCCAGTGGAGTGACACCCCCCCCCAGTGGAGTGACACCCCCCCCCCAGTGGAGTGACCCCCCCCCCCCAGTGGAGTGACACCCCCCCCCCAGTGGAGTGACACCCCCCCCCCAGTGGAGTGACACCCCCCCCCCCAGGGGAGTGACCCCCCCCCCCCCCAGTGGAGTGACACCCCCCCCCCCCCAGTGGAGTGACACCCCCCCCCCCCAGTGGAGTGACACCCCCCCCCCCCAGTGGAGTGACATCCCCCCCCCAGTGGAGTGACATCCCCCCCCCAGTGGAGTGACACCCCCCTCGATACCTCCAAGTCAAAGTGTCCGAAAGGTTGATGACCCCCGAAATTCAGACGTAGCGGAGAGTCAGACTGATGAGGGGCCCTATGACTCTGCGTCGGTCCCTGCGAGGAACGGGGCGCACCTGTCTGAGCGCACGGAGCAGCACTCCGAGGGGGTTAACACTTCCTAACGATGTAAAAAAAAAAAAACATTTACACGCTCGGTAATTGATTTGGTGTATGTGATACTTAGTAATTGGTTTGGGGAAATCGGATTATCGCGGCTTGCAGAATTTTCACCTAATTAGGCGGTTTGGAAAGTAATTTCCAGAACTAGCCGACTGTAAAATCCCGTAACGCTTAAAGGGTAAGTACGCTTTATAAATAAAGTGCACTTATCCCCTCGTGTCTCCTGATCCAACCTACCCTCCCTCTCTCCACAGACGTGTACTTACCTCCATTTGGTGGCTGGGATTCCTCAGTTTTGTTTACATACTTGTTTACAAGTTTTCACTGCCCTGCGCGTTACGTCCACATAGACGTCCATGGGGGTCATCTACAGTTGGCTGTTGGTCTATGGAAGTTAGGACCACAGAACTCCTCCCCCTGATGTTATGGAGAAGAGGAGAGAGGAATCAGTTATGTAGTCTTGTATGTGACAACGCTGCTTCTCCTTAGATACAGTACTAGACATGTGCAATTTGTTTAGTTCCAAATTGTTTTTTTTAACAAATTTTGACAAATTTGTTAATTCCGAAATTTTAAAATTTATGAATTTTTCGGATTTCCAAAATTTTTAATTTCAGAATTTTCGAATTTCGAAAATTCCGAAATTTTTAATTTCAGAATTTTCGAATTTCGAAAATTTCAGAATTTTGGAGATTCGGAAAATCGAATTCGAAAATTGGAAATTTTGAAAATTCAGAATTCGGAAATTTTCGAAATTTAGACAGTTTAGAAGTTCGGAAGTTTAGACGTTCGGAAGTTTAGACGTTCAGACGTTTAGACGTTCGGACGTTTAGACATTCGGGAGTTTAGACATTCGGGAGTTTAGAAATTCGGGAGTTTAGAAATTCGGGAGTTTAGAAATTCGGGAGTTTAGAAATTCGGGAGTTTAGAAATTCGGAAGTTTAGAAATTCGGAAGTTTAGAAATTCGGAAGTTTAGAAATTCGGAAGTTTAGAAATTCGGAAGTTTAGAAATTCGGAAGTTTAGAAATTCGGAAGTTTAGAAATTCGGAAGTTTAGAAATTCGGAAGTTTAGAAATTCGGAAGTTTAGAAATTCGGAAGTTTAGAAATTCGGAAGTTTAGAAATTCGGAAGTTTAGAAATTCGGAAGTTTAGAAATTCGGAAGTTTAGAAATTCGGAAGTTTAGAAATTCGGAAGTTTAGAAATTCGGAAGTTTAGAAATTCGGAAGTTTAGAAATTCGGAAGTTTAGAAATTCGGAAGTTTAGAAATTCGGAAGTTTAGAAATTCGGAAGTTCGAAAATTTTCGAATTCTGAATTTTCACATTTTCGAAATTCTGAATTTCCGAAAAGCAAAAAAAAACGAAAATGATCACATTTTTCGGCAGTGCCCATGTCTATACAGTATAGCGAACGTTGTCACTCTAGGACAGGAAGTCTGTTATTGGCAGGATCACCACCAGGTGTTACGGCCACATAGACTTCTATGGGGTCGTCTCCAGTTGGCTGTTGGTCTATGGAAGTTAGGACCACAGAACTCCTCCCCCCTGATGTTATGGAGAAGAGGAGAGAGGAAGCAGTTATGTAGTCATGTATGTGACAACGCTGCTCCTCCTTAGATACAGTACAGCGAGCGTTGTCACTCTAGGACAGGAAGTCTGTTATTGGCAGGATCACCGCCAGGTGTTACGGCCAATTGGACTTCCATCATTTCCAGTTGTCTTTGGTCTCGGGACACGGCCCTATAGAAGTCTATGGAAGTTAGAACCACAGAACGCTTTATAAATAAAGTGCACTTATCCCCTCGTGTGTCCTGATACAACCTACCCTCCCTCTCCACAGACGTATACTTACCTCCATTTGGTGGCTGGGATTCCTCAGTTTTGTTTACATACTTGTTTACAAGTTTTCACTGCCCTGCGCGTTACGTCCACATAGACGTCCATGGGGTCATCTCCAGTTGGCTGTTGGTCTATGGAAGTTAGGACCACAGAACGCTTTATAAATAAAGTGCACTTATCCCCTCGTGTCTCCTGATCCAACCTACCCTCCCTCTCTCCACAGACGTGTACTTACCTCCATTTGGTGGCTGGGATTCCTCCGTTTTGTTTACATACTTGTTTACAAGTTCTCACCGCCCTGCGCGTTACGTCCACATAGACGTCCATGGGGGTCATCTCCAGTTGGCTGTTGGTCTATGGAAGTTAGGACCACAGAACTCCTCCCCCTGATGTTATGGAGAAGAGGAGAGAGGAAGCAGTTATGTAGTCATGTATGTGACCCTCCTCCCTCTCCACAGACATATACTTGCCTCCATTTGGTGGCTGGGATTCCTCAGTTTTGTTTACATACTTGTTTACAAGTTCTCACCGCCCTGCGCGTTACGTCCACATAGACGTCCATGGGGTCATCTCCAGTTGGCTGTTGGTCTATGGAAGTTGGGACCACAGAACTCCTCCCCCTGATGTTATGGAGAAGAGGGGAGAGGAAGCAGTTATGTAGTCATGTATGTGACAACGCTGCTTCTCCTCACATACAGTACTAGACATGTGCAATTTGTTTAGTTCCAAATTCTTTTTTTTAACTAATTTTGACAAATTTTGTTAATTCCGAAATTTAAAAATTTCAGAATTTTCCGGATTTCCGAAATTTTGAATTTCAGAATTTTCGAATTTCGAAAATTTCAGAATTTTGGAGATTCGGAAATGTGAAAATCGAATTCGAAAATCGGAAATTTTGGAACTTCAGAATTCGGAAATTTTCGAAATTTAGACAAATTCGGAAGTTTAGAAATTCGGAAGTTTAGAAATTCGGAAATTTAGACAAATTCGGAAGTTTAGAAATTCGGAAATTTAGACAAATTCGGAAGTTTAGAAATTCGGAAGTTTAGAAATTCGGAAGTTTAGAAATTCGGAAGTTTAGAAATTCGGAAGTTTAGAAATTCGGAAGTTTAGAAATTCGGAAGTTTAGAAATTCGGAAGTTTAGAAATTCGGAAGTTTAGAAATTCGGAAGTTTAGAAATTCGGAAGTTTAGAAATTCGGAAGTTTAGAAATTCGGAAGTTCGAAAATTTTCGAATTCTGAATTTTCACATTTTTCGAATTTCCGAAATTTCGAAAAGCAAAAAAAACGAAAATGATCACATTTTACGGCAGTGCCCATGTCTATACAGTACAGCGAACATTGTCACTCTAGGACAGGAAGTCTGTTATTGGCAGGATCACCACCAGGTGTTACGGCCACATAGACTTCTATGGGGTCATCTCCAGTTGGCTGTTGGTCTATGGAAGTTAGGACCACAGAACTCCTCCCCCTGATGTTATGGAGAAGAGGAGAGAGGAAGCAGTTATGTAGTCCTGTATGTGGCAACGCTGCTCCTCCTTAGATACAGTATAGCGAGCGTTGTCACTCTAGGACAGGAAGTCTGTTATTGGCAGGATCACCACCAGGTGTTACAGCCAATTGGACTTCCATCATCTCCAGTTGTCTTTGGTCTCGGGACACAGCCCTATAGAAGTCTATGGAAGTTAGAACCACAGAACGCTTTATAAATAAAGTGCACTTATCCCCTTGTGTCTCCTGATCCAACCTACCCTCCCTCTCTCCACAGACGTGTACTTACCTCCATTTGGTGGCTGGGATTCAGTTTTGTTTACATACTTGTTTACAAGTTCTCTCCGCCCTGCGCGTTACGTCCACATAGATGTCCATGGGGTCATCTCCAGTTGGCTGTTGGTCTATGGAAGTTAGGACCACAGAACTCCTCCCCCTGATGTTATGGAGAAGAGGAGAGAGAGGAAGCAGTTATGTAGTCATGTATGTGACCCTCCTCCCTCTCTCCACAGACGTATACTTACCTCCATTTGGTGGCTGGGATTCAGTTTTGTTTACATACTTGTTTACAAGTTCTCTCCGCCCTGCGCGTTACGTCCACATAGATGTCCATGGGGTCATCTCCAGTTGGCTGTTGGTCTATGGAAGTTAGGACCACAGAACTCCTCCCCCTGATGTTATGGAGAAGAGGAGAGAGAGGAAGCAGTTATGTAGTCATGTATGTGACCCTCCTCCCTCTCCACAGACGTATACTTACCTCCATTTGGTGGCTGGGATTCAGTTTTGTTTACATACTTGTTTACAAGTTTTCACCGCCCTGCGCGTTACGTCCACATAGACGTCCATGGGGTCATCTCCCAGTTAGCTGTTGGTCTATGGAAGTTAGGACCACAGAACTCCTCCCCCTGATGTTATGGAGAAGAGGAGAGAGGAAGCAGTTATGCAGTCCTGTATGTGACGACGCTGCTCCTCCCCGGATACAGTACAGCGAACGTTGTCACTCTCTCTAGGACAGGAAGTCTGTTATTGGCAGGATCACCAGATGGGAACAAAGAAAAAAAAACGAAAAAAAGAAAACGAATGCTGCTTTTTTTTTTTTTTATTATGGGCAGTGCTAAAATACAGCATTCTGGCCACTAGATGGAGCTGAGGAGCATAGGAAATAGGTCTTTGTAACAAGAGATACAATGTAATAATCCTAGAGAACGCTAGAGGGAAACTGCAAAAAAATCTAAGGCTAGGTTCACGCCTTGAAACGCGTTGTATTTTTAGTAGACGTGGGGCGGTGCCTTCAATTGTTAATGGTGCCCCCCCCTGTGCATTTACTAACACACTAGTTTTTCACACGTGCTGCGGCACCATGTGTCGGGATTGTGCGCAAAATCGCACAGAAGCGCGATGTCCTTTAGCAGACGTCCTTTAACTGTTAATGGCACCCCCCAATGCATCCACTAACGCGCATTTTCACACACGCTGGGGCACCATGCGTTTTGTTTTTGTTTTTTTGCGCTTAGGGCAGCCCATTAAACTGAATGGGCGTTTCCATGCAGGAAACGCATAGAGACGCGCGCGCACGCTCTGTCGCACCCGTCTACGCTTTCCATTTTTGCGTCGTGCGGAGTCTGCGTTGGTATCCGTGGATCGCCGCTGTTACCGCCCCCCCCCCCAAATGTGAATGAGCCCCACTGTGATTTTATGGCACGCTCGCTAGCATGGCGGGTTTTCTACGCAGCAGTCGGATGTGTCTCCTTCTCGGCCTTGGAAATTGCTCGCCGTCGTCTGATTCGCGCTCGGCAACCGCAAGGCCGATGGCGACATTTCCTGTGTCTGTATCGAGTTTGAGGATATTTCACAAGACGGGGGGAGGGGGGGCAGAGAAACGAACCGAGCTGGGAAAACGTGACTCCGCCCACAATGGGAACCTTCCATTCTGATTGGAGTTTGTCGGACAGCTTGCGTTTTTATCAGCCATCCATTTAAACTCGCTCGTTCTTCCGCATCTTCCTCGCTTACCGATGACTCTTCTGTATGAAGGAAGGATCCTTCTTTTTTTTTTCTTTTTTTTTGGTATAGGAAAGGATTCTTTACTGTTAAGCAGTAAAAATGCCAAACTCCATACCCAACACTGGGGGGGAAGGGGGGAGTCAAGACAAAGTCTGTTTGAGGCTTGTCAATCAGCACAGCAAAACTTCCACATGCCTGCTTCCCTCACCTCTACATTTAAGCATTGATTATAGCAGAAGGATTCTTTACAGTTCAGCTGTACCATTTCCTAAAAAAGACTGAAAACTTTTCTTCAAGCTCATAGTAGCCATAGGTATAATAAAAGACTGTATGTGAATATTTTAAATCTAAGGAACTGATCTGGCTAAGGCTAATCTTGTCATTGGTATAGGAAGGTATTCTTTACGGTTAAGCTGTGCACGGTTTGAAAAAAAGAGTGAAAACTCCTCTTACAAATCCTGGTAGCTCTACTAAAGAAAAGTTTGAGAATATTTATATCCACTGATCCGGATACTATAGATCAGCTATGTATGGAGAAAGGATGATTTTATCTGGTTTATGAAAGGATTCTTTACTGTTAAGCCATGAAATCTCCAAATCGATACCATCATTGGGGGCCAGGGGAAAAGCTTGCCAACCAGTGTAGAAAATCTTCAACATGTCTGTTTCCCCCAATAATTCTTTACGGTTAAGCTGTGCCATGATAGGCCACATTCAACGGCAAACCAAACGGGGCAACTTTTTTTACATCCCATAGTAGCCATTGGTATCATAAAGGATGGTACTTGGATCTAGAGAAATGCTTTTGTGGGGGAGGGGGACCTGAGCATTGTTGGGGGGGGCCCTGTGCATTGTTGGGGGGGGCCTGAGCATTGTGGGTGGGGCCCTGTGCATTGTGGGTGGGGGGCTGTGCATTGTGGGGGGGGCTGTGCATTGTAGGGGGGGACCTGAGCATTGTAGGGGGGGGACCTGAGCATTGTAGGGGGGGGACCTGAGCATTGTAGGGGGGCCCTGAGCATTGTGGAGGGGGGGGCCTGAGCATTGTGGAGGGGGGGCCCTGAGCATTGTGGAGGGGGGGCCCCTGTGCATTGTGGAGGGGGGGCTCCTGTGCATTGTGGAGGGGGGGCTGTGCATTGTGGGGGGGGGCCTGTGCATTGTGGGGGGCCTGTGCATTGTGGTGGGAGCCCCTGTGCATTGTGGTGGGGGGTCTGTGCATTGTGGTGGGGGGTCTGTGCATTGTGGTGGGGGGTCTGTGCATTGTGGGGGGGGCCTGTGCATTGTGGGGGGGGGGCCTGTGCATTGTGGGGGGAGGCCTGTGCATTGTGGGGGAGGCCTGTGCATTGTGGGGGGAGGCATAAGCATTGTGGGGGGAGGCATAAGCATTGTGGGGGGAGGCATAAGCATTGTGGGGGGGGGCTGTGCATTGTGGGAGGCATGTGCATTGTGGGGGGGCATGAGCATTGTGGGGGCCTGTGCATTGTGGGGGGGGGCTTGAGCATTGTGGGGGGGGGCTGTGCATTGTGGGGGGCTGTGCATTGGGGGGGGGCTGTGCATTGTGGGGGAGGCATGAGCATTGTGGGGGGGGCCTGTGCATTGTGGGGGGGGGGGCCCTTGAGCATTGTGGGGGGGGCCTGTGCATTGTGGGGGGGGCCTGTGCATTGTGGGGGGAGGCATGAGCATTGTGGGGGGCTGTGCATTGTGGGGGAGGCATGTGCATTGTGGGGGGGGCATGAGCATTGTGGGGGCCTGTGCATTGTGGGGGGGGGGGGCTTGAGCATTGTGGGGGGAGGCATAAGCATTGTGGGGGGGCTGTGCATTGTGGGGGGAGGCATGAGCATTGTGGGGGGCTGTGCATTGTGGGGGAGGCATGAGCATTGTGGGGGGGGGGGCTGTGCATTGTGGGGGCTGTGCATTGTGGGGGGAGGCATGAGCATTGTGGGGGGGGCTGTGCATTGTGGGGGGGGGGGCCTGTGCATTGTGGGGGGGCCCTGAGCATTGTGGGGGGGCCCTGAGCATTGTGGGGGGGGGACCTTGAGCATTGTGGGGGGGGGCCTGTGCATTGTGGTGGGGGCCTGTGCATTGTGGTGGGGGCCCTGTGCATTGTGGGGGAGAGGCATGAGCATTGTGGGGGGGCTTGAGCATTGTGGGGGGGGGCCATGTGCATTGTGTCGGGGGCCTGAGCATTGTGGGAGGTTCCCTGTGCATTGTGGTGGGGGCCCTGTGCATTGTGGTGGGGGCCCTGTGCATTGTGGTGGGGGGGCCCTGCATTTTGGTGGGGGCCCTGTGCATTGTGGGGGGGCCCTGTGCATTGTGGTGGGGCCCTGAGCATTGTGGGGGGAGGCATGAGCATTGTGGGGGGGGCCTGTGCATTGTGGGGGGGGCTTGAGCATTGTGGGGGGGGGGACCTGTGCATTGTGGGGGGGGCTGTGCATTGTGGGGGGGGCTGTGCATTGTGGGGGGGGCCTGAGCATTGTGGGGGGGGGCTGTGCATTGTGGGGGGGAGGCATGAGCATTGTGGTGGGGGCCTGAGCATTGTGGGGGGCCCTGTGCATTGTGGGGGGGGCCTGTGCATTGTGGGGGGGCCCTGTGCATTATGGGGGGGAGGCATTAGCATTGTGGGGGGGGCCTGTGCATTGTGGGGGGGGTCTGATCATTGTGGTGGGGGGCCCTGTGCATTGTGGGGGGGCCCTGAGCATTGTGGGGGGGCCTGTGCATTGTGGGGGGGGACCTGTGCATTGTGGTGGGGGGGACCTGAGCATTGTGGGGGGGGGCCCTGTGCATTGTGGGGGGGGCCCTGTGCATTGTGGGGGGGCCCTGTGCATTGTGGGGGGGCCCTGTGCATTGTGGGGGGGCCCTGTGCATTGTGGGGGGGGCCATGTGCATTGTGGTGGGGGCCTGTGCATTGTGGTGGGGGCCTGAGCATTGTGGGGGGGCCCTGTGCATTGTGGGGGGGGGCGCCTTTGACTTTTAAAAGGATGAACTTGATGGCCATGGTCTTTATACAAAGCCAGTTGACAAGGAGCTCAGCAGAGGGTTCAGGTTTCCGCATGGCGGAGACCTATGCGCCCCGCAGCGTCCCCCGTCCCGCATCCCCCGTCCGCCCAGGTAGGTCGATCTTCTTTTCTTCTTTCTTTCTCTTGGTGACAAGCGAGCTCAGGTTCTCCGTCTCATAAGACTGTGCAGCCCTCCCCCCCCCCCCTCCCTCCTGGCCGGTGGGGGCGGGACGGGTTTCAAGTTCCTCAAGGAAGTGCCTGAAAACTTATCAGAGAAGTTTGTGCTTCTGTCACAGGCGGGAGTCCATCTGCGAGAAGAAGGTGCCGAGAGACCGGACAGGAGAACCACAAGTAAGTTGGGGGGGGGGTGCACGGAAAATGGAAACCGGGGGGGGGGGCTCCAGATGCTTCGGGGCTTGATGCGCTAAGCTGACACCTCTCTTTGTTTCACGGGCGAGTCGAAGCGAGCGGCTCCCTCTTCTCTTTCCACCCAACCGGACGGCCGGGCGCTGATCTACTCAATTGTTTTTGCGAAACAACTTTTTGGATTATATTTTTATTTTATGTTTTGCATTCTTTTCTTTTTTTTTTTTTTTGCTTCAGAAGTAACACAATGAGAGCCGGTCTGACGGCTGGGAGATTCTCTTTGGTGGCTGGGACCGCAGATCGGGGAGGGTGACAGATAGATCGGGGCAATCTCTGACTTCCGAGGGGGGGTTCTGGGTCACACACACCTTGGGGGCTCATCAGTGTTAGTATGGGGCGGGCAGAGCTTCACCTCGTGTCTGAGGAGCGTGGCGGAGGAGGGTTTTGGATTATTTTTTCAAGACAAGATTTTATGAGATGCATAAGAGATTCATTGGATATAAGGTTCATAAGAGATACGTAAGACATATACGAGGGTTCTTCAAAAAGTTTCTGTATATGTCCTATGTATCTCTTATGAATCTTATATCTATATCTTATGAATCTCTTAGGTACCTCTCATGAGTTGCCTATGAATCTCCTATGTGTCCCTCATATGAGGGGTCTTCAAAAAGTTTCCGCACCTTTTTATATTTAATAGGGTTCGGAAGTGCAGAAACTTTTTGAAGAACCCCCATATATGTCCTATGTATCTCTTATTAATCTCTTAAGAATCTCCTAGGTACCTCTCACGAGTTACCTATGAATCTCGAATGTGTCCCTTATACGAGGGGTCTTCAAAAAGTTTCCACACCTTTTTATATTAGAGTTCGGAAGTGCAGAAACTTTTTGAAGACCCCTCATATAAAGGGACCCATGGGAGATTCATATGAGATACATATGTAACTCGTAAGAGATTCATAAGATATAGATATAAGATCCATAAGAGATGCATAGGACATATATGAGGGTTCTTCAAAAAGTTTCTACATTTAGAACTCTATTAAATATAAAAAGGTGCTGAAACTTTTTGAAGAACCTCTCGTATAAGGGACACCTAGGAGATTCATAGGTAACTCATGAAAGGTACCTAAGAGATTCATAAGATATAGATATAAGATTCATAAGATACTTATGAGGGTTCTTCAAAAAGTTTCTACACTTCCAAACTCTAATAATTATAAAGAAATGCAGAAGCTTTTGAAGACCCCTCATATAAGGGACCCATGGGAGATTCATATGAGATACATATGTAAGTCATAAGAGATTCATAAGATGTAGATATAAGATACATAGGACATATACGAGGGTTCTTCAAAACGTTTCTACATTTCGAACTCTATTAAATATAAAAAGGTGCAGAAATTTTTTGAAGACCCCTCGTATAAGGGACACATGGGAGATTCATAGGTAACTCATGAGAGATACCTAGGAGATTCTTAAGAGATTCATAAGAGATACATGGAATATATATGAGGGTTCTTCAAAAAGTTTCTGCACTTCGAACTCTATTAAATAATAAATAATATTTAATATTAATATTTAAAAAGGTGCGATAACTTTTTGAAGACCCCTCGTATAAGGGACACATAGGTACCTCTCACGAGTTACCTATGAATCTCCTATGTGTCCCTTATATGAGGGGTCTTCAAAAAGTTATCGCACCTTTTTAAATATTAATATTAAATATTATTTATTATTTAATAGAGTTCGAAGTGCAGAAACTTTTTGAAGAACCCTCGTATAAGGGACACATAGGAGATTTATAGGTAACTCGTGAGAGGTACCTAAGAGATTCATAAGATATAGATATAAGATACATAAGAGATTCATAAGATATAGATATAAGATCCATAAGAGATACAAAGGACATATATGAGGGGTCTTCAAAAAGTTTCTACACTTCCAAACTCTAATTAATATAAAGAAGTGCAGAAGCTTTTGAAGACCCCTCATATAAGGGACCCATGGGAAATTCATATGAGATACATAGGTAACTCATAAGAGATTCATAAGATATAGATATAAGATTCATAAGACGTATATGAGGGTTCTTCAAAAAGTTTCTGCACTTCGAACTCTATTAAATATAAAAAGGTGCAGAAACTTTTTGAAGAACCCCTCGTATAAGGGACACCTAGGAGATTCATAGGTAACATAGGTTGGTTGGGGGAGGTTCCTTGGTAGTTGGGGGAGGTCCCTTGGTAGTTGGGGGAGGTTCCTTGGTAGTTGGGGGAGGTTCCTTGGTAGTTGGGGGAGGTCCCTTGTTGGGAAGCACAGAGGTCAGACGTTTCTTGTAGTTGGTGATCAGGTCTCCACACATCTCAGGAGGGATTTTCTTTTCTTTACAGATCTTCTCTAAATCCTTAGGGTCTCTTGGCAACTCAAAGTTTCAGCTCCCTCCATACATTTTCTATAGGATTAAGGTCTGGAGACTGGCTAGGCCACTCCATGACCCTGATGTGCTTCTTCTTGAGCCACAACTTTGTTGCCTTGGCAGTATGTTTTGGGTCATTGTCATGCTGGAAATCCCATCCATGACCTAACAAAATCCCCAAATCCCAACAAAATCCCACCTCCGAGGGGCCCCATATATTGTAAAATGTTGAATGAGAACCTTCTTCCCTCAGCCAGAACACTGAAGATGGGTCATAGACGGGTCTTCCAGCATGACGATGACCCAAAACATACCGCCCAAGGCAACAAAGTTGTGGCTAAAAAAGAAGCACATTAAAGCGGGAGTTCACCCATTTAAAAAAAAAAAAAAATCTCCCCTTAGCTTCCTGCTCGTTCGGTCTAGGGGAATCGGCTATTTATATTAAAATAGGTGCAGTACTTACCCGTTTTCGAGCTGCATCTTCTTCCGTCGCTTCTGGGTATGGGTCTTCGGGAGCGGGCGTTCCTTCTTGAGTGACAGCCTTCCGAGAGGCTTCCGACGGTCGCATCCATCGCGTCACTCGTAGCCGAAAGAAGCCGAACGTCGGTGCGGCTCTATACTGCGCCTGCTCACCGACGTTCGGCTTCTTTCGGAAAATCGTGACGCGATGGATGCGACCGTCGGAAGCCTCTCGGAAACCTGTCAATCAAGAAGGACCGCCCATTCCCGAAGCCCATACCCGGAAGCGACGGAGAGGATGCGTCTCGTAAACGGGTAAGTACTGCACATATTTTAAAATAAATTGCCGATTCCCCTAGTAATAACGAGCAGGAAGCGAAGGGGGAAAAGTGCCCTCTAAGGGTGAACCCCCGCTTTAAGGTCATGGAGTGGCCTAGCCAATATCCAGACCTTAATCCTATAGAAAAGTTATGGAGGGAGCTGAAACTTCGAGTTGCCAAGAAACCTTAAGTAATTCGGTGTGGCTGCAGAAGCACATTAAGGTCATGAATTGGCCTAGCCAGTCTCCAGACCTCAATCCTATAGAAAATGTATGGAGGGAGGCAGTATATGTATTTAGAAGCCATGCCACTGCTACTGACCAACCCCCGGGATTGAGCTGTAACGGAAAACGCCTTCTCGAAGAATGTGACTGTCCCTGCTCATGTGGCCCCCTACTGGCCATGGGGCCCTCGGTCGGTGCCCAAGTGCCCTAATGGTCAGTCCACCCCTGATATGGGTGAATTATCCGCTCGTCCCCTAACGTTAGCTGGGATTTTGTTGGGTCGGATTGAGTTGTATTCGGCCGGTTGTAGTCTTTCTCCTAAACCAGCGTTTCCAGTCCTCAAGGCGCCCCCAACAGGTCATGTTTCCAGGTTTTCCGTTATTTTGCACAGGTGACTTTATCAGTTTCACTGCCTTGGTAATTACCACAGCCGTTTTCATCTGAGGGAAATCCTGAAAACATGACCTGTTGGGGGCGCCTTGAGGACACTGTCCTTAACAGAAATGGTTTATAAAATCCTGGAGTGTCCCTCTCTTTCCAAAGATCCCCCCGCTCCCCGGCTTCCGCGTTTCATTGACTGGCTTAGGGCATGCGGATCAGGAGCTGTGACTTCACTGGCTGCATGCTTGCTTCAAGTCAGTGGTTGGGGAAAGCGCTGAAGTTGGAGGTAGTCTGGCACAGGAGGTCAGTGATGGCAGGTTGGTACTGATAGGTTTTGCATTGTGGCCTTGCACACGAGCCTGCGCAATTGTCAGTTAAAGTGACGCAGTGCCGAATCGCAAAAACTGTCCGGGTCCTTTACCTGCATAATGGTCCGGGTCTTAAGTGGTTAATATGTAGAAGAATACGTATCGGACGAGTGACAAAGCGATTTTAATAATTTTTTTTTTTTCGTTTCATCCCCCCGAGGAAAGCCCCCCGGCTCTCCCTTCATTCCTCCGGTCGTGTGCGGACACGCGCGCAGGAATCTTTGAATTTCGCTTTCCCGCAGAGAGAAAAAAAAAAGTCGCCTCTCCCAGAATTCTCCGAGTTCCAAACACATCAGAGTCACTTGAAGGCACCAACGGATTCGAATTTCCCTGAAGATAAGATTATAGTCCACCCCGCGCTGCCCCTCCCCCCCCCCCCCCCGCCGGATAACTCGGTGAACCTGATCGGGGCAAAGGGCGAAAACCGTCACAGCCGACCTTTACCCGGTCCGAGGATCTGAGAGCCTCAGCTGCTACCAAGAGATCCCCCTTCTCCATGAAAGGTTTGTTTTTTGGATACAGTGAGGAAGAATCTGAGCCCTGTCATTGTATGTTTAGCTGTCTGCATCCCATTGGGGACGTTCCCTTCACTTCCTGTCCAGGTGACGCAACAGGAAGTTGAGACGAGATCTCTACAAAGGGAATATCGCCTCTTGGAAAGTTGTCACCAATGTCCCCACTGGAAGATTTACCCTCCTATTCTATTTCGTTGACAACATTTTTTTTAATACCATTTCCTTTACCATGTCTACAGTCTCTGACCATCTCCTGTATCATGTCTGCAGTCTCTGACCATCTCCTGTAGTATGTCTGCAGTCTCTGACCATCTCCTGTATCATGTCTGCACTCTCTGACCATCTCCTGTATCATGTCTGCAGTCTCTGACCATCTCCTGTAGTATGTCTGCAGTCTCTGACCATCTCCTGTAGTATGTCTGCAGTCTCTGACCATCTCCTGTATCATGTCTGCAGTCTCTGACCATCTCCTGTACTATGTCTGCAGTCTCTGACCATCTCCTGTATCATGTCTGCAGTCTCTGACCATCTCCTGTATCATGTCTGCAGTCTCTGACCATCTCCTGTAGCAACTCTGCAGTCTCTGACCATCTCCTGTATCATGTCTGCAGTCTCTGACCATCTCCTGTAGCAACTCTGCAGTCTCTGACCATCTCCTGTAGAATGTCTGCAGTCTCTGACCATCTCCTGTAGTATGTCCTCAGTCTCTGACCATCTCCTGTAGTATGTGTGCAGTCTCTGACCATCTCCTGTACTATGTCTGCAGTCTCTGACCATCTCCTGTACTATGTCTGCAGTCTCTGACCATCTCCTGTATCATGTCTGCAGTCTCTGACCATCTCCTGTAGTATGTCTGTAGTCTCTGACCATCTCCTGTATCATTTCTGCAGTCTCTGACCATCTCCTGTAGCAACTCTGCAGTCTCTGACCATCTCCTGTATCATGTCTGCAGTCTCTGACCATCTCCTGTAGCAACTCTGCAGTCTCTGACCATCTCCTGTAGTATGTCTGCACTCTCTGACCATCTCCTGTACCATGTCTGCAGTCTCTGACCATCTCCTGTATCATGTCTGCAGTCTCTGACCATCTCCTGTAGTATGTCTGCAGTCTCTGACCATCTCCTATAGTATGTCTGCAGTCTCTGACCATCTCCTGTATCATGTCTGCAGTCTCTGACCATCTCCTGTATCATGTCTGCAGTCTCTGACCATCTCTTGTATCCTACCCATAGTCTTTGTCTACCCTGTTGTGTCTGCTGTCTCTGATCACATATATTCACAGAATTGAGTGTGGCCCTTTGGTGATGTCGGGGCCACACTTGAGGTTGACCATCACTGATTTAGCCTTTTGCCATCATCCTATGACTGAGGCTTTGCCTGTGTCCCCAGTGAGGGGATTTCCCGTCACTTCCTGTCTCCCATAGATCTGGGGTCTCCGGTTCTCGGGGCCGTCTCTTCCATCGATGATCTTTTGCTGCGTTCACCTCGCTGGGTGAGAAGAGACGTCACCACCAGCCCACATCCTCCTTCTCTTCCTTCCTGCGCTCTGACAGATCTCCTGCAGACCTGCAGCCCGGCGTCGGCTTGCAGCTCTCTGCCTGTCATCCAGTGGCTCGGGAGGCACAAGCGGCTCTAAGATCCCCACGGAAGGTTGCTTGTGGCACCCTTCAGTAAAAAGTTTAATGCTAACCGAATTTCATAAAAAAATCAACATCTGATCTCCTGCAACCCCTTTGTTGCCACTTCCTGTTTCCATGCACCCCAGAGATGGCTGCCTGGCATTTCTTAGGACTGTGACAACTGGAGGCCACTCCTGTGCAATATGTGTCTCCATTGGACAGGGTGACAACACAGGAGCACAACTGGGAGACGGGGACAGAGCGTTGTCACCCTCTAACAGGAAGTGTCTGAAGTAACTCCTTCCCAAATCCTGGCTACATCCAGTTCTGGGAGGGCGTCTTTCCATTAGCCACGCCCCCCTGGGAGGGCATCTTTCCATGAGCTACGCCCCCCTGGGAGGGCGTCTTTCCATGAGCCACGCCCCCCTGGGAGGGCGTCTTTCCATGAGCCACGCCCCCCTGGGAGGGCGTCTTTCCATGAGCCACGCCCCCCTGGGATGGTGTCTTTCCGTGAGCCATGCCCCCCTGGGAGGGCGTCTTTCCATTAGCCACGCCCCCCTGGGAGGGCATCTTTCCATGAGCTACACCCCCCTGGGAGGGCGTCTTTCCATGAGCCACGCCCCCCTGGGAGGGCGTCTTTCCATGAGCCACGCCCCCTGGGAGGGCGTCTTTCCATGAGCCACGCCCCCCTGGGATGGTGTCTTTCCGTGAGCCACGCCCCCCTGGGAGGGCGTCTTTCCATGAGCCACGCCCCCCTGGAAGGGCGTCTTTCCATGAGCCACGCCCCCCTGGGAGGGCGTCTTTCCATGAGCCACACCCCCCTGCGCTTCTCCTCACGCTGATAGCCGGTAAGTGTGTTTACCTTGTGATCAGCTGTGATTGGACACAGCTGATCACAGATCGGGGGACAGAGCCAATTTGCAGAAGCTCTTTACCACGTGATCAGCTGTGTCCAATCACAGCTGACCACAAGGTGAACACACTTACTGGTTATCAGAGTGAGGAGGGGCAGAGCCGGTGACTGGAAAGGGGACTTCTGTGTCCTGATGATGACGGAAAACCCATCGGTGCTGCCTATCGGTGCCCATTAGTGATGCCCATCAGTGCTGTCTATTAGTGTCCATCAGTGCTGCCTCCTAAGAGATTCCTTATCAGTGCGGCCTCATCCTTGCCGCCTATCAGTGCCCATTAGTGACGCCTATCAGTGCTGCCTATTAGTGCCCATTAGCACCATCTATCAGTGCAGCCTCATCATCTGCCTAGACTCCTCATCAGTGCCACCACATTAGTGCCCATTAGTACAGCCAATTATAGCTGCCTATCTGTGCTGCCTATCAGTGCAGCCTCATCATCCACCTACCAGTGCAGACTCCTCATCAGTGCCCACAAGTGCAGCCTATTATTGCTGCCTATCAGTGCAGTCTCCTCATCAGGGACGCCTCATCAGTGCTGCCTCGTGAGTGCCCATCAGTGCCACCTATCAGTCCAGACTCCTCATCAGTCTCTGCTCCTGCACTGGAAGGGGAGTCTGCTGATTGGTATCCTGCGTTATACGGAGCTCTGGGTTCTGGTTGGGGGATGGGGGGGGGGTCACAGGAGCCAATCACTCATCACCAGGAGAAGATGGACAGGAAGCCGAGCGGCGCTGATGATGCAACTTCTCCTTCCTGCCGCTTCACAGAGACAGTCGCTGAACCGTCATCTGTTTCTATAAATAGTTCCTAAAAGTCCCAATTATGCAATACAGGCCCCTCCCCCCCCCCCCATAACTGTCCCTCCGTTACCTCCGATGTCCCAGAACAATGACACACTGACACTTGGGGGTCCAGAACAATGACACACTGACACTTGGGGGTCCAGAACAATGGCACACTGACACTTGGGGGTCCAGAACAATGACACACTGACACTTGGGGGTCCCAGAACAATGACACACTGACACTTGGGGGTCCCAGAACAATGACACACTGACACTTGGGGGTCCAGAACAATGGCACACTGACACTTGGGGGTCCAGAACAATGACACACTGACACTTGGGGGTCCAGAACAATGACACCCCAACACTTGGGGGTCCAGAACAATGACACACTGACACTTGGGGGATCCAGAACAATGACACACTGACACTTGGGGGTCCCAGAACAATGACACACTGACACTTGGGGGTCCCAGAACAATGACACACTGACACTTGGGGGTCCAGAACAATGACACACTGACACTTGGGGGTCCCAGAACAATGACACACTGACACTTGGGGGTCCAGAACAATGACACACTGACACTTGGGGGTCCCAGAACAATGACACACTGACACTTGGGGGTCCAGAACAATGGCACACTGACACTTGGGGGTCCAGAACAATGACACACTGACACTTGGGGGTCCAGAACAATGACACCCCAACACTTGGGGGTCCAGAACAATGACACACTGACACTTGGGGGATCCAGAACAATGACACACTGACACTTGGGGGTCCCAGAACAATGACACACTGACACTTGGGGGTCCCAGAACAATGACACACTGACACTTGGGGGTCCCAGAACAATGACACACTGACACTTGGGGGTTCAGAACAATGACACACTGACACTTGGGGCCCCAGAACAATGACACACTGACACTTGGGGGTCCAGAACAATGACACACTGACACTTGGGGATCCAGAACAATGACACACTGACACTTGGGGGTCCCAGAACAATGACACACTGACACTTGGGGGTCCCAGAACAATGACACACTGACACTTGGGGGTCCCAGAACAATGACACCCCAACACTTGGGGGTCCAGAACAATGACACACTGACACTTGGGGGATCCAGAACAATGACACACTGACACTTGGGGGTCCCAGAACAATGACACACTGACACTTGGGGATCCAGAACAATGACACCCTGACACTTGGGGGTCCCAGAACAATGACACACTGACACTTGGGGATCCAGAACAATGACACCCTGACACTTGGGGGTCCCAGAACAATGACACACTGACACTTGGGGGTCCCAGAACAATGACATACTGACACTTGGGGGTCCAGAACAATGACACACTGACACTTGGGGGTCCAGAACAATGACACACTGACACTTGGGGTCCCAGAACAATGACACACTGACACTTGGGGGTCCAGAACAATGACACACTGACACTTGGGGGTCCAGAACAATGACACACTGACACTTGGGGGTCACAGAACAATGACACACTGACACTTGGGGGTCACAGAACAATGACACACTGACACTTGGGGGTCCAGAACAATAACACACTGACACTTGGGGGTCCAGAACAATGACACACTGACACTTGGGGGTCACAGAACAATGACACACTGACACTTGGGGGTCCAGAACAATAACACACTGACACTTGGGGGTCCAGAACAATGACACACTGACACTTGGGGGTCCAGAACAATGACACACTGACACTTGGGGGTCCAGAACAATGACACACTGACACTTGGGGGTCCAGAACAATGACACACTGACACTTGGGGGTCCCAGAACAATGACACACTGACACTTGGGGGTCCCAGAACAATGACACCCTGACACTTGGGGGTCCCAGAACAATGACACACTGACACTTGTGGATCCAGAACAATGACACACTGACACTTGGGGGGCCCAGAACAATGACACACTGACACTCGGGGGTCCAGAACAATGACACACTGACACTTGGGGATCCAGAACAATGACACACTGACACTTGTGGATCCAGAACAATGACACACTGACACTTGGGGGGCCCAGAACA
This sequence comes from Rana temporaria, assembly GCF_905171775.1. NCBI lineage: Eukaryota > Metazoa > Chordata > Amphibia > Anura > Ranidae > Rana > Rana temporaria. The sequence goes on from NC_053501.1 coordinate 111,177,077, forward strand.
ATGACACACTGACACTCGGGGGTCCAGAACAATGACACACTGACACTTGGGGATCCAGAACAATGACACCCTGACACTTGGGGGTCCCAGAACAATGACACACTGACACTTGGGGGTCCAGAACAATGACACACTGACACTTGGAGTCCAGAACAATGACACACTGACACTTGGGGGGTCCAGAACAATGACACACTGACACTTGGGGGTCCAGAACAATGACACACTGACACTTGGGGGTCCCAGAACAATGACACACTGACACTTGGGGGTCCCAGAACAATGACACACTGACACTTGGGGGGTCCAGAACAATGACACACTGACACTTGGGGGTCCCAGAACAATGACACACTGACACTTGGGGGGTCCAGAACAATGACATACTGACACTTGGGGGTCCAGAACAATGACACACTGACACTTGGGGGTCCCAGAACAATGACACACTGACACTTGGGGGTCCCAGAACAATGACACCCTGACACTTGGGGGTCCAGAACAATGACACACTGACACTTGGGGATCCAGAACAATGACACCCTGACACTTGGGGGTCCCAGAACAATGACACACTGACACTTGGGGGTCCCAGAACAATGACATACTGACACTTGGGGGTCCAGAACAATAACACACTGACACTTGGGGGTCCAGAACAATGACACACTGACACTTGGGGGTCACAGAACAATGACACACTGACACTTGGGGGTCCAGAACAATAACACACTGACACTTGGGGGTCCAGAACAATGACACACTGACACTTGGGGGTCCAGAACAATGACACACTGACACTTGGGGGTCCCAGAACAATGACACACTGACACTTGGGGGTCCCAGAACAATGACACCCTGACACTTGGGGGTCCCAGAACAATGACACACTGACACTTGTGGATCCAGAACAATGACACACTGACACTTGGGGGGCCCAGAACAATGACACACTGACACTCGGGGGTCCAGAACAATGACACACTGACACTTGGGGATCCAGAACAATGACACACTGACACTTGTGGATCCAGAACAATGACACACTGACACTTGGGGGGCCCAGAACAATGACACACTGACACTCGGGGGTCCAGAACAATGACACACTGACACTTGGGGGTCCCAGAACAATGACACACTGACACTTGGGGATCCAGAACAATGACACCCTGACACTTGGGGGTCCCAGAACAATGACACACTGACACTTGGGGGTCCAGAACAATGACACACTGACACTTGGAGTCCAGAACAATGACACACTGACACTTGGGGGGTCCAGAACAATGACACACTGACACTTGGGGGTCCAGAACAATGACACACTGACACTTGGGGGTCCCAGAACAATGACACACTGACACTTGGGGGTCCCAGAACAATGACACACTGACACTTGGGGGGTCCAGAACAATGACACACTGACACTTGGGGGTCCCAGAACAATGACACACTGACACTTGGGGGTCCAGAACAATGACACACTGACACTTGGGGTCCAGAACAATGACACACTGACACTTGGGGGTCCAGAACAATGACACACTGACACTTGGGGGGTCCAGAACAATGACACACTGACACTTGGGGGGTCCAGAACAATGACATACTGACACTTGGGGGTCCAGAACAATGACACACTGACACTTGGGGGTCCCAGAACAATGACACCCTGACACTTGGGGGACCCAGAACAATGACACCCTGACACTTGGGGGTCCAGAACAATGACACACTGACACTTGGGGTCCAGAACAATGACACACTGACACTTGGGGGTCACAGAACAATGACACACTGACACTTGGGGGTCAAGCCCCAAATCCATAGGACATGTGGGGAATTGTAGTTCTGGGTTCGGTTCCATCTGTCATCGGTTGCTCCTGTCTGATCTCTGACCGTACTTTTTATTTACAGAGTTCAGTTACAGTGCGGTCACGGCCCAATCACTCGGCACCGCTCCGCCGACGCCTTCCCAGAGACGTGCACAGGCGGGGCCTAGGTGCTGACAACCTAAAGAAGAGTCATGAACTAAAAGTTGTAGCTCAGATGTCATTCATGAGCTGCAAATTTCTTGAATTTCCCCCGTCAAATTTGTTCTGCAGTCCGCCAAAGCAGCCAGGACAGAAGTTTTGAAAATTGTGTGTATATAGATTCTCTCTATATATATATATATATATATATATATATATATATATATATATATATATATATATATATATATATATATATATATAGAGAGAGAGAGAGAGAGAGAGAGAGAGAGAGAGAGAGAGAGAGAGAGAGAGAGAGAGGTGGGGGGGGGGGGGAGAGAGAGATGGAGAGAGATAGATGGGGGGGAGAGATAGGGGGGAGAGAGTGAGATGGGGGGGGAGAGAGAGATGGAGAGAGAGAGAGATTTGAAGAGAGATGGGGGGGCGAGAGAGAGATGGGAGGGAGAGATAGGGGGGAGAGTGAGATGGGGGGGGGGAGAGAGAGATGGGAGGGAGAGATAGGGGGGAGAGTGAGATGGGGGGGGGAGAGAGAGAGGGGAGAGAGTGAGATGGGGGGAGAGAGAGATGGAGAGAGAGAGATTTGAAGAGAGATGGGGGGGGCGAGAGAGAGATGGGGGGAGAGAGAGATGGGAGGGAGAGATAGGGGGGAGAGTGAGATGGGGGGGGCGGGAGAGAGATTTGAAGAGAGAGATGGGGGGGAGGGAGAGTGAGAGATGGGGGGGGGGAGAGTGAGAGATGGGGGGAGAGAGAGTGAGAGATGGGGGGAGAGAGAGATGGAGAGAGAGAGATGGGGGGGGGGGGAGAGAGAAAGAGAGATGGGGAGAGAGAGAGAGATTTGAAGATTGACCACTAGAGGGAGCTCTGCATTTGACTCAACCTTCCTGCTTACAGCTGCTGAGATCAGATATCAGCCACATAGGGAGGGCATTGTTTTCAGTGGATCGGCTGTCTCACAGACGCGCATTGTGAGAAGGAGAAGGAAAACACAAGCAAGGTGCTGTAGTGAGAAGCAGGGAGCAGAAGTTGCTTATTTATTAAGAAAATATATCTGCCCCTACAAAGCATAATAAAGTGGCCTGAGCGTCACATTAGCCTGCCTTTTATACTACTGAACACACATTAGGGGCCGTAGTAGTTTGGTGAATGGAGGCCTTGTGTGGCCTTCATCCTTTATTTACCAGGATAGATCAGGGGGGTCTCCAAACTTTCTAAACAAAGGACCAGTTTTCTGTCCTTCAGGCTTCAGGGGGGCCGGACTGGGGCCATCGGGAGTAGAAAATGTCCCAGAATCAGTTAGAATAAACAATGCCCCATCTTTGGTGTCAGTGAGAGGAATTGGGTCCCATCCTTTGTGTCATTGGAAGGAGTAATTCCCCATCATTGGTGTCATCGGGCTCCATCGTTGTGTCATTGGGCCCCATTGTTTATTGGTAGGAATTGTGCTCCGTCATTGGTGTCATTGGGCCCCATCATTGGCAGAAATTGTGCCCCATCATTGGTGTCATTGGTAGGAATTGTGCCCCATCATTGGTGTCACTGGGTCCCATAATTGGTGTCATTGGGCCCCATAATTGGTGTCATTGGGCCCCATCATTGGTAGAAATTGTTCCCCATAATTGGTGTCATTGAGCCCCATTGTTTATTGGTAGAAATTGTGCCCCGTCATTGGTGTCATTGGTAGGAATTGTGCCCCATCATTGGTGTCATTGGGCCCCATCATTGGTAGGAATTGTGCCCCATCATTTGTGTCATTGGGCCCCATTGTTCATTGGTAGGAATTGTGCCCTGTCATTTGTGTCATTGGTAGGAATTGTGCCCCATCATTGGTAGGAATTGTGCCCCATCATTGGTGTCATTGTGCCCCATCATTGGTAGGAATTGTGCCCCATCATTGGTGTAATTGGTAGGAATTGTGCCCCATCATTGGTGTCATTGGTAGGAATTGTGCCCCATCATTGGTGTCATTGGGCCCCATTGTTGTGTCATTAGTAGGAATTGTGCCCCGTCGTTGGTAGGAATTGTGCCCCGCCATTTGTGTCATTGGAAGGAATTGTGCCCCATCATTGGTGTCATCGGGCCAAATCATTGTGTCATTGGTAGGAATTGTGCCCCATTGTTTGTGTCTTTGGAAGGAGTTGTGCCCTATCATTGGTGTCACTGGGTGGAATGGTGCCCCATCATTGGCGTCAACGGCAAGAATAGTGCCCTATCATTGGTGTCACTGGCAGGAATTGTGCCCCATCATTTATTTCATTTGTAGGAAGTATATCCCATCGTTGGTGTCATTGGGCCCCATTGTTGCGTCACTGGGAGGGAATGTGCTCCATTGTGGGTGTCAATGAATGAAATAGTGCTACAAGGCCTGGATAGAAGCAAGCAAGGGGTCACATCCCCCCCCCCCCCCGATGCGGTTTGGAGACCACTGGGATAGACAGTCACTAGTAGGGGGATCTTCAGATCCTTATGGTAAAAGTAATAATGAAAATATGGAACAGCAAAGCTCCCACGGAGGGTCAGGCTACAGTTGCAGCTACAATGTTGCAAATAATAAAACTCTTGTTACTTATTGGGAACACATTCTGGTTCCTCTGATGTAAAGGACTCGGCAGCGGTGGGTGTGACCGGTGGGTGTGACCGGTGGGTGTGACCGGTGGGTGTGAGGGTGTGACCGGTGGGTGTGAGGGTGTGACCGGTGGGGGGGGGGAGGGAAGGTTAGCAGGTTAGGTTACCTTTGTCAGCCGGGACACGCCTTCTGATCCTCGTGGAAAGTCAGGTTCTGCGGCGCAGAGTCGGGAGCCAATGCCCTGCAGCCAACAGTTTTTTGGAAGCGGTTGCGCCATGCAAGCAAAGCGGTTCTGGCCGCGTGCCAAAGCCGGCGGAGAGGCGTAGAGGGCGGCGCTCCCCCCGCCAGGACACCAAATCTCATCAAACCCGCCAAATGTGGCGGAACATGAAACCCCCGATCACTACAATCTCATGTAATGGAATGCCGGTGACTTGTCCTCAATGTTCCACTGTGGGGAAAGTTCCTTCACTGACTGCGCAGGCGCAAAGTTCCCGACGGAAATCTCCGAACCTCGCCCGGCATCCAGGCTCATTCTTTAACATCCCCGTGGATTGGAGGACGTTAAAAAAAGAGCCAGGAGGCCGAGCGAGCGGAGCGAGCCGTCCGAGCGCAGCGAGGACGTGAGGCCGACTGGCCACTTTCCTCTAAGTCCACGTCGCCCTGGATGCCGGCCGCCGTTCGGGGATTTCCGTCATCAAGTTTGCACCTGCGCAGTGCTTGAAGGAACTTTCACGCATCAGTTCGCGCATGCGCTGGAACTTCCAGGACACCTGGAACCAGCACGGCAGATCACCGGCCGGACAGCTCCAGGGAAGGTGCCGCCGGCAACTCCAACTACATTTAATAAGAGTAAAAGAAATAATAGTATATTACTTTACTTTTCTATTATTTGTTATTTTTTTACTAAGTCTTTATTTTTATTATTCAGCATTTGAGAAATATTCTGTGTTCTGATTATAATGAATCATAAAAAGAATAAGTAAAATAAATAAATAACAGTAATAATCTAGTAAATATAAATGAGATAACATATAATTATTATGTGTTTATTATATGTTGCTATTCATTTTCAGTACAAATAATATTATGTGTATTATCTGTGTTACCTTGTCTCTTAGGTCTTAGCTCACCTGAAACGCGTTGGCATTTACCTTCTGATCTTTTTTCAAGACTGATTAGCTATACGGTGCTGGTGTGACACCCGGGTGGCGCTCTCTTTTTTTTGGATGACTCCGGGGTCCATTAGGGACGCCCCGTAGGATGGAGAGCTCCGGCCGGTGACTTTTTTTCCGGCACTCCACCAACACTTCACTTGCTAATTTAGGACATGTTTACTCAGCTCCAGAAGCCGCGTCCTTTCTTGGATTAAACAAAGAGCGCGGATGGGAGGCGGTTGGCCGTCGTGTTTTTTCGCCTGGGGTGCGCAAATATATACAAGGAGCACACGGACTCAGGAAACCCGCACTGGGGGAGAAACCAGCACAGGAACGTAGAGATATTAATTGGCGTCGCCCCGCTGCGGAGCGGACCGGCGTGGGGTTAAGGGGGTCGGTGCTTTTAGGCGTTCGGTAGGCCGATGCCTTCGCCGCCTTATACAAGCCCATTAAGCCCCAATCACGGTGATGGATTGCTAATGGAGATTTAAGTGGGAATTTTCTATGTATCCGGCGACGGGTCGTTGGCTCCGAGCTTAATGCGTGCGCCGCCAATTTATGACTAAGCGCGGTACGACGTCATTATTTACTTAACCCTTCATCACCCAGGATTTTTATGTAAAGAATTTTTTAGGTTTTAAGGAGATCAGTTTTTCCCGATCGTTCTCTAAAGATGCCCATAAACCTATCTAGGGTTGTCCCGATACCACTTTTTTAGGACCGAGTACAAGTACCGATACTTTTTTTTATGTACTCGCCGATACCGAATACCGATACTTTTTTTTAAATGTCCCCCCACATATGCACCCATGTCCCCCCCATATGCAGCCATGTCCCCCCCATATGCAGCCATGTCCCCCCCATATGCAGCCATGTCCCCCCCCATATGCAGCCATGTCCCCCCCCCATATGCAGCCATGTCCCCCCCCATATGCAGCAATGTCCCCCAACATATGCAGCCATGTCCCCCCACATATTGCAGCCATGTCCCCCACATATATCCAGCCATGTCCCCCACATATATCCAGCCATGTCCCCCACATATATCCAGCCATGTCCCCCACATATATCCAGCCATGTCCCCCCCATATGCACCCATGTCCCCCCCCATATGCACCCATGTCCCCCCCATATGCACCCATGTCCCCCCCATATGCAGCCATGTCCCCCCCATATGCAGCCATGTCCCCCCCATATGCAGCCATGTCCCCCAACATATGCAGCCATGTCCCCCCACATATATCCAGCCATGTCCCCCCACATATATCCAGCCATGTCCCCCACATATATCCAGCCATGTCCCCCAACATATGCAGCCATGTCCCCCCACATATATCCAACCATGTCCCCCAAACATATGCAGCCATGTCCCCCCACATATATCCAACCATGTCCCCCATACCTAATGATGATGCCGCCGCCGCGTTAATCACCGTGCGGCGAACATTACAGGCAGCTTTCGTTTGAATAGCTGTTTTCCCTGCCACGCCGTATAAAGGACACTCCCCCTTGCTCGGGATTGGACAGATCCGTCCAAGGGGGAGTGTCTATACACGGCGCGGCGGGCAAAACAGCTATTCAAACTAAAGGTGCCTGTAATGTTCACCGCACAGTGATTACCGCGGCAGCGGCGGATTTGCGATATACGGCGGCGGCGACGGAGGCAAGTATTTTATTTAGGCATCGGGGGTATTTGCGGGAGTACAAGTACTTCCGCAAATACTCGCTATCGGTCCTGATACCGATACTAGTATCGGTATCGGGACAACCCTAACTTATACAATCTGATCCTTTGGATCTACCATCAACTATGCAGTGTGCAAGGTAGAGACATGTGCAGCTCGGTTCGTTCCGAAATTAACAAATTCGGACGAATTTTCGTTATTTCGGATGTATCCAAATTTCCGAATTAGAATAGTACGGAATTTAAACAAATCTGAAATAACGGAACGAAATTTGAATTCGAATACTTTTCGAATTTAAAAAGTTTTTGAATTCGGATAGTTTTCAAATTCGAAAACTTTTCGAATTGGAATAGTTTCCCAATTTTCAAAGAGAATAGAATAGAAAATAAAGGAGAAGAATAGAAAATTCTATTCTATTTTGTTTTATTTTCTATTCTATTTTATTATTTTGGAAATTGGAAAACTATTTTCGCATTCGAAGACTTTTCTTATTCGAAAACTATTCAAACTTGTATAGAAACCTATTCGAACTTGATTCAAAAACTATTCGAACTTGATTCAAAAACTATTCGAAATTGATTCAAAAACGTTTCGAATTGAAAAGCTATTTGAAATTGATTCGAAAACTTTTGGAATTCGAAATCTATTCGAACGTGTTTTGAAATCTATTCGAACTTGATTGAAAAACTATTTGAAATCGATTCGAAACCTATTTGAAATCGATTCGAAACCTATTTGAAATCGATTCGAAACCTATTTGAAATCGATTCGAAACCTATTTGAAATCGATTCGAAACCTATTTGAAATCGATTCGAAACCTATTGGAAATCGATTCGAAACCTATTGGAAATCGATTCGAAACCTATTGGAAATCGATTCGAAACCTATTGGAAATCGATTCGAAACCTATTGGAAATCGATTCGAAACCTATTGGAAATCGATTCGAAACCTATTGGAAATCGATTCGAAACCTATTGGAAATCGATTTAAAACTTTTTGAATTCAAAAACTATTCGAACTTGTTTAAAAACCTATTCGAACTTACTGTAAGGTGGACACAAGGCTCCATGGTGGGCACTGGGCACACGGCTGCATGGTGGACACAAGACTGCATTGGTGGGCACACGGCTGCATTGGTGGGCAGTGGGCACGCGGCTGCATTGGTGGGCACGCGACTGCATTGGTGGACACAAGGCTGCATTGGTGGGCACATGGCTGCATTGGTGGGCACATGGCTGCATGGTGGACACAAGACTGTATTGGTGGGCACAAGACTGCATTGGTGGGCACTGGGCACACGGATGCATGGTGGACACAAGACAGCATTGGTGGGCACAAGGCTGCATAGTGGACACACACAGCCTGCATTGGTGGGCACAAGGCTGCATTGGTGGGCACGGATACAGTTGTTAATATTTATTTTAATAACTTAGTTCTGCATAATACATTTGAGTGTCATTTTATGAGAGAGTGTTTAGGGGCGGGATTAGGGGCGGGATTAGGGGCGGGCTGGGTGGGACAACTGGTGGCGAGTAACCCCTTGAGGTCTGGCTAGTAGCTCAGGACTTGAAATTTTGAGCCCTGCGAAAACTATTTGAAATTTGGTTCAAAAACGAATAAACAAACAAAACAATTTTAACCAAACAAATTAATGGAAAGAACTAACCAAAACTAAACACAGTTTTTAGTTCCACACATGTCTTCTGCAAGGTCCTGCCTGATTGGATACCCGGCGATTGCATGGATTAGTTAGATCCAAGGTTGGTTGTGCAGAGACTGTAAGATGTATGGGGAGCCTACAGAGGACTGGCCAATCTGGTTGTACCACGTGTATGTTTGGCTTAAAGGAGATTTAATTTTCTCTAAGAATTATCTGTCTGATTGTTTTTCCGATTCTCCTTCACAACACCCCTCCCATCTCTCGGAATTGGTCGCCATCCAGATTCCGTTCTTGGCTGTCAGAGAAGGTCATGTGACTCGGTAACGCCGCCAACCCTCGGTGGCTTTATTGACAGTTCCAGACTCCACCCGGCTTATAACAACAAAGTGTATGGAAGTGTGACCTGAATCTCGCCTGCCGCCGTTCTCACCGCCACGGGTGAAGCAAAAAAAAGAGGGCGGGGCTCTGATCCTTCATGCAATGGCAACAATGTAACGTGTGCTAAAAATGTCCATTTAAATAATTCTACAGGTTGCATCTTTTGAGTTACAGAGGAGGTCTAGGGCTAGAATTATTGCTCTCGCTCTACCGATCGCGGCGACACCTCACATGTGCGGTTTGAACACCATTTTTATATGCAGGCGCTGCTCACGTATGCGTTCGCTTTTTCGGGGCGCGTTTACATTTTTTATTTTACCTTTTTTATTTTTACATTTTATTCTGTTCTTTTAAAATAAAATGGATCACTTTTAATCCTATTACAAGGAATGTAAACATCCCTTGTAATAAAAAAAAAGCATGACAGGTCCTCTTAAATATGAGATCTGGGGGTCAGAAAGACGTCACATCTCATATTTAGACTAAAATGCAATAATAAAACATTAATCCCAATAAAATACATTTAACCGCTTCCGCTCCGGACCATTTGGCTGGCCCCTTTTTGCGATTCGGCACTGCGTCGCTTTAAACGACAATTGCGCGGTCGTGCGACGTGGCTCCCAAACAAAATCGACGTCCTTTTTTCCCACAAATAGAGATTTCTTTTGGTGGTATTTGATCACCTCTGCGGTTTTTTTTGTTTTTTTTTGCGCTATAAACAAAAATATAGAGCGTCAATTTTGAAAAAAAATCTATATTTTTTACTTTTTGCTATAATAAATACCCCCAAAAAAAAAATATATATATATATATATATATATATATATCCACAGTTTAGGCCGATACGTATTCTTCTACATATTTTTCGTAAAAAAAAAATTGCAAGAAGCGTTTATCGGTTTGCGCAAAAGTTATAGCGTTTACAAAATAGGGGATAGTTTTATGGCATTTTAATTAATAATTTTTATTAGTAATGGCGGTGATCTGCGTTTTTTTTTTTTTTTTATCGTGACTGCGACATTATGGCGGACACTTTTGACACCATTTTGGGACCATTGTCATTTTTACAGCGATCAGTGCTATAAAAATGCACTGATTACTGTATAAATGACACTGGCAGTGAAGGGGTTAACTTGTAGGGGCCGATGAAGGGGTTAAGTGTCATAGGGAGTGATTCTAACTGTTAGGGGGCGTGGCTACAAGTGACACATCACTGATCGATGTTCCCGATGAGAGGGAGCCGACGATCAGTGACGTGTCACTAGGAAGAACGGGGGAGATGTTGGGCCGGATTCAGAAAGCACTTGCGCCGACGTAAGTGCCAATATGCGCCGGCGTATGTGTGCAGCAGACCCACGAACCAACATGCGCCTAAAAACAGGCTACACCCCGCCGACGTAGCTTGCACACGCCGGCGTAGGGTGGGCGCACATATGGGCTGGGCGCATGGCGCTGCTCCCATTGATTAGCCATTCAAACATGCAAATGAGGGAAATACGCCGATTCACAAACGTGCGTGTGCCCGGCGCATGCTACGCGAGATGCGCGTAAGTTGTATGTCCGGCGTAAAGTTATTTCCCATAAATGAGGTGCAACCCGGCCAACAGACATGCACAGGTCAGCACCAGGGAACACAAGCCGGAGTATTGTGCGATGGACGTGTGTCTGGCTGGGCGTACGTTATGTTCACGGCGTACGCGGTGATCCGGCGTAGCTTAGGCAGTTGTGCCGGCGTGGTTGTGAGCAGGCGCAGGGGGGTGTGCTGTGCATGCGTCCACGTCACATGCGCAGTTCGTGATACGTACCTGTCTGGCGCTAGGCACATCATTTGCATGGGGTCACGCCCACTTCCACCTACACTGCGCCCTCGAAACCTACGCCACGCTGGCACAGCATTGGGAGCACTGGCTTGCTGAATGCAATGCTTGCCTCTCCGCGCTACGTTGGCGTGGCGTTCTGTGTGTGCTCTACGGCGGCGTAATGTGCGCCCTGCTCTCTGTGAATCTGGGCTGTTGTGTTTACACTGACATCTCCCCGTTCTTCAGCTCCGTGACCGGAGCTTGCGACAGGCGTGCGCGACCACACGGCCGGCAAATTAAAAGGGGGACGTTCCTGTACGCCCAATTGCCTGTCTGTGCCAATTCGTCGAGGTAAATCTGTGTGCGGTGGTCCTTAAGCGGTTACATTTTTGGTTGTGACGTGACAAAATGTAGAACATTTCGAGGGGTATGAATACTTTTTCCAGGCACTGCATCTGCTGTGATTGCGCATTTTTTATTTGTTCTTTTAGAACGTTCTCTTGGTGTAGTTTGCTGGTCGGTCGCCGTCTTGTAGTTTCTGTTCCTTTAAGGAAGTGGCCGTTTTTTACGCAACCGATCCGGGTTCTCATAGGAATCGGCGCGGTTTGTTAACCCGTGAAATGCCGCAGAGGCGATCAGTCGGAGGAGTTCGGCCACTTCTGCTTTTTTTTTTTTTTTCTTGCGTAACTTTCTAAGTGGCGTCTTTTATTCTAGATTCTATCTGTTATGATACGTGCGGCCGCACCGATAAACATCCAGGGACATCTAAGGGGGGTGAAGTATCTGAGATCTCATGCCTATGTTGGGCGTGTGAATGAACCACTTGAAATCCCGGGCTTTTCCTGGCACTTTTTGTTTACAAGTTAAAATCAGTGTTTTTTGCTAGAAAATTACTTATAAACCCCAAACATGCATTTTTTTGTTTGTTTTTTAGCAGCTCAACCTGTGGCCCTCCAGCTGTTAAGGGACTTCAAGTCCCGTGAGGCATTGCAAGGCTGTCAGTTAAACAAGCATGACTGCCACGGGCAGAGGCATGATGGGACTTGTAGTTCTGCATCAGCTGGAGGGCCCCAGGTTGAGCACCTATGCCCTAGGGCAGTGATGGCGAACCTTGGCACCCCAGATGTCTGGGAACTACATTTCCCATGATGCTCGTGCACTCTGTGGTGTAGTGGAGCATCATGGGAAATGTAGTTCCAAAACATCTGGGGTGCCAAGGTTCGCCATCACTGCCCTAGGGAATAATAAAAAAGTCTTCCATAGTTTGTTATAAAAAAAATCAAACGGGTAATTTTTCTCCTTCACTGATGGGCACTGATGGGCTGCATAAATGGGCACTGATGAAGCTGCACTTATAGGCAGCACTGATAGTCGACACTGGTGGGCACTGGTAGGTGTAATTGATGGGCACTGGTAGGCGGCACTGGTGGGCACTGTGGTAGGTGGCATTGATCGGCACTGGTAGGCGGCACTGGTAGGCGGCACTGATAGGTGTAATTGGGCACTGGTAGGTTTAATTGATGGGCACTGATAGGCAGCACTGGTAGGTGGCACTTATAGGCACTGGTAGGCGGAATTGATGGGCACTGATAGGCAGCACTGGTGGGCACTGGTAGGATCCATTGTTGGGCACGAATAGGCTGCACTGATGAGGCGGAACTGGTGGACACTGATGAGGCTGCACAGATGGGCACTGGTAAGCGGAATTGATGGGCACTGATAGGCTGCATTGATGGGCACTGATGAGGTGGCACTGGTGGGCACTGATGAGGCTGCACCGATGGGCACTGGTACGCGGAATTGATGGGCACTGATAGGCTGCATTGGTGGGCACTGATGAGGCGGCACTGGTGGGCACTGATGAGGCTGCACTGATGGGCACTGGTAGGCGGCACTGATACGTGACACTTATGAGGAGTCATTGATTGGCAGCACTGGTGGGCACTGCTGGGACTGCACTGATAATTAGGACACTGATTCAGGACACACAAGCTGGTTACCGCCTCTCCTCCCCTCTCACACTGTCAGCGTGAGGAAAAGAATGCTGATAGCCGGTTGTGTTTATTTCGTGATCAGCTCTCATTGGACACAGCCGATCACGTGGTAAAGGGGAGCTGTGATTGGCCCTTTACCCCGATCTGTGATCAGCTGTGTCCTAGGGACACAAGTCCAGAAGGCCCAATCTCAGGAGGAGGTCATATGACGCCCTCCCAGAACTGGCCAATTTGGCTATATCGTGGTCAGGAAGTGATTGATCACAGCTGGAATGCAATTAGGGATTTGCTGTGATATGCGACTTTTAGGACTTCCTTTCCCTACTAGATGTTTTGAGCTGGGACGAGCTCTGTCGGCACTCCTATCGGAGGACCTAGTGGAGCCTTTAGCGGCACCTGTCATTTTTTGTTGTGGGTCACAATGCCCTACATGTGCCACATGCAGTAGCTTGCTAGGGGGGTGCGGGCGGCACCCCGCTGACACCCGCCAGAGGGGTGACACCCGTGGGTAGTGGCACCATTAACACCGTCCGCTGCCCTGTGCCTCGCGCCGCAGCTGTGTCACTCGGCGGAGTGGAACAAAGCCGCCTACCCTCCTCTCTGTTTACATCCACAGAGGAGGAGGAGCCCGCGCTCGAGGGACACACACCGCTGTGTGTATCTGCTGTTCTGAGGTCTGTAAGGGGGGCGCCTGTACTGCTGGGGGGGGGGGTCTGCACTGGGGGTGTCTGTACTACTAGGGCTGTCTGTACTTGGGGGGGGGGGAGGTGTCAGTACTGCTGGGTGGGTCTGTACTGAGGAGGTAAGTCTGCACTGCTAGGGGGGGTGTCTGTACTGAGGGGGGTGTCTGTACGAAGGGGAGTCTGCACTGCTGGGGGGTGTCTGCACTGAGGGGGGTCTGCACTGCTGGGGGGTGTGTCTGTACTGATGGTGTGTCTGCACTGGGGGGTGTCTGTACTGCTGGGGGGTCTGTACTGCTGGGGTGTCTGCACTGAGGTGGGGGGGTCTGTACTGAGGTGGGAGTGTCTGTACTGATGGAGGGGTCTGCACTGAGAGGGGGATGTCTGTACTCCTGGGGGGTGTCTGTACTGAGGGGAGTCTGCACTGCTGGGGGCTGTCTGCACTGAGGGGGGTGTCTGTACTGCTGGGGGGGTCTGCACTGAGGGGAGTGTCTGTACTGATGGAGTGGGGTCTGCACTGAGGTGGGGGGGTGTCTGTACCGATGGAGGTGTTTGTACTGATGGAGGGGTCTGCACTGAGGGGGTGTCTGTACTGAGGGAGAGGGGATCTATATTGATGGAGGGGGGGTCTGTACTGAGAGAGGGGATCTGTAGTTAGTGGAGGGGGGGCTGTACTGAGGGGGGACTATAGTTGGTGGGGGGGGGGTGACACAATTATTTTTCTCACCGGGTGACACCAACCCTAGTGATGCCACTGGCCACATGGACACCCCTCCCGCCAGCCATGATCTGCCTGCATAGCAACAGGGGCTAAGGTCAGGTATGTAATGCAAATAGAAAATGTCATGTTGATGAGGTGGGGAGGAGGGAACCAGGGAAGGCAAAATATAAGCAGATCAGGCTTCGTCTTTAAAGACTTCATGTCCCGTCTTGCCGCCTCTGAAATGCCCGTGTTGTGTATTGAAAAGCGTTGCCCAGACAAGACGCGCTGCGCCTGACACGCAGGATGCAGGAAAGGCTTCCTGTTTCAATCGCTGTTCAAACAAACTTCTATTATGTCTGACACAGCACAGAAGGGAAAGAAGAAAGAACAAAAGAAAAAAAAAATCCTCTCATTGTGCTCTCAGGTGCGCAGAATTCTTTGTGGGTATTTTTATATCGCATTTCGAAAAACTGGTTTGACCATCCTGGAGATTATATTCCAGAATCCCCACCCCCTCCATTATGGCCCTCCTGGAGGGTCTGCAGTGCTGGGAGGGCCGCCTGGTCCTGAGCCAAAAAGATAAGACGAGGGAGATTAGCCATAGGAAGCATCTACTTAACTCCCCAAGTGCCACAGCCGCTGACCACTACAGAGTCAGACAAATGTACATATTGAAGGGAACCAATACACGTGTGTTTGTCTCAATTTACAGGGGAAAAAAGTTTTGGCCTTAGAAGTGTATCAAAAAAGTATAATTTGTTTTTAATAATGGATGTATGGTACAGGTTCAACCATATTAGTTCTTGGTCTACTAAAGTATTTTTTATCTCTAGCTTGTTTCTCATATCTGTATCTCTGTCTTTCCCCAGGAGGCCATGGAGACGTTCAGTTCTAAAGACCTCGCCCTCCAGGCGCAAAAGAAGATCCTGAGTCGCATGGCCAGCAAGTCCGTGGTCAACATGTTCATCGACGAGACCAGCAGCGAGGTCCTGGACGAGCTGTACCGCGTCTCGAAAGAGTACACCAAAAACAAAGCCGAGTCCCAGAAGGTCATCAAGAACCTGATAAAGATCGCCGTGAAGATCGGCGTCTTGTACCGCCACAACCGCTTCAGCCCCGAGGAACTGATGCTGGCCGAGGACTTTAAGAACAAGCTGCATACCGGGGCAATGACAGCCATTAGTTTCTACGAAGTAGACTTTACGTACGAGAAGGACGTGTTACCAGAGATCCTCACGGAATGTAAAAGCTTGCTCCTCCGCCTCGTCGACAAACACTTGACTCCCAAATCCCATGGCCGCATCCAACACGTCTTCAACCACTTTGCGAACAAGGAGATGCTTGGCCAACTATACGATCCCCAAGGGTCTATGAGGCCCCACTTGCTGAAAATTTGCCAAGGAATGAACAAACTGATTGATGAGGGCAAATTATGATAGACAGCGGGGTCACATACCACAATTCCAGATTGACTGGAATGTCAAGTTCCTTGAATCGGTTTTTACTGCTGAACTAAAGAAGTTCCCTTTTTTTGGGGACAGGAGGTTCTGCTAATTGAAACCACCAGTGTCACGTGAACATTTTGTGTTCTTTTTGCACATGCCTTCTTAAAGACACCCTTGAAAAACCATAAAGGGAGATGCATCTCTTCCTACCTTGAGGACATTACTTATTGGAGGTTGAGCAAGCAAGATGCTGTGGTGTTGAGTCTCCAGTTCTTCATTACGAAGAATACTTTAATGGTCGTAAAATCTCATGAGCTAGTGTTACGTGACAGTTTTGTGTTTTTGTTTCTTCTGCATTGACCTTCTTGAAAGACCAAAAACGAGAAGCTTTGAAAAACCAAAAAGGGAGATCCATCTTTTCCCACCTTAAAGAACACTGTGGTGTTTCGGGCTCCTAATCTTCAATAAGAAGAGTTCTAATGGTGGTAATATCTAAGGAGCTTCTAGATTTCATGGACAAGGCCACCAGTGTCACAAAACAGTTTTGAGATTCTTCTGCACAGGCTTTCTTAAAAGACCAAAATTGAGAAGCCACCTTTGGAAAACCAAGAAGGGGTTTATATCTTTTCCTAACTTCGGGAACACTATGGTGTTTCCGGCTCTGAGTCTTCAATACAAAGAGTCCATTTATGGTTGTAAAATCTTATGAACTTGTACATTTTATGGTCAAAACCACCTGTGTTTGTGTGACAGTTTTGTGTTTCTTCTGCATTGACCTTGAAAGACCAAAAACTAGAAGCTCTGAAAAACCAAAAAAGGAGATCCATCTTTTCCTACCTTAAACACTGTGGTGTTTCAGGCTTCTAATCTTCAATATGAAGAGTTTTTTAATGGTGGTAATATCTAATGAACTCGTAGATTTTATGGACAAGGCCACCAGTGTCACTCAACAATTTTGAGATTCTTCTACACAGGCTTTCTTAAAAGACCAAAAATTAGAAGCCACCCTAACCAAAAACGAGAAGCTTTGAAAAACCAAAAAGGAGATCCAACTTTTCCCACCTTAAGGAACACTGTGGTGTTTCAGGCTCCTAATCTTCAATATGAAGAGTTCTTTAATGGTGGTAATATCTAATGAGCTTGTAGATTTTTATGGACAAGGCCACTCTAACCAAAAACAAGAAGCCACCTTTGGAAAAACCAAGAAGGGGTTTACGTCTTTTCCTAACTTTAGGAACACTGGTGTTTCCGGCTCTGACTCTTAAATACAAAGAGTCCCTTTATGATTGTAAAATCTTATGAACTTGTACATTTTATGGTCAAAACCACCTGTGTCCAGTGACAGTTTTATGTTTCTTCTGCACTGACCTTCTTAAAGAACAAAAAACGGGAAGACACCTTTGAAAAACCAAAGAGGGAAATTCATCATTCATCATGGTGTTTCAGGCTCCTAATCTTCAAACCAAAGAATTGTTTAATGGTTGTGATATCTAATGAACTTGTAGATTTTCATGCTCAAGAACACCAGTGTCGCATGACTGTTTTGTGTTTCTTCGGCACAGGATTTCTTAAAATACCAAAAATAAGAAGCCACCGTTGGCATTTGGGTTGGGTTGGCACCGTTGGGTTGGCATTTTTTTCCTACCTTCAGGAACACTATGGAGTTTCAGGCTCTTAATCTTCAATACAAAGGGTCCTTTTATGGTTGTAAAATCTCTTGAACTTGTACATTTTATGGTCAAAACCACCAATGTCCTGTCCGGTTTTGAGTTTTCTTCTACATAGACCTTCTTAAAAAACAAAAAACTTTGAAAAAACAAAAAGGGAGATGCAATTTTTTTATGCCTTGATGAACACTGCCTCCTAACCTTGAACACGGCTCCTAACCTTGAACACGAATAGTTTATTATTGGTCGGAATAATCTTATGAACTTGTAGATTTTATGGTCAAGACCACCAGTTTCGCATGAC
Source organism: Rana temporaria (assembly GCF_905171775.1). NCBI lineage: Eukaryota > Metazoa > Chordata > Amphibia > Anura > Ranidae > Rana > Rana temporaria. The sequence continues at coordinate 111,195,111 of NC_053501.1, forward strand.
GGTTTTGTGTTTCTTCTGCACAAGCTTTCTTGTGGGAGGCCACCTTGACTAAAAACAAGAAGCCATCTTGACCAAAAATGGTCGTAAAATCTCATGAACTGGATTATATGGTCAAAACCACAAGTGTTACGTGACAGTTTTGTGTTTTCTTCTGCATTGACCTGACCTTATTGAAAGACCAAAAAGAAGAAGCTTTAAAAAACCAAAAAGGGAGATCCAACTTTTCCCACCTTAAGGAACACTGTGGTGTTTCAGGCTCCTAATCTTCGACATGAAGAGTTCTTTAATGGTGGTAATGTCTAATGAGCTTGTAGATTTCATGGCATGACAAGGCCACCAGTGTCACACAAGAATTTTGAGATTCTTCTGCACAGGTCTTTTCTTAAAAGACCAAAAATGAGAAGCCAACCTAACCAAAAACGAGAAGCCACCTTTAAAAAACCAAGAGGGAATTTGCACCTTTTCCTACCTTCAGGAACACAATGGTGTTCCTAGCTTCAGGCTGATTCTTCAATACAAGGAGTCCCTTCATGGTTTGTAAACTTGTAGATTTTATAGTCAAAATCACCAGTGTCACGTGACTTTTTGAGTTTTACTTCTGCACGGGTCTTTTTACAAGACCGAAAACGAGAAACCACCTTTGGAAAACCAAGAGAGAAGCATCTCTTCCTACCTTGAGGAACATTGCGGTGTTTCAGGCTCTGAGTTTTCAATACGAAGAGTTCATTAATGGTCGTAGAATCTCATGAACTTGTAGATTTTATGGTTGCTGTGTAGCTACATTTTTTTTTTTTGTATGACCACCAATTTACTCCCTACGTGACTGCAAATAACTTGGGGAATACTTATTTTTTGTAGCTATGCCACCCAGTTTGTGGTTTTGTTTACACATTTCGTTGTCTGTATGTATGTGGCATGTTTAAAAACTAGATGGTGTTCAACTTGGTACAGGTACAAAAGGGCTTGAATCTCGCTGTTGGGTGCAATGGGAAATGGAGGCACCTTACAGAACAAAAATTGTGAATAGGCAAGATGTTTTTGAGGCCTGTTGTTACCGAAAGCCAAACCGGGACTGGTATACAGGCCATGTTATCTCCAATAGTGTAATAAATACTTAAAAAATGTATAACGGTTACAATAATCTTGACAACTAGTCCACTTTAAAGTCAACCAAGGGGCTACTGTTGACCTTCTAAAAATCCTAGTTGCTGGCTGGCAAGGTACAAGTATAGAAATCAGTTAGAACAAAGTTGTAAGGCCTTATGCAGGCCAACTCAAATTATGGAAACGAGAGAGTCAACCAGCTGACTGGAGAGGTCATCTATGGAGGCCACCATAGTTCCCTTATGAGGGGCTTCCATTGGAAAAATTTGGAGGCCCCAAATGCCCATTTAAAATCCTTATGCCGCGTACACACGGTCGGAATTTCCGACAGAAAAAGTCAGATGGGAGCTTTTCATCAGATATTCCGACCGACTTTTTCTGACGGACTTGGATAAAGAGCAGGTTCTCCATTTTTTCCGTCGGTGTGTAGGTGTGAGGGACCATCAGTCAGCTTCATCGGTTAACCTAAGACAACGGTCCTTCTGACCGTTCTCATCGGATGGACTGATCGTGTGTACGAGGCTTAAGTGTTACTATGCTTTACCTCAATCTAAATTTCTAATTAAGCCGAACGATGAAATTTCGCAGATCCTTATCTGTTACAGCATGCCCCCCCCCCCCCCCCCCCCTCCCTATGGTGTCAGGAGTTCTGGGTTTCTCGTTTTCGTTGAGCCTTTGGTCTTCATGCTTTGCGGCCAGCACCCGTTTTAAGGGTTAAACTCATGTTTACGCCGAGTGTTGCGTCTGCCAGTTTCTATTCCGTATTAATTCTGGACGAAACTGTTTAGTTTCAGATTCTGAGTTTATTGCTCAATGGCAGCTTCTTGAGCCACGTCGAGATTTCCCAGTATTCCCTTAAAGAGGACCGGTCACCATCGGGCTTATGTGAAAGCCTTAAAGGAAACCTGCATCAGAAAAAATAAAAAAGTGCCTGAACTTCTTTTGGAAATGCTGCTTGCGTGGCTTTTGAGGTGAACGCCTTGGTGGCAGATCAGGGGCTCTTTACTGTGCTTTTGACTTCACTGGCTACATGCTTATTCAGAAAGAAGAGTCTAGAGACGGCAAGGCAGCTAGCATTTTAGGAAGGAGCAGAATAGTACCCTCTATACCCAGTGCCGGGACAGGGTCATCCAGCGCCCAGGGCAAAGATGCCAAACTGTGCCCCCCCCCCTTTCCCTTGTTTAGGGTCAGGGCGCCTCCATTCTTGCAATAAACCACTGCGCCAGGGGCAGCTTTACCTACTGCCCACACCTTGTCCCTGCCATGTCTATACCTCTCTGAGTATAGGCTTCCTGTAGATTATTACAATTCGTCAGGTTTGCTTAAAAAATTTGCACCCTCTTATTTAGCCCATGCTCAACGCCCCATTTTTAGTGTCGGGGTCAAAGGTCACCTAAAGTGATCTATACTTGTATCCAGCTACTACAAGGAAAGGTAAAAGGAGGTGCTGGCACAGATTTTAGCCAATAGAAAATGTCACTATTTGAACTTAAAGGCTTGGGGTTTGGCAGCTCTCCAGAAAATTGGGAGGGGGGGGGCCTCAAGAAGGTAGGGGTCATCCAAAGTGAAAAGTCCACATGTAATGAAGCCAATAAGAGTGCCAAAAGAACATCTAAGAAGTCCAAAGTCCTTCATTAAGTTCACAAGTGACCAGAGGAGAGCAAAAGCTACCCAACGCATTTCGTCAAGGCTTGTACAGCGGAACCTCGGATTACGAGCATAATCCGTTCCAGGAGAATGCTCGTAATCCAAAGTACTCGCATATCAAAGTGAGTTTTCCCATTGAAGTCATAGGAAACTAAAATAATTTTTTTCCGCATTGACTTCAATTGCATGTAATACCGCATGTGGCCAGAGGCGGGGGGGGGGGTACTGGAGAGCCTCGGAAATGACAGACAAGGCCCGAGGACACTCCGGCTGACCTCGGAAAGACTTAATTCCCAATATTTGCTGAGGTCAGCCATGCTGTCCTCTGGCCTTTCCGTACATTTCCGAATCGGGCGCTCTTATTGCGAAACTGCGTTACTCGCAATCCGAGGTTCCACTGTACAATGTAGCTGTGTGTCTAATGCAGTGTTTCTCAACTCTAGTCCTCAAAGGCGCCCCAACAGGTCATGTTTTCATGCTTACCATTATTTTGCACAGGTGATTTGATCAGTTTCACTGTCTTAGTAATTGCCACAGCCGTTTTCATCTGAGGGAAATCCTGAAAACTGTTGAGGCGCCTTGAGGACTGGAGTTGAGAAACATTGGTCTAAGGCAGGGGTCTTCAAACTTTCCAAATATGGGGCCAGTTTACTATCTCTATGACATTAGGGGGGCCGGACCTGTGGCCATTGGGAGTAGAAAAGGGCCCAACATCAGTGGGAGGAGTTGTGCCCCATCGTTGGTGTCAGTGGTAGGAATTGTACCCCATCATTGGTGTCCTTTTGCCCAATTGTTGGTGTCATTGGGAGGAATTGTACCCCATTGTTGGTGTAATTGTGAGGAATTGTGCCCCCTCAATGGTCTCAGTGAGGGGGGGGGATTAATGTTGGTATTAGTGGATGAAATGGCCCAAGGGCTTGATAAAAGCAAGCAAAGGGCCGCATCTGGCCCCCGGGCCACAGTTTGGAGACCACTGGTCTAAGGGAACCAAAGCCAAACTTCCTGAATATGTAAATCTTTGGTAGGAGAATAAGTCAGCGAGTGATCTTGCTAGTAAAAAAGTCTGGAGCCCCAGGAGTTTTGATTCCATTACGGCAAACTGGCGGCCCTCCAGCTGTTGCCAAACTACAAGTCCCATGAGGCATTGCAATGCTGACTGCTACAAGCATGACTCCCAAAGGCAGAGGCATGGGGGGGACTTAGTAGTTCTGCAACAACTGGTGGGCTGCAGTTTGACACCCCTGCATTAGACACATTGGACGAAGGGGGATTTTATGTGTGACGAAACGCGTTGGTCACCTTTTTGTGTTGTCACTTAAGGCCTTTGGAGTCTTATAAGGCATTTTTTTTTTTTAGTAGGCGCTCCTATTGGATCATACTTTTAGTTTGAGGGTCAGTGACCACTCGAAGTCTGACAGTTGCTGTGCAGTCAACTGCCCGGCCTCAAATGTTATCTCACAAAACCTCAGAGTGCGCACAGCAAGAACAAATGGCAGAGCCTCTTCTTGTTTACATTCCTCCTAGCTCTGTGGCTCTGTAATTTTGGATGGTGTTATGCACACTCAGCAATCAGGAGATGGCATGTAAGGTCGGACGGTTGACTTGAGGTGACTCAAGTTCTGCCTTGTTGTCCCCCTTTGCGTCACAATAACGGAACAATCCATTGAACAGGGAATGTGATGTAATGCGTCCTTTTTAGATTTCATCAATTTTTTTTCAAGCGGATCGTTGACCTGATGTATCGAATATTTCTGTTTTCATCCTTTGTAAAAAAAATAATAATGCAATTTTTTGGAAAATCAGATCTGTCTTGGCCTTTGTCCATCTATCGTTTTTTTTTTTTTCTAGACAAAAATATTGTAAATAGATACCAAATATTTATGACAAATATTTTGTTTGACAATAAAAAAATAAAAAATCCCGGGTTCTGTCCAAAAGATTTCCCTTTGCATCTTAAGCTGTTGCTGAGGTCAATTACAATAAAAAATATAATTTATAAACCTTCAATCGCTCCAGCCAGTCCAAAATCAGATTTCTGGACCCACCCCTGAGGAGCAGGATAATGTAAATGTATTGGTTTACCTACAGTAAATATAATCATACTGGGGTGGAGTTAGTGGAAATCAGGGGTGGACTTAAATTGCCTTCCCATCCAGCCCCAAATCAGTTTGCTGGACCCACCCCTGAGGCGCAGGATAATGTAAATGTATTGGTTTACCTACAGTAAATATATACATACTGGGGTGGAGTTAGTGGAAATCAGGGGTGGACTTAAATTGCCTTCCCATCCAACCCCAAATCAGTTTGCGGGACCTACCTCCGATGAGCAAGATAGTACAAGTGGACTGGTTTACCTTCATATGGTCATAATGGGGTGGGGTTGATTCAACTCAGGGGTAGATTTTTAACTGGCTCACCTACCAGTCTGAAATCAGTTTGTTGGACCCACCCCTGAGGAGCAGGATAATGTAAATGTATTGGTTTAACTACAGTAAATATAGTCATATTTGGGTTGGGTTAGTGCAAATCAGGGGTGGACTTAAATTGCCTTCCCATCCAGCCCCAAATCAGTTTGCTGGACCCACCCCTGAGGAGCAAATCAGGGGTGGACTTAAATTGCCTTCCCATCCAGCCCCAAATCAGTTTGCTGGACCCACCCCTGAGGAGCAAATCAGGGGTGGACTTAAACTGGTTTCCCATCTAGCCCCAAATCAGTTTGCCGGACCCACCTTTGAAGAGCAAAATGGTGTAAGTGGATTGGTTTACAATAATCTGGTCATACTGGTTCAGGGTTGGTGCAAATCAGGGGTGGATTTAAACTGGCTCTCCTACCAGTCCCAAATCAGTTTGCTGGACCCACCCCCGGGATAATAGAAGCATAAGTGGATTGGTTTACCTAAATATGGTCATGCCAAGAAGGGGTTGGTGAAAATCAGGGGTGGACTTAAATTGCCTTCCCATCCAACCCCAAATCAGTTTGCGGGACCTACCTCTGATGAGCAAGATAGTACAAGTGGACTGGTTTACCTTCATATGGTCATACTGGGGTGGGGTTGATTTAACTCAGGGGTAGATTTTTAATTGGCTCACTTAGCAGTCTGAAATCAGTTTGTTGGACCCATCCCTGAGGAGCAGGATGATGTAAATGTATTGGTTTACCTACAGTAAATATAGTCATACTGGGGTGGGGTTAGTGCAAATCAGGGGTTGACTTAAATTGCCTTCCCATCCAGCCCCAAATCAGTTTGCTGGACCCACCCCTGAGGAGCAAATCAGGGGTGGACTTAAATTGCCTTCCCATCTAGCCCCAAATCAGTTTGCCGGACCCACCTTCGAAGAGCAAAATGGTGTAAGTGGATTGGTTTACAATAATCTGGTCATACTGGGGCAGGGTTAGTGAAAATCAGGGGTGGATTTAAACTAGCTCTCCAGCAAGTCCCAAATCAGTTTGCTGGACCCTCCCCCAAGGAGCATAATCGTATAAGTGGATTGGTTTACTTTAATATAGTCATACTGAGGTGGGTTTGGTGCAAATCAGGGTTGGACCTAAACTGGCTCTCCAGCAAGTTTCAAATCAGTTAGCTGGACTCGCCCCCCAAGGAGCAAAATAGTGTACATGGATTGGTTTACCCTAATATAGTCATACTGAGGCAGGGATGGTGCAATTCAGGGGTGGATCTAAATTGGCTTCCCAGCCAGTCGCAAATCAGTTTGCTGGACCCACCCCTGAGGAGCAGGATAGTGTAAATGGATTGATTTACCTTAATATGGTTATACTTGGGCGGGGGTTGGCACAAATTAAGGATGGACTTTGACTATTCAGGATTGTGGTTTTAAATTATGCAGAGGTTTATTTTTATTTCATTTTTTTATTATTTGCTTTTTAGAAAGCACAGCATTCAATAAAATAAAAAACCTAGAGATCTTTTAAAGGGTGAAATCCCGTATGACTGAACCTCAAATGGTACTCCAGCCATTTTTGTAGCAGAGTGCTGGCAGTCTAGTTCGGGGTCCTTTTCTGTTTGACAATTTTCTGTAGCTGACCTCTAGGGCCACGGTTAGAAATAATGACGCACAAATTTCACAAGGACTGCGGGCGTCACGTGAGACGCAGATACTGTGTATGTTGTATTGTCCTGTCTGCAATAAATATCTGGATGAGATGTGATATTTATTTCTTTATTTCTTATGTGATATATTTTTTATCTGTTTAAGCATTTCTCTCTATAATGTTGGCCATTGAAGGCTTGAATTTTGGCTGATTCCTGCTGAACTGGCTGAGATTTCAGCTGTAGACGGCCCTGCGGGCAAAACCCGGCTCCATGAATTGGATTTAGAAATCAACTGAGCTGGGAAGAAAATGACTGGTCATACATGGAGCCTATCAGATGTAGTCACTGTTGGGTATTCAGGATGGATGGATGGATGAATGAATGAATGAATGAATGAATAGCCGGCAGTGGGGATTCCTCCAGTCATAATGTTGGTGTAGAGGGAGGAAAATAATTATTTTCTCTCATCCAAGCCATCCATCCCTGCATCCATTTATCCACTCATTCATCCAAACCATCCATCCTTTCATTCATCCATCCAATCCTTCATTCATCAATCTAAACCAGGGGTCTCCAAACTTTTGACTTCGAGGGCCACATTGTATATTTTACAGATATTCGCGGGCCGAAAAAAAAAGAAGCCATTTATAAATTACTCCTCAGCTATGGAATAGAGCAGAATTTAAAAAAAAGCTGCCATTAGCAGGGCTGGATGGTGCACCTGTATCCTCTGCCCGCACCTAAATGCCAGAGCCTCGTGCACTAGGGCCAAATATTAAGTGTGCACGAGGCCTTACATCAGTGTTCCCCATCAGAGCCCCCTCCACATCTACATCCCCACCAGAGCCATCACCACATCCCCATCAGAGCCATCACTACATCCACATCCCCACCAGAGCCCCCACCACATCCCCACCAGAGCCATTACTACATCCACATCACTACATCCCCATCAGAGCCATCACTACATCCACATCCCCACCAGAGCCCCCACCACATCCCCACCAGAGCCATTACTACATCCACATCAGAGCCATCACTACATCCACATCCCCACCAGAGCCCCCACCACATCCCCATCAGAGCCATTACTACATCCACATCAGAGCCATCACTACATCCACATCCCCACCAGAGCCCCCACCACATCCCCACCAGAGCCATTACTACATCCACATCACTACATCCCCATCAGAGCCATCACTACATCCACATCCCCACCAGAGCCCCCACCACATCCCCACCAGAGCCATTACTACATCCACATCAGAGCCATCACTACATCCACATCCCCACCAGAGCCCCCACCACATCCCCATCAGAGCCATTACTACATCCACATCAGAGCCATCACTACATCCACATCCCCACCAGAGCCCCCACCACATCCCCACCAGAGCCATTACTACATCCACATCACTACATCCCCATCAGAGCCATCACTACATCCACATCCCCACCAGAGCCCCCACCACATCCCCACCAGAGCCATTACTACATCCACATCAGAGCCATCACTACATCCACATCCCCACCAGAGCCCCCACCACATCCCCACCAGAGCCATTACTACATCCACATCAGAGCCATCACTACATCCACATCCCCACCAGAGCCCCCACCACATCCCCACCAGAGCCATTACTACATCCACATCAGAGCCATCACTACATCCACATCCCCACCAGAGCCCCCACCACATCCCCACCAGAGCCATTACTACATCCACATCACTACATCCCCATCAGAGCCATCACTACATCCACATCCCCACCAGAGCCATCACCACATCCCCACCAGAGCCATTACTACATCCCCATCAGAGCCATCACCACATCCCCATCAGAGCCATCACCACATCCCCATCAGAGCCATCACTACATCCCCATCAGAGCCATCACTACATCCCCATCAGAGCCATCACTACATCCCCATCAGAGCCATCACCACATCCCCATCAGAGCCATAACTACATCCACATCCCCACCAGAGCCCCCACCACATCCCCACCAGAGCCATTACTACATCCCCATCAGAGCCATCACTACATCCCTATCAGAGCCCCCACCAAATCCCCATCACTACATCCCCATCAGAGCCATCACTACATCCACATCCCCATCAGAGCCATCACCACATCCACATCCCCACCAGAGCCCCCACCAGAGCCATCACTACATCCCCATCAGAGCCATCACTACATCCCCATCAGAGCCATCACTACATGCCCATCAGAGCCATCACTACATCCCCATCAGAGCCATCACTACATCCCCATCAGAGCCATCACTACATCCCCATCAGAGCCATAACTACATCCCCATCAGAGCCATCACTACATCCCCATCAGAGCCATCACTACATCCCCATCAGAGCCATCACTACATCCCCATCAGAGCCATAACTACATCCCCATCAGAGCCCCCACCACATCCCCATCAGAGCCATCACTACATCCCCATCAGAGCCATCACTACATCCCCATCAGAGCCCCCACCACATCCCCATCAGAGCCATCACTACATCCCCATCAGAGCCCCCACCACATCCCCATCAGAGCCATCACTACATCCCCATCAGAGCCATCACTACATCCCCATCAGAGCCCCCACCACATCCCCATCAGAGCCATCACTACATCCCCATCAGAGCCATCACTACATCCCCATCAGAGCCATAACTACATCCACATCCCCACCAGAGCCCCCACCAGAGCCATTACTACATCCCCATCAGATCTCCCACCACACACAGTTTTGTCCCCCCTCTATACTTGTGCCCCCCCCCCCCCCCCAGCACAGTATTTTCCTCATCACTGTCTGTCTGCAAGTTTCCCCGTATATCAGCGTGTTCTGTGCTGCTTGCCTGCTTCTGAAGAGCCAGCATTAGAGCAGACACGCTGGACTTCCCGGCTCCCGCCCCTTTTACACAGACAAGCTGTTACAGCTAAAATTAACTAACTCTGGTGGAGGAGCTGGGAAGTGCAGCAGGTCTGCGCTGAAATCCCTCAATGCATGTCAGAAGGCAAAGCAAGCCGTCCCTGCAGTGAGTCTGATCACTGAAGCTGCGGGCCGGACAAAACGTCCTAGCGGGCCGGATGTGGCCCGCGGGCCGTAGTTTGGAGACCCCTGATCTAAACCATCCATACAGTACATTCATCCTTTCCTCTATTTAATCAATTGTTCATTCATCCATTCTTTCACCCATCCAATCCTTTATTCATCTATTGTAACCATCCATACAGTACATTCATTCATCCATCCAATACTTCATTCATCAATCTAACCCATCTAAAAAAGTGCATCCATCCTTTCAATCATTTGTTCATTCATCCATCCTTTCACTCATCCAATCGTTCATTCATCTATCGAAACCATCCATACAGTACATCCTTGCATCCATCTAAACCTTCCATTCTTTTATCCATCCAATCATTTGCTCATCCATCCATTCATCCATTATAAAAAAAAACATTCAACCATCCTTTCATCCAATCATGTACTCATCCATGCCTCCATTCCATCATTTACTCATGAAAACATCCATTCTTCCATTCATCCACCCATCCATCTATTTATCCAATCAATCATCTATTTATCCAAACCATCCATCCAATAATTGTTTTCATCCAACCTATCCACCCTTTTATCAATTTATACAATCATTCCCTTCCCCCGTCATTCATCCACCCAATCATCCATTCATTTATCAATCTAAACCATCCGTCTATCTATACTTTCATCCATCCATCCAATCATTCATTCATCCATCCATGATTTTTTTTCATCCACCCTTCATTAATTTATGCAACCAATCACTCATTCATCCATCCATCAGTGATCCATCCATTTATCTTTCTCTCTCGCTCTCACTTTTTATATTTTTACATTTCTAATCCTATCTATCTATCTGATCTTATTCTTCTATTTCTATCGTAATTCTACTTCTATCGTATTCTACTTCTATAGCATTGTTCTATTTCTATCTTATTCGTCTACTTTTATTTTATTCTTCTACTTCTAACTTATTCTTCTATTTCTGTCTTATTCTACTTCTATCGTATTCTACTTCTTTTTTTTTTTCTTCTATTTCTATCTTATTCTTCTACTTCTATAGCATCCTTCTATGGTATTCTTCTACTTCTATTGTATTGTTCTATTTTTTTTTAAAGTGTATTTTTTGTGTGTGTACTCGAGAGAGGAGCCGGACTGCAGGAGTTGGGAGTAGGCAGGCCTCCCCCAGAGGCAATTTGCCACCTTTCTCCATGCCCCGGGTGGCAATGGTGGGTGTGTGAGGGGGTCCTCCCACACAGCCCGCCCTACCTGCTCCGCTTTGAAGCCCAACGGGGCAGAGGGACTCCCTATAAGGGAGTGAGAGGATCTAGCCCGCTCAACCAGCCCCGTTAGTCCTTCGCCTCTCTTTGTTAGAGACCGCGTGGTCAAAGTAACCCAATTTCGAGTTCGTGTGTAAGTGTGGTGGTTTTTGTGGGAGGGGGGTGGGCGTACTAAGCGTAGGCTTACCTCGCATAGCACACCCACCGGGAGCCGGGCTGAGACCACCAAACTCAATTCACATGTAGCCAAGACCGGGATCCGAAACCCTAGCTACAGAGGTGAATGGCTTGTCAGCGCCGTGCCAATCGCGTTGAGCCACCGCAGCTCCCGCATTCTTCTATTTCTATCTTATTCTTCTACTTCTATAGCATCCTTCTATTGTATTCTTCTATGGTATTCTTCTACTTCTATCGTATTCTTCTACTTCTGTAGCATTCTTCTATTTCTATCTTATTCTATTTCTATCGTATTCTTCTACTTCTATCTTTTTTTCTTCTATTTCTATTGTATTCTTCTACTTCTATCTTATTCTTCTATTTCTGTCTTATTCTACTTCTCTTTTTTTCTTCTACTTCTATCGCATTCTTCTACTTCTATGGTATTCTTCTACTTCTATCGCATTCTTCTACTTCTATGGTATTCTTCTATTTCTATAGCATTCTTTATTTCTATCTTATTCTACTTCTATTGTATTCTTCTACTTCTATCTTATTCTTTTTCTGTCGTATTCTTCTACTTCTATTGTATTCTTCTATTTCTATTACACACTGTTTATATGAAACAAAATGTGGACTGAACACGCTCCTCTTCTGGCCCAGAAATCGTTTTCATCCAGTGAAGGTTGGAAGTTCCAGCTCAGTGTTGAACCCAGGGGGGGGCTGGAATCACCATGACAGGCCGGCACCTCTTCTTTGCCGAGGAATCCCGGGCCAAGGCGGTGGTGGCCGAGGAATCCGTGGCGGCGGTGGTGGCTGAGGAATCAGCCATGGCGGTGGTGGTGGCCGAGGAATCTGGGGAGGCGGTGGTGGCCGAGGAATCCATGGCGTCGGTGGTAGTCGAGGAATCCGTAGCGACGGTGGTGGTGATAGCCGAGGAATCCGTGGCGGCCGAGGAATCAGCCGTGGCGGTGGTGGTGGCCGAGGAATCAGCCGTGGCGGTGGTGGTGGCCGAGGAATCTGGGGAGGCGGTGGTGGCCGAGGAATCCATGGCGGCGGTGGTGGTGGTAGCCGAGGAATCCGTGGCGACGGTGGTGGTGGTAGCCGAGGAATCCGTGGCGGCGGTGGTAGCCAAAAAATCCGTGGTGGCCGAGGAATCAGCCGTGGCGGTGGTGGTGGCCGAGGAATCTGGGGAGGCGGCGGTGGCCGAGGAATCCATGGCGGCGGTGTTGGCCTCCATACTTCTCTCAGTAGATGTTCCCTCTGGACGCCGTCCATGGATTACACATCGTCTGTTGCCTTGGCAGTGACTCTTCTCTTAATTAAACCAAGATGGTCGCCATCAATCTAATGATCTGATTGTAAACAGATGATCCTCAATGTGATTTTTTGTTGACTGATGTCCTCCCCCCCCCCCTTACCTTCTCCATCCAATCTATACTGTGATAGAGACTCGGCTCTGCTGGGTATATTACGGCCATAGATCAAGGTCCCAAACGCCTGCAGACCCCGGCTAATCTCTGTTTAATACAGCGCTGTGTCACCTCAACATCGGCCATCTTGGTAGTCGGCGTCTCCCAGCGCTGCCTCCCCAGCCGTAATAAATATTTAATATACGGCCTCCATTAAGGCTGAAGGGAAATCGATGGACGATGACGGATGGGTCGTAAAACGCGGTCCTGGAAAAGTGTTCATAAATCAAGCTGACGCCGGTTACCAGTAAGGCGGCGCATAATGATGTGGAGGATCGCAGGCCTCTATCTCACCACGGCGACATACGGGGAGGTCAGGGGGCTTATAGCGAGGCCTATGATCCCCCGACGATCGATGTGAGCTTGTACTATCACACAACGTCTATACATTGTAGAGTGTGGGGGCGACTTAAAGGCGCCGTCCACCCGAAGCTGAGATCTTTTTTATATTCAGCTGAAATAAAAAATTCACTTACCACCTTCCTCCTGGTCCTTACCCTTCCCACCCTTTTCTTTGTTCATCTACCCCCCTCCTTGGTCCTTACCCCTCCTAATGCTCCCCCTTGTTCCCCCACCTCCTCCTGGTCCTTGCCTTTCCCACACCTCCCATTGTTTACCCACCCCCTACTGGTCCTTACCTTTCCCATGCTTCCCCCTGTTCCTCCACCTCCTCCTGATCCTTACCTTTCCCACCCTTTCATTTGTTCCCCCACCTCCTCCTGATCCTTACCTTTCCCACCCTTTCATTTGTTCCCCCACCTCCTCCTGGTCCTTACCTTTCCCACTCTTCCCCCTGTTCCTCCACCTCCTTCTGATCCTTACCTTTCCCACACTTTTCTTTGTTCCCACACCACCTCCTGGTCCTTACCTTTCCCACACTTCCCCTTGTTAATCCATCCCTCCTGGTCCTTGCCTTTCCAACGCCTCCCATTGTTTACCAACCTCCTCCTAGTCCTTACCTTTCCCACGCTTCCCTTTGTTCCCCCACCTCCTCCTGGTCCTTACCTTTCCCACACTTCCCCTTGTTAATCCATCCCTCCTGGTCCTTACCTTTCCCACGCCTACCATTGTTTACCCACCCCCTACTGGTCCTTGCCTTTCCCACACTTCCCCCACCCCTACTGGTCCTTACCTTTCCCACGCTTCCCCCTGTTCCCCCACCTCCTCCTGGTCCTTACCTTTCCCATACTTTCCCTTGTTAATCCATCCCTCCTGGTCCTTACCTTTCCCACGCCTCCCATTGTTTACCAACCTCCTCCTGGTCCTTACCTTTCCCACACTTCCCCTTGTTAATCCATCCCTCCTGGTCCTTGCCTTTACCACACCTCCCATTGTTTACCCACCCCCTACTGGTCCTTACCTTTCCCATGCTTCCCCCTGTTCCTCCACCTCCTCCTGATCCTTACCTTTCCCACCCTTTCCTTTGTTCCCCCACCTCCTCCTGGTCCTTACCTTTCCCATACTTCCCCTTGTTAATCTATCCCTCCTGGTCCTTGCCTTTCCAACGCTTCCCATTGGCCGATAATTGAGGCCACGGCTTTGCGGCCTTCTGCAGTCCTATGGTTCCTTCTGGAATCTGGCGCCCTCTTGTGGTGGGCGTTGGTATGACAAGACAACCAGCAATGCTAATGGAGCTTCCCCTGTCGGTTTCCATCTCCTTCCCTTTTCTTAGAAGTTCGAACCCCCCAAACATTATATATATTTTTTATTCTAACACCCTAGAGAATAAAATGGCGGTCGTTGCAATACTTTCTATCACACCATATTTGCGTAGCGGTCTTACAAGCGCACTTTTCGGGGTAAAAAATACACTTTTTTTAAATTAAAAAATAAGACAACAGTAAAGTTAGCCCAATTTATTTTATATTGTGAAAGATAATTACGCCGAGTAAATTGATACCCAACATGTCACGCTTCAAAATTGCGCCCCGCTCGTGGAATGCCAACAGTTTATGTTTGTGTGTAAAGGCAGGTGTCCCAATACTTTTGACAATATAGTGCATTGATGAATGCCCCCCCCCCCCCCCCAAAAAAAAAACAAGGGCCCAGATTCAAAGAGATCTGCGCTATATTTGCGGAAGGCGTAGGGCAACGATTTTGCCCTGCGCCCACGCAAATATTTTGCGATGCCCTCGATTCACGGAGCAGTAGCTCCGTAAATTGCGAGGGCGCGCCGGAAAAATTGCCGCCGTAAGCGCGCGCAATGTAAATGATCCCGCCGGGGCGGGAATCATTTAAATTAGGCGCGCTCCCGCGCCGAGCGTAGAGCGCATGCTCCGTCAGGAAACTTTCCCGACGTGCATTGCGGCAAATGACGTCGCAAGGACGTCATTTGCTTCAAAGTGAACGTGAATGGCGTCCAGCGCCATTCACGAATCACTTACGCAAACGACGTGAAATTCAAATTTCACGTCGCGGGAACGGCGGCTATACTTTAGCATTGGCTGCCCCTACTATTAGAAGGGGCAGCCTTGCGCTAAAGATGCCGTACGGAAACTCCGTACCTTGCGTACGCAGGGCCCGCGCAACATTGTGAATCGGCGTAAGTATGCAATTTGCATACTATACGCTGACCACAATGGGAGCGCCCCCTAGCGGTCAACGCAAGAATGCAGCCTAAAATCTGCGTGGCATAAGAGCCCTATGCCACGCAGATTTTAGGATGCAGTCGGCGTAACGAGTTCTCTGAATCAGGAGAACTTGTTACGCCGGCGCAAGTCAGCAATTGCGCTGCGTAACCTATGGTTACGCAGGCGCAATTGCTTACTGAATCTGGGCCCAGGTGTAATTGATCTGGTGTATTTATAAAAACAGCCTTTGGACAAACGTCACACACATTCCCTGTGTTTTCTGTAATAGATGAATTCCTATGAACATCAGCGCCATCTAGTGGGTATGTGTTTTTTTTCTCCAAAACCTCTCTAAAGAAAATATATCTCATTTTGGCCACAAGATGGCATTGTCGATCATAGGAATGACTCTATTACAGACAATACAGGGGAAAATTCGCTCAGCCAGGTACAAATGTTTGTGACATTCATCCAACGAATGTTTTATAAAGTAGTTGTGATGATATGTACAGTTTTTTAAAGTTTGTTTTTCCTTCTGTCTTTAACCACTTAAGCCCCAGACCTTTAGGCAGCTAAATGCCCAGGCCAGGTTTTGCGATTCGGCACTGCGTCGCTTTAACAGACAATTGCGCGGCCGTGCGACGTGGCTCCCAGACAAAATTGGCGTCCTTTTTTCCCGACAAATAGAGCTTTCTTTTGGTGGTATTTGATCACCTCTGGGGTTTTTTTTTTTTGCGCTATAAACAAAAATAGAGCGACAATTTTGAAAAAAATTCAATATTTTTTTTACTTTTTGCTATAATAAATATCCCCCAAAACATATATAAAAAAAAAAATTTCCTCAGTTTAGGCCGATACGTATTCTTCTACCTATTTTTGGTAAAAAAAAAAAATCGCAATAAGCGTTTATCGATTGGTTTGCGCAAAATTTATAGCGTTTACAAAATAGGGGATCATTTTATTGCATTTTTATTAATTATTTTTTTTTTACTACTAATGGCGGCGATCAGCGATTTGTTTCGTGACTGCGACATTATGGCGGACACTTCGCACAATTTTGACACATTTTTGGGACCATTGTCATTTTCACAGCAAAAAATGCATTTAAATTGCATTCTTTATTGTGAAAATGACAGTTGCAGTTTGGGAGTTAACCACAAGGGGGCGCTGTAGGAGTTAGGGTTCACCTAGTGTGTGTTTACAACTGTAGGGGGGTGTGGCTGTAGGTCTGATGTCATCGATCGTGTCTCCCCTATAAAGGGGATGACACGATCGATGCGCCGCCACAGTGAAGCACGGGAAAGCCATGTTTACATACGGCTCTCCCCGTTCTTCAGCTCCGGGGACTGATCGCGACGGAGCGGCTAGAAACGAATAGCCGCGCCGTCGTCCAGGATCGCTCCCTGCGGGAATCCGACCGCTGCATGTAGGGGGGGGGGGGGGTCCCGATCGGACCCCCGACCCGCGGAAAGGCAAGGACGTATATATACGCCCTTCTGCCTGTCCGTGCCATTTTGCGGACGTAAATAGTCGTGCGGCGGGCGTTAAGTGTTAAGGGGTTAAGCAAAAAAAAAAGTCCACAACGCTTTGTCTGTACAGGTTTATTGAAGGCTGATTTGAATCAAAGCTTGGTCTTAATCATGACTAAAGCTAACGTGAACAGCTGAAACGCGTTGGAATTTTTATATATATATATATATATATATATATATATATATATATAAAAAAAGAGCTCAACGAGTTTCGACTGTTCAGGCCTTAATCATGGCTAAAGCTAACGTGAACAGCTGAAACGCGTTGGAATTTTTATATATATATAAAAAAAGAGCTCAACGAGTTTCGACTGTTCAGGCCTTAATCATGACTAAAGCTAACGTGAACAGCTGAAACGCGTTGGAATTTTTATGGCTGTTCCACTGTGTACAATACAAGGGCAACTTTGACGCCGACTTATACCCATGTGTCGGCTTTGTGGTACAGCAATAAGAGCCTGAAAAGGGGTGTTACCCTTCTGTACGCTATTTCACACTTACAAAAAAAAAACGAAACTAAAAACTTTGGGCTATAAATACTCTTTGGGGTCCATTTATTAAAAATAATTTCACATACCCATTCACTCTGCATGTACATTCGTTGTTCTGTGCCAATAGGGCAAAAACAAAAATGATCCGTAGGCTATTTTCTCTTCTAAACGAATGTCCTCCTATTGTGGGCTAGTAGTAAAATACCACATTATGGCCACTAGATGGAGCTGAGGAGCATAGGAAATATGTATTTGTAATAATAAGAGATACAATGTAATTATTCTGGAGAACGCTAGAGGGAATTGGGCAATGTAAGCAATGTGGCATGCGATCGCTGCCCGGTGAACGTCACATCAGCTGCGTTATAAATCCGGCGAATTTTACGGAGCCCTGGATTTTGGAAGCAAGAAAAGCTGCTCGATCCGGCTGGTGGTGGGGGGAGGCACTGACCCTATGGAAAGAGAGCCCCCCCCCATCATTACAGACTTGTGGTTTGATTTTGGTGGATGTCTGATATTTATAGAGCTCCACCTACTGGCTATTCTCCACATAGCAGCCATTTATAGCTCCAAGTGGCTGTTTTCCATCTAGAATCCCTATACAGCTCCCCCTAGTGGCTGCTCTTCACCTAGTAGCTATTTAGAGCTCCCCCTAGTGGCTGTCTGATTCTGCCCCGAAGAATAAGCTTGAATCGAATGAAAACTGGTCACCAATGCTATTCTCTAGTGGATCTTTAGATCCCCACCTAGTGGCTGTTCTTCACCTAGTAGCCATCTAGAGGTCCACCTAGTGGCTGTTCTCCCTCTAGTGGCTTTTTAGATCCCCACCTAGTGGCTGTTCTTCACCTAGTAGCCATCTAGAGGTTCACCTAGTGGCTCTTCTCCCTCTAGTGGCTGGCTTTTTAGAGCTCCACCTAGTAGCCATCTAGATTTCCACCTAGTGACTGTTCTTCACCTAATAGCTATTTAGATCTCCACCTAGTGTCTGTTCTCCATCTAGTGGCTGTTTTTTTTAGAGCTTCACCTAGTGTCTGTTCTCCATCTAGTGGCTGTTTTTTTTAGAGCTTCACCTAGTGTCTGTTCTCCATCTAGTGGCTGTTTTTTTTAGAGCTTCACCTAGTGGCTGTTCTTCACCTAGTAGCCATCTAGAGCTCCACCTAGTGGCTGTTCTCCCTCAAGTGGCTCTTTAGAGCTCCACCTAGTGTCAGTTCTCCCTCTAGTGGCTGTTTTTTTAGAGCTCCACCTAGTGGCTGTTCTCCCTCTAGTGGCTTTTTAGAGCTCCACCTAGTGGCTGTTCTTCACCTAGTAGCCATTTAGAGCTCCACCTAGTGGCTGCTCTTCACCTAGTAGCCATTTAGAGCTCCACCTAGTGGCTGCTCTTCACCTAGTAGCCATTTAGAGCTCCACCTAGTGGCTGTTCTCCCTCTAGTGGCTTTTTAGAGCGCCACCTAGTGGCTATTCTTCACCTAGTAGCCATCTAGAGCTCCACCTAGTGGCTGTTCTCCCTCTAGTGGCTCTTTAGAGCTCCACCTAGTGGCTGGCTTTTTAGAGCTCCTCCTAGTGGCTGTTCTTCACCTAGTAGCCATCTAGAGCTCCACCTAGTGGCTGTTCTCCATCTAGTGGCTCTTTAGAGCTCCGCCTAGTGGCTGTTCTCCCTCTAGTGGCTGTTTTTTTAGAGCTCCACCTAGTGGCTGTTCTCCCTCTAGTGGCTTTTTAGAGCTCCACCTAGTGGCTGTTCTTCACCTAGTAGCCATCTAGAGCTCCACCTAGTGGCTGTTCTCCATCTAGCTGTTATTTAGCGCTCCACCTAATGGTTGTTCTTCACCCAGTGGCTCTTTAGATCTCCACCTAGGAGCTATTTAGAGCTCCACCTAGTGGCTGTTCTTCATCTAGTATTTCTTTACAGCGCCCCCTAGTGGCTGATCCTTACCTAGTAGCTTTTAAGAGCTCCACCTAGTGGCTGTTTATGACCTAGTAGCTTTTTAGTGCTCCACCTAGTGGCTGCTCTTCACCTAGTAGCTATTTAGAGCTCCACCTAGAGGCTGTCTGATTCTGCCCCAAATAATAAGCTTGACTTGAATGCAAACTGGTAACACCATGCTATTCTCTAGCAGCCATTTAGAGCTCCACCTAGTGGCTGTTCTCCATCTAGTGGCTCGGCTCTTTAGAGCTCCACCTAGTGGCATTTCTCCCTCTAGCTGCTATTTAGAGCTCCACCTAGTGGCTATTAGAGCTCCACCTAGTTTCTGGTCTCATTCTAGTGCAGTAGTTCTCAACTCCTGTCCTCAGAAACCATTAACAGGCCAGATTTTAAGTATTACCTTGGGGAGATGCAGACTAGAATAGTGCAATCACTGAGCGGCAAATGATATCACCTGTGATGTATTTCAGTTATCTTGCAAACCTGACCTGTTAGTGGGTCATGAGGACAGGAGTTGATAACCACTGCTCTAGTGGCTCTTTAGGAGCGCCACCTAGTGGCTGTTTTTCACCTAGTATCTATTTACAGTTTCACCTAGTGGCAATTCTCCACCTAGAAGTTATTTAGAGCTCCACCTAGTGGCTGTTCTTCACCTAGTATCTATTTAGAGCGCCACCTAGAGGCCGTCTTATTCTACCCCGTTGAATAAGCTTGAATTGAATACAAACTGGTCATATAAAATTTCCCGGGAACATTTAAACACTTACTACTGCTGACAGCTTCCAGCGCTTTAATGGTCTCCTTAGTCAGCCGCTGAACTACCAGCCACGCAGTATATGTCCTACATAAGGCTTGAAAGTTAAAGGAGAAGTTTTGTAAAAGGAGTGCAAAGCAGCACTGGAACAAGGTCCTTTAGCACTTAAGGTAAAAAAAACAAAAAAAAACAAAAAAAAAGGGCCAAAGTGCGCCCCTTCCCCCCCCATGAGCTACTCCAGCAGCACAGGTCACAGGTCCTGCCCTACCACTGCCCCCTTCCTGCTAAAGCGGCCTCTTTTGCCTTCCCCTCAGGCTCAGCCCTGTAATGAGGGTCAGTCACCTTACAGCCATTGTAGGTGGCAGTATAGCCCCACAATGATTGACCACAAACCTTACTTCCTGCAGGTGGCAGTATAACCCCACAACGATTGATCCTAAACTTTGTGGGGCGATACTGCCACCTACAGGAAGGAAAGTGTGGCTTATACGGCCACCAAGAGGATTAAACCTTGCTTCCTGTAGGTGGCCGTATAACCCTACAATGTTAAATTACAAGCCTTGCTTCCTGTAGGTGACATTATAAACCTACAATGATTGATCCTAAACTTTGTGGGGCTATACTGCCACCTACAGGAAACAAAAGTTTGGGTTATACGGCCACCTACAGGATTAAACTTTGCTTCCTGTAGGTGGCAGTATAACCCTACAATGTTCAATTACAAGCCATGCTACCTGTAGGTGGCAGTATAACCCTACAATAATTTATCACAAACCTTGCTTCCTATAGGTGGCAGTATAACCCCACAATAATTGATCCTAAACTTTGTGGGGCGATGCTGCCACCTACAGGTAGGAAAGTGTGGGTTATACGGCCACCACAAGGATTAAACCTTGCTTCCTGTATGTGGCCGTATAACCCTACAATGTTCAATTACAAGCCTTGCTACCTGTAGGTGGCAGTATAACCTTACAATGTTCAATTACAAGCCTTGCTCCCTGTAGGTGGCAGTATAATCCTACAATAATTGACCACAAGCATTGCATCCTGTAGGTGGCAGTATAACCCCACAATGATTGATCCTAAACTTTGTGGGGCTATACTGCCACCTACAGGAAACAAAGTGTGGGTTATACGGCCACCTACAGGATTTAACCTTGCTTCCTGTAGGTGGCAGTTTAACCCTACAATGTTCAATTACAAGCCTTGAAAACTGTAGGTGGCAGTATAACCCTACAATGTTCAATTACAAGCCTTGATACCTGTAGGTGATAGTTAGACCCACAAAGTTTAGGATCAATCATTGTAGGGTTATACGGCCACCTAGAGGATTTAACCTTGCTTCCTGTAGGTGGCAGTATAACGCTACAATGCTAAAATTACAAGCCTTGCTACCTGTAGGTGGCTGTATAATCCTACAATAATTGACCACAAACTTGGCTTCCTGTAGGTGGCAGTATAATCCTACAATGTTCAATTACAAGCCTTGCTACCTGTAGGTGGCAGTATAACCCATCACAAAACTTGTTACCTTCACAATAAATAAAAACTTTAGGAAAACAATGGCGGGGTTCCTGGAAGTCTAAAAAGTCGGCAGGCACTGGATTCATCACAATTGCACCGGGGGGGGGGGGGGGGGGGTTCAGTGCATCACTACATTACAACAGGTACACTTTAAAAATCGCATAGAAAAAATGTACGTCCGATATGAAAAAAACGAAACAAAAACAACATTAAAAATAGGAAAAACGATAAAAAGGAGGAAAACGAAGGTCATAACTTAAAGATTTCATCCTCGCGATCTCGGAGGGTGGAGGTGCGGGTAGTCACTGTTAAGGGGACCGGTCCGAGTAATGAGCGTTGCTGAGTCTGTGGGGAGCCCTCCCGAGACCTGCCGAGACCGGGACTTTGGTAGCCGCCGCCGCCGGGCGCTGCGTCTTCCTCGGGAGCCCTGGCGAGAAAAAATAAATAAATGAAAAATACACGGAATCATTCAAACTTTATTAAATGTGACATCAAACGTCCATCAATCTGCTATCTGCAGCTTTCAATGCAATGATCCCCGGTGATCCTGCCACTCGGCCGCACAGAATTCTAATCCTCCTCCATAAAGAGGTCACATGACCACCACCTCCCCTTCAGACTTGTAACCACTGAAGTGAGCCCACAGCAGCGTCTTCCCCAGGAAAAGAGAGAAACTCATTCCTTTTATCTCTCCCAGCAAGACGGTCTTTAGAAAGAAGTATGGAGACTTCAACCTTCCCATACTGCATAATCTAAAAGCAGCGCCGCGGCTTAGTGGTTAGCACTGCTGCCTTGCTAGTACTGGACTCCCAGGTTCATAGCCTAGCCAGGATGCCATCTACATGGATTTTGCATGATCTCCCAGTAGCTTAATGGTTAACACTGGGGGGGTCTCAGGTTCAAGACCCAGCCAGGATGCTACATACAGTGAGGAAAATAAGTATTTGAACACCCTGCTATTTTGTAAGTTCTCCCACTTGGAAATCATGGAGGGGTCTGAAATTGTTATCGTAGGTGCATGTCCACTGTGAGAGACATAATCAAAAAAAAAATTCCAGAAATCACAATGTATGATTTTTTTAACTATTTATTTGTATGATACAGCTGCAAATAAGTATTTGAACACCTGAGAAAATCAATGTTAATATTTGGTACAGTAGCCTTTGTTTGCAATTACAGAGGTCAAACGTTTCTTGTCGTTTTTCACCAGGTTTGCACACACTGGAGGAGGGATTTTGGCCCACTCCTCCACACAGATCTTCTCTAGATCAGTCAGGTTTCTGGGCTGTCGCTGAGAAACACGGAGTTTGAGCTCCCTCCAAAGATTCTCTATTGGGTTTAGGTCTGGAGACTGGCTAGGCCACGCCAGAACCTTGATATGCTTCTTACAGAGCCACTCCTTGGTTATCCTGGCTGTGTGCTTCGGGTCATTCTCATGTTGGAAGACCCAGCCTCGACCCATCTTCAAAGCTCTAACTGAGGGAAGGAGGTTGTTGCCCAAAATCTCGCAATACATGGCCCGGTCATCCTCTCCTTAATACAGTGCAGTCGCCCTGTCCCATGTGCAGAAAAACACCCCCAAAGCATGATGCTACCACCCCCATGCTTCACAGTAGGGATGGTGTTCTTGGGATGGTACTCATCATTCTTCTTCCTCCAAACACGGTTAGTGGAATTATGACCAAAAAGTTCTATTTTGGTCTCATCTGACCACATGACTTTCTCCCATGACTCCTCTGGATCATCCAAATGGTCATTGGCAAACTTAAGACGGGCCTTGACATGTGCTGGTTTAAGCAGGGGAACCTTCCGTGCCATGCATGATTTAAAACCATGACGTCTTAGTGTATTACCAACAGTAACCTTGGAAACGGTGGTCCCAGCTCTTTTCAGGTCATTGACCAGCTCCTCCCGTGTAGTCCTGGGCTGATTTCTCACCTTTCTTAGGATCATTGAGACCCCACAAGGTGAGATTTTGCATGGAGCCCCAGTCCGAGGGAGATTGAAAGTCATGTTTAGCTTCTTCCATTTTCTAATGATTGCTCCAACAGTGGACCTTTTTTCACCAAGCTGCTTGGCAATTTCCCCGTAGCCCTTTCCAGCCTTGTGGAGGTGTACAATTTTGTCTCTAGTGTCTTTGGACAGCTCTTTGGTCTTGGCCATGTTAGTAGTTGGATTCTTACTGATTGTATGGGGTGGACAGGTGTCTTTATGCAGCTAATGACCTCAAACAGGTGCATCTAATTTAGGATAATAAATGGAGTGGAGGTGGACATTTTAAAGGCAGACTAACAGGTCTTTGAGGGTCAGAATTCTAGCTGATAGACAGGTGTTCAAATACTTATTTGCAGCTGTATCATACAAATAAATAGTTAGAAAATCATAAATTGTGATTTCTGGAATTTTTTTTTTTTTTGATTATGTCTCTCACAGTGGACATGCACCTACGATGACAATTTCAGACCCCTCCATGATTTCCAAGTGGGAGAACTTGCAAAATAGCAGGGTGTTCAAATACTTATTTTCCTCACTGTACATGGAGTCTGCATGCTCACCCTTTGCTTATTATTGGCGTAGTGGCTAGCACAGGGGTCCTAGGTTTAAGGCCCAGCTATCTACATGGACTCTGCATGATCTCCCTGTGGCTTAGTGGTTAGCACTGCTGCCTTGCGGTACAGTGGTCCTAGATTCAAATCCCAGCCATGATGCTACCCAAAGGAATTTGCATGGTGGACCCAGACAGGATATTAACCACATTCATTTTCCCCGGGCTTGCTAGTGGCCTAGAGGTCAGCACTCCTGCCCTGCAGAACTGGGGTCCTAGGTTCAAATCTCAGCCAGGATGCCATCTACATGGAGTTTGCATGCTTTCCCTGTGCTTGCTAGTGGCTTATTGGTTTAGCACTGGGGCCCCAGGTTTAAGACCCAGACAGAATGTCATCTACATGGGAGTTTGAATGTTTTCCCTGTGGCTTAGTGGTTAGCACTGCTGCCTTGCAGCACTGGGGGGGGGGGGGGGGGGGAGATTCAAATCCCAGCCAGAATGCCACCGACATGTAGTTTGCCTGTGCTTGCTAATGGGTTAGCACTGTTGACTTGCAGTGCTGGGATAAGTTCCCTAATCACCCAAGGGTGAAAAAGTGTACCCACCTTCATAAGCTGTGAAGGGATTCAATAGCCTAGGTTGCAGGCTCTGCCATTTTTTGCGCCCCCCCCCCCCTCTTTTTTTCTGAAGGGATGGAGGCTGTCCCCTTCGCTATCTCTTGGCCGGGCCAAGGGGTGGGAGCTGCAGTGCTGGGATAAGTTCCTTTAACACCCAAGGGTGGAAAAGTGCACCTCCCTTAATAAGCTGTAAATTAATCCAACAGTATAGGTTGCAGGCCCTGCCTTGTTTGTGCTCCCCCTCTTACTGAAGTGAAGGTGGCTGCCCCTTTGCTATCTATTGGCTGGGCCAAGAAGTGGGGGCTGCAGTGCTGGGATAAATTCCCTTAGCACCCATGGGTGAAAAAGTGTACCCACCTTCATAAGCTGAAAAGGGATTCAATAGCCTAGGTTGCAGGCTCTGCCCTTTTTGTGCCCCTTTGCTACCCCTTTGCCTGGGCAAAAGAGGTGGGAGCTGCAGAACCGGCATAAGTTCCTTTATCACCCAAGGGTGAAAAAGTGCACCCCCCACTCTATAAAGTTGTGAATCAATTCAACAGCTTAGGTTGCAGGCCCTGCCTTTTTTATGTCCCCCTCCTTTCTGCTGAAGTGAAAGAGGCTACCCCTTTGCTATCCCTTGGCCTGGTGTGGGGGCTGCAGTGCCGAGATAAGCTCTTTTAGCACCCAAGGATGAAAACTGAACCCTCCTCCATAAGCTGTGAATTAATGCGACAGTATAGGTTGCAGGCCCTGCCTTGTTTGTGCTCCCCCTCCTATTGAAGTGAAGGTGGCTACCCCTTTGCCATCCCTTGGCCTGGGCCAAAAGGGTGGGAGCTGCAGAGATGGGATAAGTTCCTTTATCACCCAAGGGTGAAAAAAGCAACCCCCCCACTCCATAAGCTGTGAACTAATTCAACAGTATAGGTTGGAGGTCCTGCCCTTTTTGTGCTCCCCCTCCTACTAAAGGGAAGGCAGCTGCCCCTTTGCTACCCCTTGGGCTGGGTGGAAGCTGAAAAGCTGGGATAAGTTCCCTAAGCACCCAAGGGTGAAAAAGTGTACCTCCCTCCATAAGCTGTGAACGGATTTAACGGCTTAGGTTGCAGGTCCTGCCCTTTTCTGTGCTCCCCTCCTACTGAAGTGAAGGCGGTTGCCCCTTTGCTACCCCTTGGGCTGGGTGGAAGCTGAACAGCTGGGATAAGTTCCCTAAGCACCCAAGGGTGAAAAAGTGCACCCCCCCACTCTATAAGCTGTGAACTAATTCAACAGTATAGGTTGCAGGTCCTGCCCTTTTTTGTGCTCTCCCTCCTACTGAAGTGAAGGCAGCTGCCCCTTTGTTACCCCTTGGGCCGGGTGGGAACTGCAGTGCTGGGATAAGTTCCCTAAGCACCCAAGGGTGAAAAAGTGTACCTCCCTCCATAAGCTGTGAACGGATTTAACGGCTTAGGTTGCAGGTCCTGCCCTTTTCTGTGCTCCCCCTCCTACTGAAGTGAAGGCGGTTGCCCCTTTGCTACCCCCTTGGCCCAGTCAAGGGGTGGGAGCTGCGGTGCTGGGATAAGTTCCTTTAACACCCAAGGGTGTCTCCCCCCCCCCCCCCGCCCGGGACTTACACGCTCTCCCCCTCCCGGATCTTCTTCACGGCGGCCCTCTTGGACACCCGGATCCTGGTGTCCAGCTTGCTCATGAAGTCGCTGGCCGACACCTCGTCCCTGCGCTCTGCATGGGAGGAGCTGCGGTGAGGCCGGCTCTTCTCCTCCTTCTTCTCCGGCCGGCCCCCCATCACAGGCTCCTCCTCCGCGTCCTCCTGAACGCCGGCCCCATTGGACAGCTCCGGCTGCTCGGTCAGGACGGGGATACTGAGGTGCTTCTTCAGGAAGATGGAGTCGTTGGTGTAGAGGCGATTGGCTCGCTTGATCTGCTCCATCTGTGGGGGGGGGGGGGGGGGAGATGGGCGGAGATTAGTGCCTGAACCCCAACATATGATTCGCTGCAAATAGGCAAAGCTTGGTTTTTAGCTCTGGGGTCCCCAATATGAGGATTCCCTGTACTTCCTGTATCAGATACAAAACAGGAAGTGAAGGGCTCTGCAAAATTTCCCTTCACTTCCTGTTCTGGTGAAACTGTAGAGATTGTATAGAAAGGGGGAGAGTGAGGAAGAGGGGATGGAGGCAGCAGAGTGACCCCGTATCCCAGTATAGTGACCCCCCCCCACTCACCATCACCCCCGTATCTCAGTATGGTGACCCCCCCACTCACAGTGACCCCGTATCCCAGTATGGTGACCCCCCCCCCCACTCACCATCACCCCCGTATCTCAGTATGGTGACCCCCCCACTCACAGTGACCCCGTATCCCAGTATGGTGACCCCCCCCCCACTCACCATCACCCCGTATCTCAGTATGGTGACCCCCCCCCCACTCACCATCACCCCGTATCTCAGTATGGTAACCCCCCCCCACTCACCATCACCCCATATCTCAGTATAGTGACCCCATATCTCAGTATAGTGACCCCATATCTCAGTATAGAGACCCCGTATCTCAGTATAGAGACCCCGTATCTCAGTATAGAGACCCCGTATCTCAGTATAGAGACCCCGTATCTCAGTATAGAGACCCCGTATCTCAGTATAGAGACCCCATATCTCAGTATAGAGACCCCATATCTCAGTATAGTGACCCCATATCTCAGTATAGAGACCCCATATCTCAGTATAGAGACCCCATATCTCAGTATAGTGACCCCATATCTCAGTATAGTGACCCCATATCTCAGTATAGAGACCCCATATCTCAGTATAGAGACCCCATATCTCAGTATAGAGACCCCATATCTCAGTATAGTGACCCCATATCTCAGTATAGTGACCCCATATCTCAGTATAGTGACCCCATATCTCAGTATAGTGACCCCATATCTCAGTATAGAGACCCCATATCTCAGTATAGTGACCCCATATCTCAGTATAGTGACCCCATATCTCAGTATAGAGACCCCATATCTCAGTATAGAGACCCCATATCTCAGTATAGTGACCCCATATCTCAGTATAGTGACCCCATATCTCAGTATAGTGACCCCATATCTCAGTATAGAGACCCCATATCTCAGTATAGTGACCCCATATCTCAGTATAGAGACCCCATATCTCAGTATAGTGACCCCATATCTCAGTATAGAGACCCCATATCTCAGTATAGTGACCCCATATCTCAGTATAGTGACCCCATATCTCAGTATAGTGACCCCCACACTCTCCGTAAAAATTTATCTCAGTATATTGACACTCACCGTGTCTCCATATCTCAATATATTGACCCCCTGCACTCACCGTAACTCCGTATCTCAGTACAGTGACCCCGTATCTCAGTATGGTGACCCTGTGCACTCACCGTGTCTCCGTATCTCAGTATAGTGACCCCGTATGAGTATAGTGACCCCCACACTCACCGTGACCCCCACACTCACCGTGACCCCCACACTCACCGTGACCCCCACACTCACCGTGACCCCCATATCTCAGTATGGAGACCCCCGCACTCACCGTGACCCCGTATCTTAGTATAGTGACCGCAATCACCGCATATCTCATTATTTGACCCCGCATATGAGTATGAGTATTTGACCCCGCATATTGAACCCTGTATTTCAGGATAGTGACCCCCACACTCACTGTGTCCCTGTATCTCAGTACAGTGACCCCGTGTCTCCATATAGTGACCCCCGCACTCACGTGTCCCCCTATATCAGTACAGTGACCCCCGTATCTCCATATAGTGACTCCCGCACTCACGTGACCCTGTATATCAGTACAGTGACCCCGTATCTCCATATAGTGATTCCCGCACTCACGTAACCCCCTATCTCAGTACAGTGACCCCTTATCTCAGCACGGAGACAGTACAGTGACCCCGTATCTCAGTATAGTGACCCCGTATCTCAGTACAGAGACCCCCACACTCACCGTGACACCGTATATCAGTACAGTGACCCCATATATCCATATAGTGACCCCCGCACTCACGTGTCCCCGTATATCAGTACAGTGACCCCGTATCTCAGTACAGAGACCCCCACACTCACCGTGACACCGTATATCAGTACAGTGACCCCATATCTCCATATAGTGACCCCCGCACTCACGTGTCCCCGTATATCAGTACAGTGACCCGTATCTCAGTATAGTGACCCCTTATCTCAGTACAGAGACCCCCACACTCACCGTGACCCCGTATATCAGTACAGTGACCCCGTATCTCCATATAGTGACCCCCGCACTCACATGTCCCCGTATATCAGTACAGTGACCCGTATCTCAGTATAGTGACCCTTTATCTCAGTACAGAGACCCCCACACTCACCGTGACCCCGTATATCAGTACAGTGACCCCGTATCTCCATATAGTGATTCCCGCACACACGTAACCCCCTATCTCAGTACAGTGACCCCTTATCTCAGCACGGAGACAGTACAGTGACCCCGTGTCTCCATATAGTGACTCCCGCACTCACGTGACCTTGTATATTAGTACAGTGACCCCGTATCTCAGTATAGTGACCCCGTAGCTCAGTATGGAGACCCCCGCACTCCATATAGTGACCCCCGCACTCACGTGTCCCCGTATATCAGTACAGTGACCCCTTATCTCAGTACAGAGACCCCCACACTCACGTGACCCCCTATATCAGTACAGTGACCCCGTAGCTCAGTATAGTGACCCCGTATGATCTCCATATAGTGACCCCCGCACTCACGTGACCTCGTATATCAGTACAGTGACCCCGTGTCTCCAAATAGTGACTCCCGCACTCACGTGACCCTGTATATCAGTACAGTGACCCCGTAGCTCAGTATGGAGACCCCCGCACTCACCGTGACCCCGTATCTTAGTATAGTGACCGCAATCACCGCATATCTCATTATTTGACCCCGCATATGAGTATGAGTATTTGACCCCGCATATTGAACCCTGTATTTCAGGATAGTGACCCCCACACTCACTGTGTCCCTGTATCTCAGTACAGTGACCCCGTGTCTCCATATAGTGACCCCCGCACTCACGTGTCCCCCTATATCAGTACAGTGACCCCCGTATCTCCATATAGTGACTCCCGCACTCACGTGACCCTGTATATCAGTACAGTGACCCCGTATCTCCATATAGTGATTCCCGCACTCACGTAACCCCCTATCTCAGTACAGTGACCCCTTATCTCAGCACGGAGACAGTACAGTGACCCCGTATCTCAGTATAGTGACCCCGTATCTCAGTACAGAGACCCCCACACTCACCGTGACACCGTATATCAGTACAGTGACCCCATATATCCATATAGTGACCCCCGCACTCACGTGTCCCCGTATATCAGTACAGTGACCCCGTATCTCAGTACAGAGACCCCCACACTCACCGTGACACCGTATATCAGTACAGTGACCCCATATCTCCATATAGTGACCCCCGCACTCACGTGTCCCCGTATATCAGTACAGTGACCCGTATCTCAGTATAGTGACCCCTTATCTCAGTACAGAGACTCCCACACTCACCGTGACCCCGTATATCAGTACAGTGACCCCGTATCTCCATATAGTGACCCCCGCACTCACATGTCCCCGTATATCAGTACAGTGACCCGTATCTCAGTATAGTGACCCTTTATCTCAGTACAGAGACCCCCACACTCACCGTGACCCCGTATATCAGTACAGTGACCCCGTATCTCCATATAGTGATTCCCGCACACACGTAACCCCCTATCTCAGTACAGTGACCCCTTATCTCAGCACGGAGACAGTACAGTGACCCCGTGTCTCCATATAGTGACTCCCGCACTCACGTGACCTTGTATATTAGTACAGTGACCCCGTATCTCAGTATAGTGACCCCGTAGCTCAGTATGGAGACCCCCGCACTCCATATAGTGACCCCCGCACTCACGTGTCCCCGTATATCAGTACAGTGACCCCTTATCTCAGTACAGAGACCCCCACACTCACGTGACCCCCTATATCAGTACAGTGACCCCGTAGCTCAGTATAGTGACCCCGTATGATCTCCATATAGTGACCCCCGCACTCACGTGACCTCGTATATCAGTACAGTGACCCCGTGTCTCCAAATAGTGACTCCCGCACTCACGTGACCCTGTATATCAGTACAGTGACCCCGTAGCTCAGTATGGAGACCCCCGCACTCACCGTGACCCCGTATCTTAGTATAGTGACCGCAATCACCGCATATCTCATTATTTGACCCCGCATATGAGTATGAGTATTTGACCCCGCATATTGAACCCTGTATTTCAGGATAGTGACCCCCACACTCACTGTGTCCCTGTATCTCAGTACAGTGACCCCGTGTCTCCATATAGTGACCCCCGCACTCACGTGTCCCCCTATATCAGTACAGTGACCCCCGTATCTCCATATAGTGACTCCCGCACTCACGTGACCCTGTATATCAGTACAGTGACCCCGTATCTCCATATAGTGATTCCCGCACTCACGTAACCCCCTATCTCAGTACAGTGACCCCTTATCTCAGCACGGAGACAGTACAGTGACCCCGTATCTCAGTATAGTGACCCCGTATCTCAGTACAGAGACCCCCACACTCACCGTGACACCGTATATCAGTACAGTGACCCCATATATCCATATAGTGACCCCCGCACT
Organism: Rana temporaria; assembly: GCF_905171775.1. Taxonomy (NCBI): domain Eukaryota; kingdom Metazoa; phylum Chordata; class Amphibia; order Anura; family Ranidae; genus Rana; species Rana temporaria. The sequence continues at coordinate 111,226,485 of NC_053501.1, forward strand.
CACGTGTCCCCGTATATCAGTACAGTGACCCCGTATCTCAGTACAGAGACCCCCACACTCACCGTGACACCGTATATCAGTACAGTGACCCCATATCTCCATATAGTGACCCCCGCACTCACGTGTCCCCGTATATCAGTACAGTGACCCGTATCTCAGTATAGTGACCCCTTATCTCAGTACAGAGACCCCCACACTCACCGTGACCCCGTATATCAGTACAGTGACCCCGTATCTCCATATAGTGACCCCCGCACTCACATGTCCCCGTATATCAGTACAGTGACCCGTATCTCAGTATAGTGACCCTTTATCTCAGTACAGAGACCCCCACACTCACCGTGACCCCGTATATCAGTACAGTGACCCCGTATCTCCATATAGTGATTCCCGCACACACGTAACCCCCTATCTCAGTACAGTGACCCCTTATCTCAGCACGGAGACAGTACAGTGACCCCGTGTCTCCATATAGTGACTCCCGCACTCACGTGACCTTGTATATTAGTACAGTGACCCCGTATCTCAGTATAGTGACCCCGTAGCTCAGTATGGAGACCCCCGCACTCCATATAGTGACCCCCGCACTCACGTGTCCCCGTATATCAGTACAGTGACCCCTTATCTCAGTACAGAGACCCCCACACTCACGTGACCCCCTATATCAGTACAGTGACCCCGTAGCTCAGTATAGTGACCCCGTATGATCTCCATATAGTGACCCCCGCACTCACGTGACCTCGTATATCAGTACAGTGACCCCGTGTCTCCAAATAGTGACTCCCGCACTCACGTGACCCTGTATCTCAGTACAGTGACCCCGTAGCTCAGTATGGAGACCCCAGCACTTACCGTGACCCAGTATCTCAGTACAGTGACGCCTTATCTCAGTACAGTGACCCCCACACTTACCGTGACCCCGTATCTCAGCGCCAGGCCCTGTAGGGTGTCCCCCGGCTCCACCAGGTGCTCCACCTTCTGGACTCGGGCCGGGGAGTACTGGGTTTGGACCAGACTTCCATAGGAACGGGTCCTGGTACCTCGGAGGAGCCCGGAGCCCCCCGGGGAAGAAGAAGAGGAGGAGGACATGGCTGACAGATCTCCCCTCACATGATTTCTTGTTCTTCTTCTTCTTTTAATTGAATTGCCCTGACAGGAGGAGGGGGGAAGGGACACCACAGGGTCACATGACCTCCCCCCTAGTGTGCGGCTTCCCTCCGCCTCAGAACTGCTGACAGCAGCTGGCCAGAGGTGACAGCACCGGGCGGGGCATGCCGGGAAATGTAGTCCGGGGAAAGGGGCGGGACCACGTGAAGGCGTCCAGCGCGCCCCGCCCCGGGGGGTGAAGTCACGTGTTGTGTACGGAAGTCGGGACTACATCTCCCAGGAGGCAGTGCGGTGGGGTTGTACGGAAGCCGGTGTAGTACACCGGTGTGCTGAGGAGAAAAATGTCGTTTAAGAGAGAAGGGAACGATGGGAGCCAACTGAATATACTGAGGGTGAGAGGAGGGGGCACCTGGGGGGGTAAGTATGGGGGGAGCCAGAGCATAAGTTAGGGAGAGAAAGGTGTGTGGGGGAAGGTTATCAATATGGGGCAGGGGTGGTTGTGTATATATATATGGAGAAAGTAGAGGGGAGAGGGGTAGAAGGAGAACATGTAGGTATAGATCGATGGAGGAGGGGGGCAGGTTGGTAGAAATGGGGGAGCAGGTTGGTAGAAATGGGGAAGGGGGGGCCGGTTAGTGTAAATAAGGGGGGGGAGTGGGCCGGAATAAATGGGGGAGCCGGTTGGTATAAATGGGGAAGGGTGAGTGGGTCGGTGTACATGGGGAAGCGGAACGGGTTGGTATAAATGGGGAAGGGGAGCGGGTTTGTATAAATGGGGAAGGGGAGCGGGTTGGTATAAATGGGGGAGGGGACGGGTTGATATAAATGGGGGAGCCGGTTGGTATAAATGGGGAAGGGTGAGTGGGTCGGTGTACATGGGGAAGCGGAACGGGTTGGTATAAATGGGGAAGGGGAGCGGGTTGGTATAAATGGGGAAGGGGAGCGGGTTGATATAAATGGGGGAGGGGACGGGTTGGTATAAATGGGGGAGGGGTGCAGGTTGGTATAAATGGAGGGAGTGGGTCTGTATAAATGGGGAAGGAGGCCCGGTTGGTGTAAATGGGGGAGGGCGAGTGGGTTGGTATAAATGGGGGAGGGCGAGTGGGTCGGTGTACATGGGTAAGGGGGGTTGATGTAAATGGGGGAGGGGGGCAGACTGGTATAATTGGGGGAGCGGGTTGGTATAAATGGGGAAGGAGGAGCATGCCGGTATAAATGGGGGAGGGGGGGCGGGTCTGTATAAATGGGGAGGTAGAGCGGGTCGGTGTACATGGGTAAGGGTGGGGGGGTTGGTATCAATGGGGAAGGGGGGCAGGTTGATGTAAATGGGGGAGGGGGCAGATTGGTATAAATGGGGAAGAGGGGCCAGTTGGAAATGGGGGAGGAGGAGCAGGTTGGTATAAATGGGGGAGCGGGTTGGTATAAGTGGGGGGGGGGGGTAAGCGGGATGTTGTGAATGGGGGAGAGGGAGCGGGTAGGTATAAATAGGGAAGTGGTGGTTGGTATAGATGGAGGAAGTAGAGCGGGGGGGGGGGGGCAGGTGGGCGTAGATGTAGGGAGGGGTAGAAGGGGGGACAGGTGGGTATAGATTGTGGAAGTAGAGCGTGGGTGGAGGCACTTAGTAGATGGAGAAGGGGTAGAAGGGGGGATAGTTGGGTATAGATGGGGGAGGGGGTAGAGGATATAGAAAGGAGGATGGAGGTGTTGCAGGTGGGTATAGATGGGGGGGGGGGGTTGTGAGTAGAGATGGATTGGGAGGTGGGGCAGGTCTGTATGGAGAGGGTATAAGGTTTAGAAGTGGGGGGGGGGGTTGAGGGTATAGAAGAGGGGAGCGTGGTTATCGATGGGGGAGGAGCAGGTAGGAAAAGGTGGGGGGGGGGGGTCCAAATTAGGAATAGATGGGGAGGGTGCAGCAGGATATTGAAGGGTGAATAGATGGGAGGGGCTGGTGGGTATAGGAAGGGGCTGGTGGGGGGGAAAGAGTATAGGAAGGGGTAGATGGGGGGGGGTAGAAGGAAGATAGGTGGATGTAAATGGTGTAGAGGGTAAATTGGGGGGGGAGGTAGAGAAAGGAGGGGAAGAGTATGGGGAGGGGCTACCTGTCTCATTGGACGACCCATCCAGTCAATACTCTATGGTTCCTGACCTCCTCCTTTATGTCTCCATACAGAAGCGGAGGGTGGCCGATCTCCTGGCCAGCTTCATCCCCGAGGACGAGGCCCTGCTGATGAAAAATGGAAGGTGTGTAATCCGGATTGGTCGCCTCCTTCAGGTGAAACCCGGCTACTCCCCCCCCCCCCCTCTCCCACGCTCCTATTGGTCCTTGTGATGTAAAGCTTTATTGACCAATAGGAGGACTGTGTGTGTGGGAGGCGTAGCCAATCTATGGAGATTTGCTCATAACTTCAGCTCCATCTAATTGCCTGCAATCCAGGAGGAGATCTTTTCTTTTTTCTAAAATGTTTGCAAGTGACGCATTTAAATATAAAAAACTGACCCCCGTCATGTGATGTCATTACAGGTACGCCTGCACGGTGTGTCACCACAGGCCCATCTTCGACACGATAGACATGCTCTCCATCCATCGCAATGGGAAGAAACACACAGCCAGTGAGTGCCCAAATGCACAGCTTGTTCCTCGTGGGTGTATCCTGTAGCCTCAGGGGAGGGAAATTTGGATTTGCCCATATATGTATATGCTTGTTCCTCATGGGCGTGTCTTGTAACCTCAGGGAAGAAAACTGCATATATAAACAGCCCATTCCTTATGGGAGAGAAATTGGAGACGCACATATACACAGCCCATTCCTCATAGGTGTGTCCTGTAACCTCATGGGAGGGAGATTGGAGTCACACATAAACACAACCTATTCATCATAGGCGTGTCCTGTAACCTCAGGGGAAGAAACTTAGGGTGACGCATATACACAGCCCATTCCTTTTGGGAGGGAAATCGGAGTCGCGCATATATACAGCCCATTCCTCATAGGTGTGTTTTGTAACCTTAGGGGAAGGAAATTGGAGTCGCACATAAACATAGTCCATTCCTCATGGGTGTGTCCTGTAACCTCAGGGGAGGAAACTTACAGTGAGGCATACACAGCCCATTTCTCGTAGGCGTGTCCTGTATCTTCATGGGAGGGAAATTTAGAATCAAGCATATACACAGCCCATTCCTCATGGGCGTGTCCTGTAATTTCAGGGGAAGGAAATTGGAGTCGCACATAAACAGTCCTATCCTCATGGGTGTGTCCTGTAACTTCATGGGAGGAAACTTAGGGTGATGCATATACAGCCCATTCCTTGTGGGAGGGAAATTGGAGTCATGCATATACACAGGCCATTCCTCATATTCGTATCCTCACAGGAGGAAACTTAGGGTGAGGCATATGCAGCCCATTCCTTATGGGAGGGAAATTGGAGTTGCGCAATTATATACAGCCCATTCCTCATAGGCGTGTCCTGTAACCTCAGGGGAGGGAGATTGGAGTTACACATAAACATAGCCCATTTCTCATGGGCATGGCCTGTAACCTCAGGGGAGGAAACTAAGGGTGACGCATATACACAGCCCATTCCTCATGGGTATGTCCTGTAACCTCAGGGGAAGGAAATTGGAGTCACACATAAACACAGTCCATTCCTTATGAGCATGTCCTCAGGGAAGAAAACGTAGGGTGACACATATACAGCCCATTCCTTTTAAGAGGGAAATTGGAGTCACGAATATATACGCGGCCCATTCCTCATAGGCGTGTCCTGTAACCTCATGGGAGGAAACTTAGGGTGATGCATATACAGCCCATTGCTTGTGGGAGGGAAATTGGAGTCACGCATATACACAGCCCATTCCTCATAGGCGTGTCCTGTAACCTCATGGGAGGAAACTTAGGGTGATGCATATACAGCCCATTGCTTGTGGGAGGGAAATTGGAGTCACGCATATACACAGCCCATTCCTCATAGGCGTGTCCTGTAACCTCATGGGCAGGAAATTTGAGTCCATTCCTCATTTGAGTCCATTCCTCATGGGCGTGTCTGAGGGGATGAATCTTAGGGTGCGGTATATACAGCCCATTCCTCATAGGTGTGTCCTGTAACCTCAATGGAGGGCAATTGGAGTCACGCATATAAACAGCCCATTCCTCATGGGCGTGTCCTCTAACCTCATGGGAGGAAAACTGGAGTTGCACACAAAACGGTCCAGTCCTCATGGACGTGTCCTGTAACCTCAGGGGAGGAAACTTAGGATGAGGCATATACACAGCCCGTTCCTTGTGGGAGGGAATTGAAGTCCAGCATATACACAGCCCATTCCTCATAGGCATGTCCTCTAACATCATTGGAGGAAAATTGACATGTTTTGTAACCTCAGGAAAAGCAAATTGGAGTCACACATAAACACAGTCCTATCCTCATGGGCGTGTCCTCAGGGGAGGAAACTTAGAGTGATGCATATACAGCCCATTCCTTGTGGGAGGGAAATTGGAGTCAAGCATATACACAGTCCATTCCTCATAGGTGTGTCCTGTAACCTCATGGGAGGAAAATTGGCGTTGCACACAAACCGGTCCAGTCCTCATGGGCGTGTCCTGTAACTTCAGGGGATGGTGTTACCTCAGGAGAAGCAAATTGGACTCGCACATAAACACAGTCCTATCCTCATGGGCATGTCCTCAGGGGAGGAAACTTAGGATGAGGCATATACAGCCCATCCCTTGTGGGAGGGAATTGGAGTCAAGCATATACACAGCCCATTCCTTATAGGCGTGTCCTGTAACCTCCAGGGGGGGGGAATATATCACAGCCACCTGTATACAAAGCCTGTTCCTCATGGGTGTATCTTACAACCTCAGGGGAGGGAAATTGAAGTCACCAATATAGAAGTGTAGTTGCCATTTGGGTCGTATCATGGGTTATGACCCCCCAATCCGCTCTCCTCCTCCTCTCCAGGTCTTCAGGGGTTCTACGGGAAGAAGGCGGAGCTCAGCAACGAGGTGCAGAAACGCCAACACCGCGACTACGTCCGCGCAGAGGAGGCCGGAGAGCAGGTTTGTGATGCTTCTGACACGGGGAGGGCAAAGCAACAGGTTCCTACTTATCAGTCACCCCTCCAGATACACACAGGATTTCACAAAAGTAAGTACACCCCTCACACACACACACACACAGGCCCGGATTCACGAAGCACTTACGCCGACGTATCTCGAGATACGCCGCGTAAGTGTAAATATGCGCCGTTGTATCTGTGCGCCGTGCCCACAAAACTAGATACGCCTGAAAATTGGCTTCCTACGACCGACGTAACTTGCCTACGCCGTCGTATCGTGGGCGCATATTTACGCCGGGCGCATTTGCCGCTCCCATTGATTTTCTATGCACATATGCAAATGAGGGAGATACGCTGATTCACGAACGTACTTGGGCCCCGACGCATAATATACGCGGTTTGAGTAAGTCGTACGTCCGGCGTAAAGTTATTTCCCATGCTAAGGTATGGACCAGGGAACTCAGCCGTCGTATTTTACGTAGTTTACGTAGTACGTGAATAGGGCTGGGCGTAGGTTACGTTCACGTCGTAGGAAGAGATCCGTCGAATCTTAGGGAGTAGTTCCGACGTGATTCTGAGCACGCGTGCGCCGTTCGTTATTCGTAACCTTAATGGCGCTCGGCCCATCATTTGCATGGGGTCACGCCTCATTAGCATTGCTCACGCCCACTTCCACTTACGACGACTTACGCTTTCATAACCCAGCGTAGATTCGGAAGCAAGTGGGAGCAAGTGCTTTGTGAATACTGTGCTTGCCACTCTGCGCTGCGTCGGCGTATCGTATATTCGATACGCTGGCATAAATATGCACCAATGTATGTGAATCTGGGCATATATATATATTTTCTTCTATCTTTTCATGTGACAACACTGAAGAAATGACACTTTGCTACAATGTTGTGTAGTGAGTGTACAGCTTGTATAACAGTGTACATTTTCTGTCCCCCCTCAAAATAACTCAACACACAGCCATTAACCAGTTAAGACCCGGACCAATATGCAGGTTAAGGACCTTGCCCCTTTTTGCGATTCGGCACTGCGTCGCTTTAACTGACAATTGCGCGGTCGTGCGACGTGGCTCCCAAACAAAATTGACGTCCTTTTTTCCCCACAAATAGAGCTTTCTTTTGGTGGTATTTGATCACCTCTGCGTTTTTTTCTTTTTTGCGCTATAAACAAAAATAGAGCGACAATTTTGAAAAAAATGCTATATTTTTTACTTTTTGCTATAATAAATATCCCCCAAAAACATATATAAAAAAAAACTTTTTCTTTCCTCAGTTTAGGCCGATACGTATTCTTCTACCTATTTTTGGTAAAAAAAATCGCAATAAGTGTTTTATCGATTTGGTTTGCGCAAAATTTATAGCGTCTACAAAATAGGGGATAGTTTTATTGCATTTTTATTAATATTTTTTTTTTTTTTTTACTACTAATGGCGGCGATCAGCGTTTTTTTTTTCTTCTTCGTGACTGCAACATTATGGCGGACACATCGGACAATTTTGACACATTTTTGGGACCATTGTCATTTTCACAGCAAAAAGTGCTATAAAAATGCGTGGTTTACTGTGAAAATGACAATTGCCGTTTGGAAGTTAACCACTAGGGGGCGCTGAAGGGGTTAAGTGTGACCTCATATGTGTTTCTAACTGTAGGGGGGCGGGGCTGGACGTGTGACGTCATTGATTGTGTTTCCCTATAAAAGGCATCACACGATCGATGACGGCGTCACAGTGAAGAACGGGGAAGCTGTGTTTACACACATCTCTCCCCGTTCTTAAGCTCCGGGGACCAATCGCGGGACTCCAGCGGCGATCGGGTCCCGCGGTCACGGAGCTTCGGACCCACGGCTGGGCACTTAAAGAGGACATACAGGTACGTGCTTGTGCCCAGCCGTCCTATTCTGCTGACGTATATGTGCAAGAGGCGGTTAATAATTTATTTATTTTTTACTACTAATGGCGGCGATCAGCGATTTTTATTTATTTTTATTTTTTATTTTTTTCGTGACTGCATTATGGCGGACACATCGGACATTTTTGGGAACATTGTCATTTTCACAACAAAAAGTGCTATAAAAATGCATTGTTTACTGTGAAAATGACAATTGCAGTTTGGGAGCTAACCACTAGGGGGCGCTGTAGGGGTTAAGTGTGACCTCATTTGTGTTTCTAACTGTAGGGGGGCGGGGCTGGACGTGTGACGTCAGTGATCGCCTTTCCCTATATCAGGGAACACACGATCAATGACACTACCACAACGGAGAACAGGGAAGGTGTGTTTACACTCACCTCTCCCCGTTCTTCAGCTCCGGTGACCGATCGCGGGACACCGGCGGCGATCGGGTCCCGCGGTCACGGAGCTTCGGACCCAAGGCTTGGCTTAAAGAGACACGTACAGGTACGTGATTGTGCCATTCTGCCGACGTATATTGGCGCGAAGGGGTCCTTAAGTGGTTAATGTCTAAACCGCTGGCAACAAAAGTGAGTACACCCCTAAGTGAATATGTCCAAATTGGGCACAATTAGCCATGTTCCCTCCCCCGGGGTCATGTGACTCGTTAGTGTTACAAGGTCTCAGGAAGCAAAATCCCTCCAGCCGTATCTACAGAATGTTCTCCTAATGAGCTCAGCCTGTGTAGACGCAGCATTCTATAGACCAGTGATGGGGAACCTTGCCACCCCAGA